>NC_051080.1:53346620-53668211 GCF_004664715.2 Peromyscus leucopus | reverse complement strand
TCTCAATTCTCAAATTGATTAATTTTCTAATTATATTTATTATTTTATTTTTTTAGTTCTTATAACAGAGTATCTGGGAGTATATGACTTCAAAATAAAAATGGTTTATTGAATTCTTGATTTCTAGGCTTGAAATTCTACCAAGGGATCAGCTTTTGCATGAGTATATCTGCATTTGTTTTCTTGTGTTTTATGGCATCACAATGATTGAATTTTTGTGAGAAAGTTCTTATATATAAAGATAGTAAATCAAGATGGGAGGATTTACTTTGCCCTTAAGTACCTTGAATTAGGCATCTTAAAATTGCCATTGTTACTCTGTTATTCAACAATTCTACCCTTAGGAATATATCCTCAAACTACTGAAAATGTGCACCTATGAAACATGTATATGAAGGTTTACAGCAGTGTGTTGCTAATAGTAAAAAAGTTAAAACAACTCAAATAGCTATCAAATACTGGAGAGAAATAAAACGTGGCTTATTCATACAATAGAATATTATTAAGACATAAAAATGAATGAGAAACTGACAGATTAAATGACTTTGGTGAACCTTCAAAAAAAATTGCTATTGCTTCACACATTGCCATGCTGGTACGAGTGTTTAATAGATGAAGTGTTGGGGTTCAAACACATCCAAAGTACACAATCTCTCTTCCTTTTAGTCATTTATTCAATTTAATTTTCTTATGATTTTCATTCTTTCATTAATAACTAATGTAACTGTCTCTGGAGCATTGATTACAATTGTCACTGTCATAATAGGTGCACATATTTCTCTAATAATAATAACATGATTCTCATTAACTTATGCTGTATGATATCTGTGAGGTTGACCTAGCAGGAATACAGCAAAACCTGCTGCTTAAAGACATAAGAAAATTTGTATTTGTGGTAGTTAATAGTAAAAGCTAAGGAAGCTTTACAACAAGTGTTTTAAGAATTCCTTGATGCAAGACCTCCTGAAGAGATGTCAAGGGAACATGTAACGATACAGGAGCTGGAGTTAATACCAAGTGTTTTGTTCATTGTGTGATGTTTTTTTGTTGTGCATTCTCTCCCATATGGGTAATGTGCTTCACATAATCACCCCATCATCACTTTCTCTTGTCATCCTGCTCCTTCTGGTTGTTTTCCTAATTTATTGTAGTCCACCAGTTACTTTAATGGTTTTGTACAAATAATTTCATTTATACATGGGAGAGAAAATATCCTCTATTTATTCTTTTTGAATTGCCTCATTTTACCTAAAATGATAATTTCCTTTATTTTACAGCAGAACTATTATTGAATATAGGTAATTTCTTCTAGATGAAATTGAGAAAAACTTAATTTCAACTCATTATTACTGTGAGCTCATTTATATTTACATAACTATTATCAGCCATTATTTATTTATGATAAATATGAACAAGTATTACATTCTGATTTGTTATTCCAGCCCAGACATCTCCTTTGCTACCAACAAGCACATCCAACACACATCATTTGTTGAGTTAATGTGAGTGAGAAAACATAAAATTATAAAGTGCCCTTCAAAATATTTTTGTTGTCATAGTGGCTGTTTCTGCTTTTGTCATGTGATAAGCATAGCAATGTCATTTTTCCTGTTCCTTAAAAAATGCATCTCAGTTTTCCATCATATGATTCAAAATTCAACTACTCTAAGATAACTATACACATAGATCACAAATGCATTGACATGATACTGTAGAATGAATGTAAGAAGTAATTGTGTTTCCCAAAATTGTAAGTCATAAAAGGAAATACCAATTGCCACAATTTAAAATGATGTGTGTGATAACTAAGGAAATCTAGTCATTAAATAAAACAGTGTCTGTATTTGTCCCATTTAATTAACAGAAACCCATTACTATAATTGATAACCAATGATGCGCATGAGAAATAAATGCATTTACATTTGTAACAATGAAATACTTGGTAATATAGAAATGTTCAAGATTTATGTCTTAATAAGAAACTGAGTATTCTCTAATTTTAAACTGAAATACAGGTGAATTTATCTTATGCACATTTCAGATACATGTCACTTGACTTCAAACCTCAACATATTCCTGTTTCTTTTTGTGACAAAATTTTCTTGGTAGGCTTGGTAAATTTCAATGACATAATTTTGAATTTATATATCCTGCTATGTTTATTGTGCAGAGATTTTCTGTGTGATATACAAGGAAGTAATACTAATGAAATGCCAATTGGTGGGATTTTGGCATGGAAAAATTTAAAACTATTTCTAAATTACTGAATTTATAGAGTGAAAATAAATTCAGAATATCACATGATACAGCACATATACAGTTTGTATACAGACATATGTTAATATTATTATTAATTATTGTTTTATTATTTTATTACTTATATCACTTTAAAATTGAGGATATTTTTTTCTAAAAAGGAAGAAAGTACTTTATGTGCTAATAATTAACATATCATCCTAAAACATTATTGCTGAATGTTGTATCTCTCATATCGCACTGATTCCCTGTGTTCTAACACAGAAAAAGATAAAGCCAGTAAGTTCTGGGTTTGGTTATCTTTGTTTTTTCAGATGGTCTTCAAGAAGTATGCTTTCAGTTTTAGAAAATTATGTTTTAAGAATGTCACAGAAGCTACTTCAAAATGAAGTCAGTGGGACATTTGAGTTCAATTGTTTACTTAAACATTTACTATTGCTGGTCTTAGTGACTAATTTTTATAACCAGGTGTGGTGGTTCATAATTTTAATGGCAGAACTTGGAAGATGGAGACAGTAGAGAGTGCTTCAAGGCCATGCTCAACTTCATGGTCCTTGCAGCCAGCCTGGGGTATGATATACTTTCTTGAGCAATTAGAGTGGACTCTTATTTTCTAAATGTTATTGCATTACATATGTGTTTGTGTATATATAAATATTCCTAAAATACAACATATTGATTCCATATAATAATACCTGGATGTTTCAGGGCTGACTCTTTGGTATTGGAAACCAATTGGTGTGCTCTTTTCTAGGGCAGTATCATCTTAGGGAATTTGCTGTAAGATAATGTCTCCTATTAATAACAGAAACTATATCACTAAAGGTTCAACAACATGACTGCCCAAACATGAACTGAACAAGTATGGCACCAATGAATGTGCAAGTTTGCATGAAAATAAATCACATAAAACAACAACAACAACAAATGCACCAGCCACAATTCTACACAAAGAACTACAGGCAATGCCATGAAGCTAGGATTTTTTTTCTATTTTCTCTTCTATTATATTTAAGAGTTGGAAGGAATTTAAGTGATTATTAAGTTTCAAATAATTGGATTTATAGAGTGCTAACAAATATATCAATGAAAAGTTTGATAAAACTTGAAGAAATACAGAGTGCATAAAATGAAGTATCCTTTTCTGCATATTTTCCTCCTATCACCTCTAAGAATTTTGATTGTCAGTTTAATTAGTTTTGTGTATCTTACTGTAGTTGAAGTTTTCCCTGGTCCTGCCCAGCCCCACAGACCCTGTAGCTGCTTATAAAATAATCACTCAGAAGCTTATATTAATTAAAACTGCTTGGCCATTAGACCAGGCTTACCACTGGCAAGCTCTTACATTTAAACTCAGCCCATTTTTGTTAATCTATATGTTGCCACATGTTCGGTGGCTTTACCTGTATGCCATTACATGCTACTCTCTGGATGGCAGGCTGGCATCTACTTACTCAGCCTTTCTGTTCCCAGAATTCTCCTTGCCTGTTTATCCTCCCTATACTTCCTGCCTAGCTACTGGCTAATCAGTTTTTTATTTATCAACCAATCAGAGCAACACAATCACAACACACAGAAAGATACCCACAGCACTTATCCACTGCTCTCTTGCTGTGAAGAGACACCATGACTAAGGCAACACTTATACAAAAGCTCTAAATTTGCTTTACATCTAGTATCCACTTATGAGTGAGTACATACCATGTTTGTCTTTCTGAGTCTGGGTTACCTCACTCACGATGATTTTTTCTAGTTCCATCCATTTACCTGCAGACCTCATGATGCCATTGTTTTTCTCTGCTGAGTGTATATGTACCACATTTCTCTCCATTGTATATATGTACAACATTTTATTTATCCATTCTTCAGCTGAAAGTCATCTAGGTTGTTTCCAGGTTCTGGCTATTACAAATAATGCTGCTATAAACATAGTTGAGCATGTGTCCTTGTGGTATGATTGAGCATTCCTTGGGTATATGCCCAAGAGTGGTATAGCTGGGTGTTAAGGGAGGTTGATTGCCAATTTTCTAAGAAAGCGCCATATTTATTTCCAAAGTGGCTGTACAAGTTTGCATTCCCAACAAGAGTGTATGAGTGTTTCCCTTGCTCTACATCCTCTCCAACATAAGCTATCTTCAGTGTTTTTGATCTTAGCCATTCTGATGGGTGTAAGATGGTATCTCAGAGTTATTTTGATTTGCATTTCCATGATGACTAAGGACGTTGAGCAATTCCTTAAATGTCTTTCAACCATTTTAGTTTCTTCTGTTGAGAATTCTCTGTTTAGCTCTATAGCCCTTTTTTTTTTTTTTTTAAATTGGACTGTTACAGACTGCAACTCACAATCCAGGGAGGCTACCTAGTAAAGAGGACCCTAAGAAAGACACAGAGATTACCCAACAACAGAGAAATGGATGAGATCTACATGAGCAAACTGGGGGTGAGGGAAGCAATGGAGGGCAAGGGTTGGGGGAAAGAGAGCTTAGGGGAGTGGGAGGTCCCAACTGGATCAGAAGCAGAGTGGGAGAATGGGGAGGTAGATGCCACAACAAATGGAGACCCCAGGAGAATAAGTAGAAGCAGAGTGCTGGAGAGATCCCCAGAAATCCACAAATATATCTCCACTATAGACTACTGGCAATGGTAGAGAGAGTGCCTGAGTTGACCTGCTCTGGTGTTTGGATGGCCGAACACCCTGGCTGTCATGATAGAACTCTCATCCAATGTCTGATGGAAGCAGATGCAGAGATCCACAGCCAAGACCCAGGTGGAGCTCCAGGAGTCCAATCTGCAAGAGAGAGGAGGGATTGTATGAGCGAGAGATATTGAGACCAAGATTGGAAAAAGCCCAGGGACAAATAGCCAAATTAGTGGAGAAACATGAACTGTGAACCAATAGCTGAGGAGCCCCCATGGAACTGGACCAGGCCCTCTGAATAAGTGAGACAATTGATTAGCTTGAACTGTTTGGGAAGCCCCCAGGCAGTGGAGCCAGGACCTGTCCTTGGTGCATGGGCTGGCTTTTTAGAACCTGGGGTCTATGTTGGGACATTTTGCTCAGCCTTGGTGTAGGGAGGAGGAGACTGGACTTTCCTTGGCTGAGTCTACCAGGCTGGACTGACTCCCCAGGAAATGGGGAATGGGTTGGGGGAGAAGGCTGGAGGGTGGGAGGAAGGAGGATGGGGGAATCTGTGGCTGATATGTGAAATTAAGTTAATTATAAAATAAAAATATTAAATAAAAAAGCTCTAAAATAGGAGATCACTTACAGTTTCAGAGGCTATTCCATTACCATTATAACAGGGGACATGACATACAAGGGAAACATGGTGTTGGACTCGTAGCTGAGAGTTATATTTCCTGATATTTAGACAGAAAGAAAGATGCTGGTGCAAGTGTGGACTTTTTGAAACCTTAAAGCCCACCACCAACCTGCAACACATTTCTTCTAGCAATACCACACCTTATTGTCCTTGTACTCCTTTCAAATAGTTCACTCACTGCTGATCAAACATTAAAATATATGAGCCTCTTCAAGCACCCATATTTTGGTAGGGAGATTAATTAAATTATTTTATAGTTATATGAAAATATGCATTCATGCACATGTGAAGCATGTAAAGTATTTATATATACTTTTTGTATTAAAACTTTATATATTAGTTAATATATTAAGATTTATATGTGTGCTTTTTTACATAATATAGGATATATTAGCCTAAGTTTTATACAATTAAGATAAAATACATTTTATCCTTCTATTTATATTTGTTTTTAAGTAGAATTCTTCACCAGTGAAAATAACATTATATTTCATTTGTTAAATTTCTCAATTTAGTATCAGTTGTAGAGCAACTCATATTAATAAACCATCTTTATCTATTTCCATGTTATATTTTAAATGTGAAAAAATATATACTTTCTTTAGTCCTAAAATTTACCACAAAATGAAATCATGTTATTATTGGTCAAATAAAAGATGGTTTAATCAAGATGAACGTCCTGTTAAAAATTGTACTGTCATCATTCTTAAAGTTCCAAGAAGTTTTATAGCAGGGTGGTCACAGACAATTTTCTCTACCTGAGATGATTTAGTCTATCTTCATCTTTTCCCTTTACCCACTTCTCAAGGTCCTGCCCAGTGCCAGTTTGCCAGAGAAGGCTTTGCTGCAACAAACTAACATTTTATTGTCTCTCAAAATTTACTAGTTGGCACTCACAAGCCTTTCCATTATTTAAAAATAATTTGTGTAATTTTTATTAAGTAAGCTATGGCTTCTACCATATATATGTGAGTGTGTGCAGAAATATAAACATAAATATAAACATTTAAATATAAATACAAATAAATATAAATTCTGTGAGGATATTCATGCCTAGAATTGCTCATAATACTAAATGCTTTAAAAATAGCTGACATTAGTTGGAATAATTTAATCAGTGGTTAAAACCTGTAAAATTATAAACTGTATTGCCATCAGGGAAAATTCAGAGGTAGTCACCTTCCAGCATGTCACACACTAGATAAAGTACATTTTGATAATTTCCCTTAGTTGAAAGATGTTTTTATTATGTAAAATATGCCATAAATACTTGTATAATTGCTTTTTACATTGGAATGTAGGTATAGACATATATTTTCCTTTCTTTTCTTGTAGATACATTCAAGAGAATAGGTGTATGATATATATATATATATATATATATATATAAGATTATATATAATCTTATTTATATAAGATTAAACTTTCAAAGAAGCTCCTTAGATTTACATTTCACCAACAACATATAGTATTGTCTCTTTTATATTGAGATTTTAATTTGAGATTAGAAAGTATAAGCATGAACATAATAGAACAATTAAAACTGATGTACCTTGAATAGAAAATAAGAGTAGAATTTTTGAATAAAATAATAGAGTACTATTAATTAGAACTCTTTGTGCTCCTTTTTGAAAACTTGTATTCAGAGTAGTTACTAGAAAATTCTGCTGTTTAAGTAACATGTCATCAGGTTGAGTATTTTCCTCACATAACAACTCTTCTCTCTCTTCTCCCAGTTCATCCTCACCTCACCTCCTACACAAATCCACTCCTTTTTTTTGTCTCACATTAGAAAACAAACTAGTTTCTCAGGAATTGTAATAAGATACAACAGAATAAAATATAATAAGATAAAACAAAGCTATCACATTGGTGTTGGACAAGACAGACAGAAGGAAAAGAGCCCAAGAGAATGAACAATAACTAGAGACACATAAGTTCTCTCACTCAAGAATTGCATAGAAACACTAAAGTGGAAGACATAATAGATACCCAGAGGACCTGGTGCAGACCAATGCAGGCCCTGTGCTTGCTGTCACAGTTTTTGTGAGTTCATAAGTTTTTATCCTGTTGATTTAGATGACTTTTTTTTTCTTGGTGTCCTCCATCCCCTCTAGCTCTTACACTCCTTCTTCCACCTCTTCCATGGGGGTCCCTGAGTCCTGAGGGGAGGGGCTTAATAGAGATATATAGCCCTTTTAGGACTGAGTGTTCTAATGTTTCTCACACACTGCATAATCTCTCTCTCTCTCTCTCTCTCTCTCTCTCTCTCTCTCTCTCTCTCTCTCTCTCTCTCTCTTTCTCTCTCTCTCTGTGTGTGTGTATGTGTGTGTGTAACAACAATTAAAAGCAAAGAGGCAATGAATTTGATAGAGAGAAGAAGAGATCATACATGGGAAGGATTGGAGAATATGAAGAGAGGGAGAATGGTGTAATTATACTATAATCTCAAAAAGTAAAATAATATTTCAAAAATTAAATAGAGAAAATTGAACTGAAGTTTTCATTTAGAACCGTCAGATGTAAGAAATAAGATTAAAATAAAAATCAATTACAAAGGCCAGACATTTGACCATTTGACAATATTGTTAAGGATGAGTTTAATTAGATGATTCAATGATGTAATAAAATTGCCCTGTCAGAGTCTAGCCTTGGGTGTCCTAGGTCATATCTCAAAGATTTGATTTCTTGTCTGCTAGGTTTATTTTCAACCCGCATGGGTGTTTTTCAGCTCTTCAACAAAATACTATTTACTCCATCCTACAGAAAAGTAATAGACAATGTGTATGTGCATATATACAGGAAAATGCACACAATACGTATTTCAATACATTATAAACAATTTAATGTTTATAAACATTTCAACATACCAAGATTAATCAATATACCAAGATATTCAAGATAGATGTATGCACATACTTTGTGTTGACATCACTTTACAAGAGTATTGTAGTTTTTCATTCAATTAATTTTATGTCATTTTAGTTCTAAAATTTGGTTCTTGTTCATGTCTTGCTTTCACAGCTGAGTTGGTGAAGCTTTATGAGTATATTTTAGACTTTTCTAGGTAAATAAACTCACAGAAAACACCCTTTTCCTCTATTTTTGACTACATTTTTTTTTTTAATGCAGGCCACTTTAAACAAGAAAATTACTGTTTTTTTTTTTCCTAGTTCATAGTTATGATGGTTTGGGCATTTGTTTCTATTATAATAAAAGCTTTGTATTCTATTAACAACACAGCATCAATACAATAACTAAAGCATACTATTAATTAGTATAGTGATAAAACTACTGAGTTAAAACAATACTATATGATAAATTCTAAACACTGTAAAAAGGCAACATACTAATTGATAATTTTTATATGTTTACTCCTATAAATCTCATTCCAATGGGATTTTATTGTAGCAAACTAATGATCACTATGGAGCATATAACATTTAGCTGATTGACTATAGAGGGCATTGTATATCTCCAATATTGATGCATCTGAGAGTTAATGAGGACAGTTATTCTAAGTACTGCATGGTCATCTGAATTTACAGTACTATATTAGATATCTGATTAACAAACATCCAGTGAGATATTTAATTTATGTATTTTCTTCAAAGGCTTTCTTTGAATTTTAAATGTTAGCTAATATAAATGGAAGTTTTAGAGAGAAATAAGTTATTTTAATTTTTTTTTTGTCTGAGACAATATTTCTCAGTGTAACCATGACTGTCCCAGGACTCACTCTATAGAACAAGATGGCCTCAAACTCAGAGATCAGCCTCCCTCTGCCTCTTGAGTGCTGAGATAAATAAAGTTTTAAATATATCATATCTTTAAACCATTAAGCAATAAATACTTTTTAGTCAATTAAATCACATTAATTAAAAAAATCATTCATTTATTAATAAGAGACAGCAATTCTGACAAACTGTCACTTAGACATCAAAGTGCTACAATAATTAAAATGTCTCAAAGATGGTAAAATTGCAATTAAATATTGCCATTGATAAGAACAACTAGTATCATAGACAAATTTATTTTAACATAGTTTCTTAGATGGGTCAGAATAATTAAATAAAATATCCAGATTCTCTGAACAAAGTCTGTCACATTTAGCCAACATCTAAAATCTCAAATATAGAATTTGTTTATTTAAAAAATAATAATTCAGAAATTTAGTAAATATCAAACAAATATTTATTATAAATTTTAATCAAATTTTGTGATGCATTGTGCAAACTTAAGCTTTAGTGTAACTCCCACATTTCTCTCTTATTTTAGTAAACTCAAAGACGAAAATATTAATAAAATCTTTAGACAACACTATTGAATGTATAATCAATAGTGTCTAGAGTATGTAAATAATGTTTCCAAATTATTTAACTAAGAAAAGAGGTATTTTCAATATTTCATATGTACTAAAATGGCTTTTACAATTAGAAACAAAATAGCAATTTTAATGTTGATAGCAATAAATTGATAATTTTGTGGATTTCTAGTGTGAATAGAATGTAGTGTGGATTCAATAGAGATCTATACATCACACCTTAAAAAATGTAGCAGAATTTGCATAAAACCTATCATTTCCACTTTTTTTTTAGTTTTTTGAGACAGGTTTTCTCTGTATAGCTTTGTGCCTTTCCAGGAACTCACTGTGTAGACCAGGCTGGCCTCGAACTCACAAAGATCCACCTCCCGAGTGCTGGGATTAAAGGTGTGTGCCACCACTGCCAGGCTCATTTCCACTTTAAACAGATTATCCCAAATGTAATTGGAAAGCTGCCCAATTATTTGTGCATCAATATTAATGACATCACTCATAATAAAAGTAGGAAGTCCTATTTTCAAATAAAAATTAAATTTGTAACAGTTTAACATGGGTATTTATTAGAATGATATACATTTTAAAAACCAATGAAATTCTTTCCTATCCTACATTATACATGCACCTTGAACTATGATTAAGTTTAATATGTCAACTATAAAAGAGAAAATGTCATAATACTATTTATATAAGACAGATAGAAAAATCATACATAGACACAAAAAGAATAGTTCTTATGGACTCAGAGAACAGAGAATGGGGCTTTATTTATCATGAGTGACAGTTACAGTTAGTGATGATGAGAAAGAAATGGAGAAAATTTCCGTGTAATGTCTCTTTACCTTTGGTGTCTTAATTAGGCATTTGCTGAGTTTAAATATAAAATTATTTTACTACTATATTAATATTATAAAAATAACTAGGAGATTATTTCTAGGATGCATTGACCTGACAAGAAACATATTAAACTATGTACTCTGGAGAAGAGGCTGGTTCATATCTGTCCCACTACACTGCTAGCCATGGGCAATCTATCATGCTGAGTTTAATCTGAGGTGGTGAGTACATGGGTGTAGTATCTGGCTGTGGCGCTATGATGAGCCCCTGATCCTCCAGTAATGCTCTTTGATGAATCACACAAAAATAAATAATTAGGAGATGAAAGAAATGACAAATCTATACATAAATTTACAGTTTAAGAAAGATGTCAGATTTGAGAGTTCAATAAAGACAAAATCAATAGAAAGGGGAATTTTTGGAGGAAAAAAAATAGTTGAGAAAACTCAGGATAAATAAATCTTGGGAAAATAAAATCTAGATCACACAATTGGCTATATACAGAATTCAGCAAATTAAAAAGCTGAAATATGACACATAAACATATATATAATTATATATATGATTTTATACACACACGTGTGTATATAAATTATATATATATATATATGTATATATATATATATATATATATTTAGGAGTTAGATATTACACTCTGAGAAAAGAGTACAATCTTTATATACAGCTTTAAAAATATTATGAACAAAACAGTTGAAAAGAAAAAGGTATAACAGGGTATATTGTGTGTGTGTGTGTGTGTGTGTGTATGTTCAAATCAAGATAATGTACATGATTCTTTGCTTAAAACACTATTCAAATTCATAAAATCATGATATAAAATATTTAGGAATTATTTTGAGGACATTTTCTAAAACATATTATAAACAAATTTGTAACTATTTTCCTGAACCCTAACTGAAATTTTATACAAATTAAATAATGCCTATTACACATACCATCTGAATGATAAAACCTGATAAATACATAAATTATGAAAACATAATAGTTAACGGAGCAAGTAGACTTGTTTATTCACTGGGCACAATTCTCAAGCAGAGTCTCTAGATGGAGGTATCTACCCCAGGTAAGTGAACATCAGAATATAAAGCAGAGCACATTAAAACTCTTATTTACATTGATTTTACAACCTTTGTAATTCAAGTATTTGAGTTAATTAATAGTATATTACAATCTTACACGTTTGTGAATAAGCATGCATGTAACAAGATTGAATAATAAAGTTGTTAAATATTCCAATAAAATTTTTGCAGGTAAGGACTTTCTAATTTTTTTCAAATGCAAGAATTTCACAGCTGTATTCTGTAGCCTGAGGCCAAGAATATATTAATACATAGGGAGTCAATACACAATGGTATTTCCCCCTACAGTTTCCTTTATTTCATATATGTGAAAATAAATCATAATCCAGAATTATGGAAAGACCTTCAAAAATGTCAAAAATTTAAAAAAAAACACAGACTGTATTCTTTTTTCTAGTTTATTAAAGTACACTGAATACCACAGATATATCTAAAATCTTGCAGTTCCTTTTAAAATACTAATGTATGTGGAAAATATTAAAATGGTTGAATTAATAAAATAGTCAGTTAATATGGAGAAATAAACATGTCAACATTCCTCTTTACCAAATTAAACCAACATTTTTTCCAAACATTATTTGAAAGAATGTTTACATATATTGAGCATGTATTCACATTATTTTTCTCATTTAAAGCAAATTTTCTTCAGGTTTTAAGAAAATGTAGTATATGAAATTTCCAAATAATGTGATAATGATCACAAACCATGATAATATATCATATTTCAAATGAAAAATATATAAAAGGTCATATTACTGCAGAAGGAAATTTCGAGATCGCTTGAACACAATCTTCTTGATATGTTCAAGTTAGACGATAGTGTCTTTGGCACCAAAACATAGTTCTTTCTGTTAGGCTGTGACCCTGGTCTTTACCTCTTGTGAATATTTGAGCAGTATGTTTTGTGCTAAGGGTGTAAGCAAGAACCTTCTGAATGCTGAGTAAGCAATCAACCACTGAGCCACACCACATTCCTTTGTTGTGCCTTCAATAATAGTTTTCATTCAGTTCTATGTAATCCAAGTTCTTAACCCTGGCAAAATGTCTAACAGCTCTGGTTCATCTGTTCTATGAACAATCACTTACTGTCAAGGTGATGGATAATTAATCAAATATTTAAGATTTACTTTACTTTATTTAACTGTCTTTCCAAAATAAGATAATTACATTTTTAAATGCATCTACTCTAGAACATCATTTTACCACCAAATATTTCAATCAGTGGAAATTAACTCATAATTTACAAAAATCAAAATAAATCTCCCTCAAATCTTAATCTTAAAACTATTCCTTATTTCTTTATATTTGTAAAATTCAATGACCTATTTATTCATCACCAGTGTACACATGATATTTTTGTCTCTTATTTGTTGTTAGACATTACTAACAGTATTATATTTTGACTAATTAAATGATAGGCAAGTTGTTGTCCTTTTCTGAACTTGTAGATTGTTACAGTAGTTAATATACGAATAAGGTTTTCTTTTAAAAGTTTAGGTTACATAATTATGCATTCTACCAGATTTCTAGAAAATTATTTGACTCTTTTAATTGAATTATGAATTTCAATCCATCCCCCCTGGCCACCCTCCCTTCATTGTCACTGAGTCCCAGACCCCAACTTGGGAAGACACCCTCTTCTCAACCACATGCCATGCATGCCAGAAGAATGGGCTCCCCATGGGCTTTAGGATGACTAAGTGGAATATGAAATTATTTTAAAGAAATGCATTATAGCAAAGAAAGGATACATGGACATGTAATTGTTCAATTTAAACTATCTTCTTCTAGAAAAAAAAGCTCTTTAGAATATCTTATGAATTAAACATTTATAAGAGAACATTGTGCTCTAATAAGTATATACATTAAAGCTAACGTATATTGAAGGAGTATTTAGTGCTATAACACTGAAATATGTTGTCATTAAAAATGTATTAGGTAATTCATAACTAATGTGAGAATCAACAGGTACACTAGCTGCATTTTGGACTTACATAAGCACAAAAAACATGGGTTATTCTAACCACTGTTAAATACAATGCTCTATTAGTCTAGGATGAATTTGAATTACATAGAGAAATATACAAAGAGGTATGTATATAGCAGGCTAAATGTAATGTTAAAAGTGTTCAATGTCTGCTAACCAAATATCAGTCAATAATTTCTTATTAAAAATGTAATCATGACATTCAAAGGTAAATGAATGGAATTAGATAAATGTCATACTGAATGAGGTAACTTAGAGTTAGAAAAAATATGGTTATATATTCCCTTGTATATGTATATTGGCTTTTAAGTCAATGATGACCAATATATAATCCATAGCAATAAAGGTTAGGTATAGATCAGTGGTCCTCAACCTTCCTAATTCTGCAGTCCTTTAATACACTTCCTTATGTGGGGTGACCCCAAGTATAAAATTATTTTTGTTGTTACTTCATAACTGTAATTTTTGGTACTGGTATAAATCAAAGGGTAAATATTTTTCAAGATAGAAGTTTGCCAAAGTAGTTGTGACCAATAGGGTGAGAACTGCTGGCCTATAGAGTAAGGGAATGGAGCAGGGACAGATAGCTTTCCCTACAAAGGGGAAATAGAATAGTTATTATGGATGGATGGGTGAGGGTACTGGAGTGTAGGATCAAATGGAGAGGAAAGGGAAAGAAGGGAATGAACAAAGGAGTGAAAATGGACAGAGCCAGATAAAATCAGGGGCAATTTGAGCAGTAGAATGGAAACCTAAAAGAATAGAAGCTCCCTAAAATGTGTACATATATGAAGGCAAACTACATGAATCTCCAAGTAATAATAGAGACAGAGACCCAGTTGGACATTGCTTACCACCCAATGAAGCTTATGGTACTGGGACTGAATTACATCTAATTGAGTTGTTGGCCAAAAGTGTCCAATGGAGACACCAAAACAACCTAGTTTGTATTCAAGAATATAAGTTGTTCTCCCCAAATTGATGGTAAGGCCCAATTGAAGAAAATAATACCTATACAATTCATTGAATCTGGAGAAGTTGAACTGGTGCCTACACAGAGCTTTCACCCCTACATAATACCATCTTTATGACAGGAAGTTCTCTGTCTGCTATCAAAGGAGAAACATAAACACCAAGCCAGTCACAAACCCTTTGATCTATAATTGTAGGTAGAGTTTCTCTGTGTCCCAGCAGCCACTCCATAATAACCACACAGACTTAATATTAATTATAAATGTTCCACTAATAGCTCAGGCTTATTACTAACTAGCTCTTACATGTTAAGTTAATCCATATTCCTTATTTATGCTCTGCCACATGGCAGTACCATTATTAGCATGGCACGTACATCTCCTGCTCTCTTTACGTCTGGCTGGTAACTCCTCTGATTCATCCCTTCCTCATCTCATCATTCTCAGTTTGGCTTTCCTGCCTAACTTTATCCTGTTCATCTACTGGCCAATCATCTGGCTTATTAAAGCAATCATGGCAACATATATTCACACAGTGTAGAGAAGGATTATTCCACAGTTTATAATGGTGTTCTGTCTGCAAGATATGCTAGGGTACTGGTGGCAGAAAGTTTGTGGAAAAAAGTAAATAATGTCTGATTTAACTGAAGGCCCACTTCATGAGATGGAACCCACATTGCTTGGGTAACCAAAAATCTGAGATGAAATACCACAGTAATCTAGGGTAAAGCCAAGTAATACACTTCTGAAAAACAAAAAGTAACAATAAAATTACTCCTAATGACATTCTACTATACTCACAATTATATATATATATATATATATATATATATATATATATATATATATATATATATTTTGCTCAGTCCTCATCAGAAAAGCTTCCCCCTGCAGCTGATGGGACCAAGTACAGAGACCAACAGCCAGACATAATGCAAACAGTGAGTATTCTTGGAACACTCAGCCCTAAATGGGATGTCTCCATCAAATCCCTCCCCTCAGGGCTGAGGGAACTCCATGGAAAAGAAGGCAAAAATAGTGTAATACCCAGAGGTTATAGAGAACACCAAGATAATAAAGCCCTATAAATCATTGTGGCTATATGATGGACAATAAATGGACATAAGTTATCACAGATACCCAGGCAATATGCAAAGGGCCTACATGGGTCTGCACCAGGCGGAGTCCAGGATCTGAAATGAAAAGCGGACATATGCTCCACAGTCCCTTACCCAGACACTATCTCCAGCTGATAAACACTTGCAAATGAAAATTTAGTTTCCTCCATAGGAGCTTCTTGGGAAAGCAAACTATTCTTAAGAGTAAGCTTCATGCCCAGCAGTATATAGCCAACAGAAAATGAACTCAGCAACATCTTTAGAGGTTTATAATGTCATCTGGGCTCTTCCTTTCATCATCGTTATCATTGTTATTATGATTAATTATTGCATTTATATTTTTCTGCTCTCTTTTTATCCAACAGGCCCTTTAGTAAGTCTTTTCATGGGATTTCTTGAGTCTGTGAACACATGTCTGTTTCTTGTGCCTCCTCTTTGACTCTTTTCCTTTTGTTCATTTGTTCTGTCCAATTCAGGTGTGTTGGCTTTTGTTTTATCTATTTTATTATTTTAGTCTATATTATTATCCCACAAAAACCTATTTGTTTTCTAATCAGAGACAGAAAGGGGATAGGTACAGATAGGAGGGGAGGTAAGGAGAATGTAGAGGTATATAAGGAGAGGAATCTGCAATCATGATATATTATACAAGGAAAAGTCTATTTTCAATAAAAGATAAAAAGAGTAGAAAGAAAACATGAAATGTAAGAAAAAATATTTTTACGTGGAAGTAAGTAGGAGCATCAAAAATTTAAGTGAGGCATTTGGCTTTATAAATAAATAATTAACATCTGAATATCTTGTATAGCTTTCAAATATGAAAATGTGTATTGTTCCATAAATGGAAAATGAATAATTAAATTTGGTTTCTGCAGTGTTTTGAAATAGAATGGCCCCACTAGGCTTATGGATTTGGTCCCTAGATTATATAATTGCTTGAGAATTATTAGAAAGTGTGGACATTTTGGAAGGGGTCTATCAGTGGGCCTTGAGATTCCAAAAATCTCATGCCATTTTTAATTGGCTCCTTCTCTGCCTCCGGCTTTTGGATTAGATGTAGTACTTCAGTCAGCCCCTACACCAGACTCCTGACTGCCTGCCCACTTGCCTGTGGCCATGTTCTTCTCCAGAAGAAGACTGGACTCGAGCCCTCAGAAACCATTGTACACTTTCATTTTAAGTTGCCTTGGTCATGGTATTTTGTCATGACAAAAGAAAAGTAAATGGGAAGCAGAGGCAGATGATCTCTGTGAGTTCGATTCCAGCCTGGACTACTGAGTGAGTTCCAGGAAAGCAACAAAGCTACCCAGAGAAACTCTGTCTCGAAAAAAAAAAGAAAAAAAGAAGACAGAAAGAAAAGTAACTGTGATTGTGTCTTACATTATTGGTTACTAATTTTGCTATTACAAAATAAATCTATCATAACTGTTTATATATAAAGGTGAGTTATACTACATCTAATACTTAACAAAGCTGGATTAAACTATACCTTGCACAAATTTTCTGATAGTTACAAGAAATAATAATTAATTACACAATGGGAAAATATATAAACATTAGTAGGTGAATTTTATTGCAACTTTTACTTAGTTAAATTTTTATATTATTTTACAATCTATAAAGTTATATAACAAACAGATTAAAATTAAGCCTTTGATAGTGAAACATTATTTAAGTAGCAAGCTGTAAATTGAAAAATTATATTCCTGAAATTTGTAACTATTAGTATTTTAATGTATAGTAGTAATAAAATTAACCAAACAATGGAACATTATTAGATGAATGAAATAAGGTTCTGCTTTTTATTTATCTTTAGTATGCTTCTAGTTAACATTTTACCTCTATAAAATACAATCATTTAAGTAGTGGTGATATTATTTCCTATTATTTACTTGTAATCTAATTTTATTGTGTTCTCCCAGAAATCAAATTAAACTAATGTTTACCCGGTGCTTTAATAACTACCCAAGAAGTTTGCAGGTTCATAAGGGAACTACAAGTTTCAAATTTACTGAAGGCTGCATTCTACATTGTATATATTTTGTGTCCTAAGCAAATATACATTTGTGTATGTTAAATATTTCAAATTAGAAATGAGCAAGCAAAGATTGCAGTGACTAATGACATTCTTTTTTTTAATGTTTGAAGAAACATTACAGCACAAATCATATGGCTTTTGTTGAGGTTTAATATGCCATCTGTCACAGGATGTATGTTCCAAATATGAATGCCATCTTCTGAGGGATGTTCTGTATGCTGTGAATGTGTTGCTATGATTGGTTGATAAATAAAAAGATGACTGGCCAGTAGCCAGGCAGGAAATATAGGCAGGATAAACAGACAAGGAGAATTCTGGGAAGAGGAAGGCTGAATCAGGAGAAACCAGCCCGCCATCCAGGGAGCAGCATGTAATGGCACATACATAAAGCCACAGACATATAGATTAACATATATGGGCTGAGTTTAAGTGTAAGAGCTAGTCAGTAGTAAGCCTGAGCTAATGGCTGAGCAGTTTTAATTAATATAAGCCTCTGTGTGTTTACTTGGATCTGAGCTGCTGTGGACCAGGCAGGACATGGGAAAACTCTGGCTACAGCCATCAGTTTTTCTCTTTTATTGTACAGCAGAATGGAACCCTTCATGGTTAAATTTCAACTGTTTTGTCACTATTTGTAATCAATATAAAATATTTATATTTAGAAGGAAATGTAAATGAATCTATCAGACATGAGCTCACATACATACACACAGAGAGCTAGAGAGAGAAAAAGAGAAAGAAAAATTGGGTCACCTGTTTAGATTATTATCACCATTCATCCCAGTTGTCTATGAAAACTGTCCTTTTGCTACACAATCTCATACTGGAGAATATATGACTCTGCATTCTTCTCAGGCCTTGACAGATTTTATTGCCATTTATTGTAGTATAAGAATCTATTTTCCCACATATGAACACAGTACAGATATTGG
The DNA here is from genome assembly GCF_004664715.2 of Peromyscus leucopus. NCBI lineage: Eukaryota > Metazoa > Chordata > Mammalia > Rodentia > Cricetidae > Peromyscus > Peromyscus leucopus. The sequence continues at coordinate 53,649,328 of NC_051080.1, read as the reverse complement.
AGAATTGTATGAGTCCTGAACTAGTGGATAGATCTATTTACATTACCACTCCTGCATCTATGTAGCTCAGGAAACATCATGGATGAGGGACCAGATGACGGTTAAGAGCCAGAGTACTAGGAAGTCTACTATTAAAAGTATCCTAGAAATGGCTGTATAAATGGAACAATGGCAATAGCAATAAACATAGTAATATAGAAGGAGGAAAACTGCATGGATTTGCATCACTAGACAAAGAACTGAAGGCAACTAATGGTTGCTGGGGGAAAGTGAAGTATCCTCTTCACTTTATTGATTATCCAGTACAAAAAGATCATTCCTGGAACCATATACATACAAACACCACTAACAGATTCAGAAGATTGCATTTATATTTGTGCATGCAAACACACACACACACACACACACACACACACACACACACACAGAGAGAGAGGTAACAATAACAAGATCATTAAAAGAAAAAGAGGCTATTGATTTTAGGGGAGCAGTTGCAGGTGAGGAGAAAAGGACACTAGGGAGGGCTGGTTGGAGGAAAGGTAAGTAGGAAATAATACTTTTTTTAATTGAAACATGTATGAAAATTAAAATCTCAATATAACCAGCAAAGAATCCTGTTTTCCTACTGGGTACATGCTCTCATGTATCTCATAAATATCGCCGTCTTTTTCTTATCACATGGTTATTATTTTTCAAAGCTAGAAATTGATATAATGTAGTGTAACCAGTATACTATCAGCCTTTATTTTTTGTCATATTAACTAACTTTATCAAAAGAATGTCAACCTGCCTCATTACCTATATTCTATCAGCTTAGAACTAAATAACAAGTTCTGTTTATACTCAATCCAGAAAGGAATTACACATGACAATGACTTTGATTTAGTCCCTTTAGGGTGTATCAACACGAATGCTTTTTTAATTATATATTCAGTCACATAAAAAATAAAGTATAAAGAATAAAATGTGATTAAAGACACAATCATGCAGGCAATGTCTGCTTTCAAGTGAAGAAATACTTAAAGGTAAATCAAGTATAATCCTAATAAGTTATTTTTTTCTTTCAATCTTCAGTAGAAAGTTGGGTATTTCAATTATTAATAATATACAATATTTCCAGAATTCCTATATGTTTGATATTATCTTACATACTTTATGTTTTAATTTTTATAACATTATGTAATAAGATTTTTATATCATACTTTCATTTTAAAATGGAAGCTAGATTTAACTGACTTTTTAAAAATGTTTTTGTTATTATTGAGATTGTAATATAATTAACATTTCTCTCTCACCTCTCCTCTCTCCAAGTTCTTCCAAATATCCCTCCTAGATCTTTTACAAATTCATGGCCTCCAACTTTTTAAAGAGAAAATAGTTAACAGAAATAGATGCCAGAAGTTTGAAAAAAGTCATTCACCCAACTCTATTATTGTATTAGCTAAAATTAATCTTAATTAACTTATGTTAAATGTATTATATAGACTTTAAAGTATAAAGCAGGGGCAGCTTAGATGAGTCAGTAGTTTAAGTACTTGCTGCTCTTCCAGAACACTTGCATTTGATAAACAGCACCAACAAGCTGTTTGTAAATCAAGTACCAGAGGCCTTGACGATTCCTTCTGGCCTTTTCAGATATCACTCATTTACATAGTTCACAGACATACATGCAAGCAAAGCACCCAGCACACAAAAATTAAGAATTAAACCAAAACATCAAATAAAATTAATCATTGCATGTTTAATCAATATATAGTATCTGAAATTCATGATATTGAACTTTGTTGTCAATGTATACATATTGATCAACCTGAATATACAGTACCATTTCAATAGAAATGTTTTTGGGATAACAATGAAGCCACTTTTCATCAGGCACTATGCTTATAGTAAAATAAGAGGAAAATATACAATTTTGTATATTGTACAATTTGCCAAATCCTTACTTTTATCCCACTGTCTATAGAGTCAGTATCATAGAATATCTGTTTACTACAATGTGTTTGAAAATGAATTACAACATATTCCTTGATCTTTTTTATTTCTTGCCTATTAGTTAATAGTCTATCCTGCTTTAATGCTTGTTACTTGTTAAGCACTGAATTTATTATCAGTTTTTCTCTCTGTTTTCTATGGTAGATTATCTTCATCCATCTAATAAACTGAGTCACTGAGTTATTCTAGCTACTAACGTAATAAGCAAAGAACTCAATGTCTTTCTTTTTCCTTCCTTCTTCTCCATCTCCTCCTTTTACCCATTGTCTTCACTTTCTCTTTTCTAGCCATTCCCTTTCTTCCAGTACTCACACCTTCCTCTATATACTCCCTTTTCCCCTCATCTGGCCCAGAACACTCTCATTTTCCTAGTGAGAAAATACATTTTACAAAGCGATTGATTTTTAATATAAAGTTTTATTTAGGTGATGAGATTAAAAATGTATGCTGTAATTATATTACTAAAAGAGTGATTCCTTCTAGAAAGCTTAAAAATCATTAAATAAGGTAAATTTATTTTAAGAAAACATAAAAGATCTATTTCTAAGTTTTACTTACTAAAATACTGAGACAATAACAGAGTTTTGAGCATGCTGTGTTCCAAGTTGATTCATTTTCAAATACTACTTCTCTTTAAAGGAAACAGCATTAATTTAATGACTGAAGAAGAATATTGGCTACTTTATATTGCTAAAAGCATAATTAAAACTATGGTATTAATTGAATATGTTGCTTGTGATCACAGTTTATGAAGTGCAAGACTGAGGGTCCACATCTGGTAATACCCACCTGAGCACTGTTATCCACCACACCACTCAGTCAAAAATCACTGGGTCATGAGAAGAAGTGCTCTTCCAGAATTGCCAGTCCTGGGCCTTTGATTACCAAATGTCTAGGGGTTAGATTGACATTTTTTTGAGGTTTATAACTTTAAACGTTGAAGACAAAGCCCAATTGGTCCAAGTTTTAGAAGCCAGAGAATTCTGGCTGCAAAAAACTTGGGTTGGAGACTTACTGCTTTAGGTATTATCAATAGATGGACATTTTTGTTTCCCTAAGCTTTCTAGAAGCAATGGCCACAGCAATAGACATTAACAGGCTGCAGTGTTGACTCTGATTATAGGCCCTGGGTCGGTCAAACAAAAAGTGCTGGGATGCTCATCCCTATATTGCTAAGTGTTATAGTCACTGAAACCAGAGTATTAGGAGCCCCCAGCTTTGGTAAGCAGCTTCTACTGAAACTCTCAGGCTGGGTCTGAGATGCTTGTCTCTTTATTCACATCATGGAAAAGTTCATGTTGTTGGGGCGTGGAATGACTTCTCTTCAGCTTTCAGGACTCATTGTTTCTATCACTTCCATAAGCCAATCTTTCTTATTCATATGGTACCTGGGGCCTTTCATTTGTTCTGTTATATTGCGATGGTCACCTAACCTGAAGCTAATGCCGTCTTTTCCACATGTTACAGTTAATCCTATAATACTAAAGATAAATGTACACAGAAGTTTTGAAACTCATTTCAGCATTAACAAAATCCCAATATCAGTAACAGTACAAGGGGTTCCTTACTGGCCAACTCACAAAATAAGTCCAATAGCCTGATTATAAGACCAGAAGAAAGTGTTATTTATGCAAGTGTGACAGCAAAATCCTAGCACAGTTCTCTGTTGTTAAGAAGCTATTTCAATAAAATTATCACATACAAATGAAGGACTATGTATGCACTAGGCACATATGTTGTGTTAGGCTACTGAGGAAACAGAAATCTCTAGACTAGATACGAATGTCTAAAGGGTCATCTAGAGTTCAGAGAAGCTTACAATGATTTTTTAAAATAAAATAATGGACTAATTATTCAAATCATTTGTGGTTACTCAAGTCATTCAAGTCAGGCTGTGCTGTAAGGTGAAGAGATATGCTTCAGAAAATGCTCTAGTTCATTTCCGGGTGCCCATGGAAAATGAAGAATATTTAATAGCATACTCAGATCAATGTTGCTAACTGCTTTCTAGAAATCCCTCGTTGAAGTCAGCTACAGCACTGGGGTAGGATTTGAATGATACCAATGGGGAGTAGCACTGGGTAAGAGTTTGAATGATACCAACATGGAGTCAAATTGGACTTGCTCTAATATATAGTCTATTTAAAGAAAATATTAACCTTAAAAGTGTCATGGGTGATAAATACATGTTAACACCTACAAATAATGTAGTAGTATTTAATAATACTCTTGTAATTGCTTACTCACTCCCCAGTTATTCAGACAGTGTGATCCCTCTCTCTGTCTTAGTAGCAGATTTAAACAGTAGAAGAGCTCACATAATAGCATCAGTGAGCATGATTTCTGTCTTTTCTAGTCTCTCTTCTTATGTAGTTCCCCGGGTTAATCATTTGGTTGTAATTTTAATGAATTTATCTATTCTTAGCTATGTCTTAAGAAGTCAATTTTACAGAGTTAGATAATCAAAATCCTGCCTTTTCGACATCTCACACTGTGTTTTGAAGGTAAAATGTCTTCCACAAACTTTTATGTAGGACGTCTAGAAGATGAACCTTCTTTGTAGAAGCATGTCACTGGGGCAAGTATGAAGGTTTCCTGACCCAGCCCAACATGTCATTCACATTCTGTTTCCTCAGCTACACCCGAGTCTTGATTCAGTGCAACCAGTTACCTCCTGCTAGTGCCACCATGCCTTTCCCCCCCAAAATAAGCAAATCCTCCCTTCTTCATGAAGTCTAAAGAGACTTTACACTCTGTTCTTTGTAAAATGCTGGGCCTCATAAAATATGAGAGCTTTTATAGATGGAATGAATGCATTGCATTATGAGGTAGCCATATGCTATGGAGCAGGTATGACATATTATTGTTTGAGTGTAAAATGCTTCCCATAAACTCTTGTACTAGAATATTTGTTTTATGGGTGGTACATGTAGTAAATCTGTGGAAACTTCAACAAGTGGTCTTGGACTGAAGGAAATGGTCATTGAGAGTGTAGGAAGTTCTTAAGGTTACATAACCCATCACTGCTGTCCGTATTCTGCTTTGTGTCCATATATTTACTGTGCCCAGCAGCTTCTTGCTCCTTCCCTGCTCAGCCATAAACTTCTCTCCATAATGGACTTTCTTTCCTTAGAAAGTGATTCTGTGATTCTGACTAAACTCTTTTTTAAGTTGCTTTTGGCATAATTTGAGCACAGCAGTAAAAAAAGAAATACTTCATACATCTCATTAATGTACTAAATTGCAGCATATGATCTCTTGAAGGATAAAAATCTAGACCATAATATCATTTATTGATAGTGTAAGTCAATGACTCCTCTTCAATGATGAACTGTTAAGCACAATTAAAGAAATCTGAAGTTTAGTAGAGCCCATCCCTATGATTAGGCTTGCATACAGAAGACTAGAAAAATCTGTATATGTTAAAGCACATTAAATATGATATTCAAATTCCCCAGATGAAAATTATGCTAAGATGTAAATCACAAGAGATGATGATGAGTCAATTAACTATTTGCAATTATTTCCAAATTATTTTGAAATTTCAAGAGTATGAACTCTTCATTGTGATGACTAATGTGTTGTCACAGTGATTGCTACTATTTCGATAAATGACAAATGGTACTTTACAATACATGCGTTCTGGAGTGCCGCAAGGACCCATCGTGGGAGGTGCTCTGGTGGACTATGACTAGCTCTGCCTCAGTCATGTGTGAGTTCCACTGCGAAGATCAGGTGGCGTCATTACGATTTGCTAAGAGAATCACGAGACCCTGTGTCCCTTGCTCTGGAGTAGCTCCACTCTGTCTCTCACTGATCTTCTCTCTACTATTTCCCTTCTACTGAATGCCAGAGGAGTCTAGGAGCTGAGAGAGAGCTTCGAGGTTACTACGACACAGAGGATTGATTGAATGAGCAGACGGAGAGCATCACACATCCCATGTTGGAGCCCTAACTAGTGCTGTTGTACCCATAATTCCATTCCTCCTCGATGATGTCTGAGCTGTGCGGTTTCTGCATTCTGTCCTACCATTTGCTGCAGGAAGCAGCAAAGGATTCTGAGCAATGAAATGGTGAAAAGGCAGCCTGAGATCTGCTATGACAACAATAACGGGAGTAATGAAGGTTGGAGTCTATAATTCACTCATGAAGTGGTGGGTTTGTTCTGGTGTTACGTAAGATTATTGGTTAAGGTTGTTTACTCCAGAGGAACATCTGAGATTTTTACTTACTCAAAGAGCCAAGCAATATGCTAAGTTTGGTGTACATCAGTGCAATGGAGATGAGCGACCGCCCCCTTTAAAGTCAAATCAGACTTCAGTTGCTCACTGCACCCCACAAGGTGGTTTTTGTTGCATTACCATGTTTTTGCCCGTCTTAATCATATTTTCCTAAAGTTCTTGTCGCTCATCTTTTAATCTGATTTACTGAAAGAGTATCTTTCTATGTCATTGCCACTACTAAATAGTGGGGTGTGTGAATGGATTTATGTACGGTGCGGCTAACTATGATCGCCTGTTCTCATTGTTGTCAATTGTAGGTTGGTTGGTACATCGATCGTGCAGGATCAACCATAAGAGCTTGGCCTTGTGTAGGTTATGTAGGCAGAGCACCTCTAACATTGTCCTTGTATGCGAGATGGACATAATATGTGTGATTGGGAGAGGCGCTTTATAACTTTTTGTGTCGACTCCAAACCCATTTGACTAAAACAGCTACAGTTGCCGTCACGCAGTCAAACCCCTGCGAAGCATCTGGTATTACGTTGGTGACAAGGATGATCATAAGCAATCAGTCTGGACAGTGCCTCTCAGATTTTACTCGGTTGACGACATCTTTATTGGATCTACCTCATATATTATCGGATAAGTTTTCTAAATGCAATCTGGCTTCCCATACTCACTTAAAAAGCCATCATTCTATCTCTCTCTCCCTTAATTTGTCTCCCTCAATCCATCTTCCTCCCCTTTTCCATCTATCATCCTGTTTTATACCACCCACTCATTTGTCGCTACACATCAACAATCTCATCGTAATTAATGATATTTAGGAGACTCAGTCACTACTTTTTCCAGGAGAGTGTCCAACCCATATGCCCAGGAGAGGGGACAGCATGCATAAGTGGGACTCGTGACACGCGCACACTCACTAGCCACGTAGGAGCAAGGACTAGCTAAAAAATAGCTGAACCTTTCTACTTTATGGCTTCAGTGTGAGCACCCACTAAGATGGCTATATTAAAGGCAATAAAGTTAATAAGGCCCATGCAATCGGAATCGCAGGCATAGGCGAGTATAAGAAAACTCCAGGGCGTCACGGCGTACGCCACCGGGATCCTCACACGAGAGCAGTGCCCAAATGCCATCGTGCATTATCGACTCACGAACATCACCATATAAATATGTGCACTTATGTTATACCCCCTATAACGCACGCCTTGTCTAGCCCACTTCCACCACAACGAATCACACGAACATGTCGCTCTTAGAAGAAACAAAGTCTAACAGTGGCGGAGAAATAGCCTGTCTGCTGAGGGTGGTTCTCATATAACAACGCAGCGACAACATAACCTCTATGTAACTCCACATACATACTTACCATCGCGAAATTGTATGTTCCAAAGGAAAATTGCTGCTGGCTTCCAGCAGGAATGCATTATTTGGTGATCTCTCTTGCATGGGATTGACTCAGCTAATCCTAAACAAGGATTGGTCTATAGAGCAACTCTCAACAGGCACAGCAAATATACACATCCCTCATTAATATCCCCAAGAATTATTTAAGTGTTATATCAAAAACATAGATCGTAGGCAGCAATGATCTTCGTCTGATAGGATCATTCATGTAGTACATATGTTGGACAGTGCTCAACCTATGTGTAGCCTAGCAGGGAAGTAAACAAACTGACCAACATGTACAGACTCTCATCCCTCATTCCATCGCCCCTGTCGCACCTTTTTCTTTCTCTTGTTCAAGAAAGTAAGAAAAGTTTCATTCAGCCTCGAGATGACCGTGAAACAAGTCGTCAAAAGGATTTTAATACTTATAATTTCGCTTTCGGTCTACAGTTGTTTGTATATTGCTTGAATGCGATATCTATATGTATTCAATATACTGACAATCGCGATTATATCAGAGGTGTCATCTAGCTCCACTAATTATAAACGCTTTCACTGGAGGCTACTACTCTATAGACCACACAGATCTTTCAGCGCCTAACGACATATATTATTTCCTCGAATAACTGCAATGGATCGCTTTCCTTTTCGGCATTCTCTATTACTGCAAATATAGCTCATCCATCACAGTTCAAGGTTTTTGCTACTGAGTCCATAGGTAGATACTGCTGCGTGGTCTTCTCCGTGAGCGCTGGTCACACGCGGAACAATGTGATCACACACACTCAAATCAAAAGCCAGGAGTAACCTCCAGGAAGCTGATGAATACTCGCACTGCTGCCAGGCGAAGTCAAATGAATCAGACCCCATGAATACATTTCACTCCTCCAGTTCAGGAGTGTATGCTATGATTTGCCCTGCTCTCACTCCCATTCCCAATTGCTATATTATGGAGAGGGCCGAGCTCGTGAATTAATTCAGTTGAGTGTGGAAACGACTTAGGTTTTGATCGGTGTGCTTACACATTGCTTTGCTCTTATCGCGAGATTTGAGCGTAGTGGCATCGTCTTATTGGAGAAGGGCCCTATGTGAGGTCTCAAAGTTTCGCGGTGTAATAGTGTGAAAAAAAATGAAGTATGTTCTGGCACAGTCGCAACGCGCTCACTCTTCCTCGGTCGATCTTTCGTGATTCACATAATCGCCTAGGAACTTGGTGTAAGTCAGCCACAGAACACTCCGGCTGTGCGTTATACGAGCACCTTTCCTTGTGAACAGCTGAAGTCATGCTCTTCAGCACGCATCAGTAGGCAAACCAACCCGACCTATGTATGACTCGGAGATTTTAACTATTAACTTGAACTTCTTGAAAGAAATCATAAGTCGACTATATTATTCTTGACTTCCAACTGGAGGTCAGATTAATGCACATTAGTTAAAAAATTGAAGAGAATGTTTTAGAAGCTTCCTAATGATTATTCTTAATCAGTTATTAGGTCCACCGCTTTAACACTCTCATATTAGGCAACTGTGAAACAATTATTGACACTGTTCGATGTACACAATGACGCAATTCAGAACCAGCCTTTGAGATGTTGTTAACTCCTCTCCAGTAATGGCCTTTGAGTCCGCATAATCGCAGCCCTGTTCGCAAAAAACCCCACCAAAAAAAAGGATGGTTTTACTGATCTATTCTGAACAAATAGACCTTATGAGATCAGAACTCATTTAAGACTAGGCCTCTGCACATGACTCTGAAAGGATTTATCTTCACTAGCTTAATTATAAGGCTTGAAGACTAGTCAATGTGTGTATACCACTCCCTGGCTACTATAATAAAAAAAAAAAAACTGAGTAAATACAAGCCATTGCTGCTCTTTTTTTCTTGTGGTTGCAAAAATGCAAAGTGGTTGCAGCTTTTAAAGCTTCTGTTGCCTTGAATTCTACTCTACCCCGACACTACCAGGAAAGTAAGTCCGAAATTAAGAACAGCAGTAAGGCCTTCGCCTCTCTCTTCAGTTACCTCTGAGTGGATTCCGGGTTAGTTACTCCAGCAGCACAGACGAGGAATAACATAAGATAAAGAGAACTATCTATTGAACTATAGGGAGTTAGTAGGATACTATCAATTAGTACATACAAATGAAGGGTATTGTACTCTCTAAACACACGTGTAATACGCCAAGGGGTCTCAGGGAAACTATCATAGTCTGAGAATAATAAATAGTGTCCAACATGTGTATATGTGACGTTGTATGTTGATCCCACTTATGAAATTTGAGTCAAAAATCTCGCTAAAGGGATCACAAAACCGTGGCGCACCCAGTTGGATAGTATATTCTTCGTGAGCACGCGCTGGTTTGTTGGAAGATTTGAAACTTCAAAGTGGGTGACTGTAAATTTAAATATTGTATTAAAATATACCGTGTTTTAGAAAATATAGTTTTCTCATAGTGGTAACAAATCAACATGCTTTTCATGTCTCTTAGAAATGAGTAGCCAAATGTGCATTATAGAATAATGTTTTGAATAAACAGCTGTCTTAGCATCATCTATGAACAAACTATTGATTAAATGTGCAGCGGGTTCTGTTACTCCTTCTATACTGTACTGGGCCCGGGGAAAAGGGGGGGCTTTGGGCTTTGGAGACTGGGAAGAGACTCCTGGACTTCCCAGAAGCCCGGGCAGGACATTGAACTTCTGGCTTTTTTGGCCAGGCCCAAGAGATCAAGGCTGGGAAGACCCACCCCGTAGAAATAGTGATATATCTGAAATACAAGTCGACGATTTCTAAAACGAATCGGCACCTCGCACTATGGCTAGGCTATCTTTACTATTCTAGAACGTCGTACAGTTGAACAATCATATTACACCATGGCGATATAGGTAGAGATGTGGGCTGTTCCGTAACCTATAACTCTTCTCTCCTGAGAGTTCCTCTTAGTGCTATTGCCCCATCCAACACTCATGTTATGTCTTGGAGGAGCAATATGAGGAGACAGGAGATAACAGTCTCAACACATTTTGGGATGTCCTCGTAACACTGTGACGATAGCGATCGATTAATGTGTGAAGAGTCTTTAATTTCCAGGTATAGATGGACACGCAAAGATAATGGTAATAAAGCCGAGAGACCATCTGAATCACAGAGCGAAGAGGAAGGGAGTCTTATTGGTCTATCCCTGGGAACAAAAGAGACGAGGCAGCACTTGAAAGGGACTCTCAAAAAGACTATCGTAGGTCAGTGAGCTAACAAACAAACTGAGCTTGACCACTGTGGCCTCTTGAAGTCCAGCAAACCGATAGTAATGGATCCACAAAGGTGTACCAAGCACATGGGTGGGTCTGTCCATAGTGGGATGCTGCGTATGGGCAATGGAGGCCGACACTACAACAAGGTAAGTTTCAATCGATTATTTTTTCATTGGCGTAGAATTGTCAAGCAGGCAGTTTTGAGAAACATCAGTTCGTTCCTCCCCTAAAGATAGTCTTTTAATAGGGAGCCTTACTAAAATCATCTATTGCCATCCTAATGAAGGTTCTCATACAAAATTAAGCAGTTTTAATTTGTAGGTCAGGACCAGTAGAGGGAACTATTAGCGCGCCTCATTCTTTAAGAGCTTGTTCGCTCTTAGTAGAGTGGAGCAATCCAGAATCCATTGTGTATGCTACGGTCTCGCTTGTAACTGACTGTGTGTAGTGGTCGCTCTGTCAGTGATTGAACTTTTGAACACTCTACTGTCTCTCATATATGATCTCATATCTCTTTAAGCCTCTAAGTAGTGGCGACCCCACACAGGGAGGGCGCAAAACACATAATACCACATGGAAAGTCATTAAAATCAGAAGAGAAGTTTAAAGGAGAATTCTAATTTTAGGACAATATGCTGTGATGATATTAGAGGTTCGCGGCTGAAATACTTAAATTAAAATAAATTATACTTATCTTCATTTCACAGTTTAGGGGAGGGATATTATTCTTAGTATCAGGACATATAGAGTAACATAAAAAAAAATAGGCACCCTTAGCTGATTAATTTTCATAATAAAATAGGCAGACCAACAACGCTATAATCTCTATATACAGGAGAAGGCCTTACTTGCACTAAAATCATCTTTCTCTATTTAGACAAATATTGCATTTTTATCCTAAACCTTGCCTATCTGTCTATTGAGCGCAATATAAGGTAATTTGAGCTAATTCGCACCTGTTGTCTAAAATGCAAGTATGTGCCCTCCTTTCCCACACAGATCTCTCTGGTGGTAATTTAAGGCTCTCTATTCCTTACCAATCTCATTTTTTCATCTAGCTAATACACACACCACCACCACTTGACAAGACTTGACTGAGAAAATGTTTCTTTGAATTCTATAAAGTGTAAAGATCTACTTTTTAATAATCCATTAATTTTGTATACTTATGTCCCTCTTTCTAATCATTCAAATTTATTCTGCATGAACTCTGGACTGTGTTTTAGTTGTAAACAAATAGCAGCTTTTTCCACAAACAACACTTCCAGTTTAGACATGCATTTTCACTTCGAGAGTAATCTTTGAAATTCGACTAGATAGGACAAGCAGCGAACAATGGTAGTCACTAACACGTGGTTATCCACACTGTTGATTGCACTTCTTATAACGTCGTATGTTCCTATATTGGCATTACTGCTTCGTCCTGTTGCTTTGAAGACAGCTCTCATCTAAAGATTTCCTAATGGTGGATGAAAGGTTCTCTAGGCAAAAGTTAAAATTCACTTGATGAGAAAAGGATAGATGAGAAGTACAGTGGTTTAAGAAGAAGTTATGAGGATATGTCGATTATTAACATTGAATTTTTATTATGTTGTGCAAAACTATTAATACAGCTCAGCTATAGTTTAATTATCGAGGTAGCAAGATACATATTCTTACAAGGGGAAATCACATGGGAATTACTATGCGAAACTTTGTAAAGGTACAGACCGGGTCTAGAACCATGCCTATTATATTTTAGATCAGTTCACTGTGAATAAACTGGTTTAGTCAATGAAGCTACTGATTGGAAGAAACTCATTGCGACTGACTAATATAAGAGTATTCTTACATTATGTTTTTCTAATTGTGTATACACACTAATTCATCAAGATGAGTTATTAAAGCAATTACTACAAGACATAGGACATGATGAAAATAGCCAGACAACCAGTAATGATAGCCCATAGAACGATCAATTCATTCTTTTACTAAGTGTAGGAGATGGACTAAGATGATGAGGATAGTTACTGTATGGACAATTGAACCTTATAGTTAAGTAGCTGGCACAGAGCTGCCTAATGAGAGAGAAATGAGATGGCTCGGTCCACACAGCCATTCTACTCAGAAAAAAGAGGGAAATGCACCTATCTCAGTGTGGGAAGAGTGTCAAGTGTGTAGTAATCAGACTTCATCAAGAGAACTCATAGAAGATGACTAGAGTCTCGTACTGATGCTATACGAGGGACGGAATACAGAGTCGCCTAGTGTTTTATATTACGCCATAGCGCAGTAAACATCATCGCGCGTATGTGTAGGTCACATGCGTATTTGTCTGGCAGGTAACGGTTTATTTGAGTAGTCTAAGTTTCTTGTCTGAGTCGTTGAGTGTTGCCGAGCTCATTGCGCTAGTCAGTGGTTTCCCGATTTTTGTCGGTAGTGTGTGTGTGTAGTTTGTGTGTCTAAGTCGTCTGCCTATGTCGTAACAGAACATATGCACATAATTACTAGGTGGATACAGTAGTATGACTACGCTTGTATGAATGTTGTACACTGAGACACAGAGAACACCATCTGGTTTAAATGAAAAATGAACTATCTCTTTCTTAAACGTTCCATTGTGTTTTAGAGAGACACAATCCGCTAATATCAGAATAATACTTCGAGCTCTGATCACTATGGTCGTATCAAGAAAAGGCCCTGGCCACCGCCTCTCAGGTTAGTTCGAGTACAGCCTTTCTTGTACTGAAATGTTTCATACTGAGCCCACGTTTATGGGCATTTCTGAAGTTTCAGACATGTTGCCAGTATAAGTCATGATCTCAAACATTATTTTGCCCATCCAATCGAAAATGGCTACTTGAAATACAACTTGAAATTTATACTCTTTCATTGTAAGTTGAAGACGCAACACTGCGAAGATACTTTAAATATGAGATCTTTTCACCTTGCATTTATTTGTTTATCTCACTTGAGAGTGCTAGGGACTCTTGAGTCAGACTATTGATGCTATGAACAGAGGAAAGAGTCTCCAAAGACTGACTAATAGTCAGTGAACAGTTGCAAGGTAAGCTCATCTTATTAAGATGAGATTCTATTTGCAATAACTATGCTATGTTCTGATGGTCTCATGGATTCTGTTCATCGTTTCTTATTATTATTCATGTGCCACTTGTTTTGTTAAATCAAAATTTAAAAATATTGTTTCTAAATATAAATAATGTAACTGGAGATACTATAACAACAATTCCCTTTTGTTCTTCTAGATTGAGTATATCAAGATTATCATGTAAATTTTGGAACAAAACGATTATCTGTGATTTTCTTGGATCTAAGAGATACCACGTACTCGTGTCCATCGAGTCTGAACAGACAATTAAGAAGAATATTAGTCAATCCATCAGAAAGACTAAGCGCTATCATCACCCATCTGAGCTTACAATACTAAGTCCATTTTCAATGTTATCTTATGGGCTAAAAATGTACTTAATTGCGACTAACACACCATCGATTTTGAGTTATACAATTAAACATTCAAGGAAGGCGAGAATATTTTGTATACCCCCCAGATTTCAATCAAAGAAGTATCCTGGCAAGAAATGCATAGGATCAGGTTCTAAACACAAACAAAATGAACATTATTTGTCGCTATTTTTCATACACAGAAATGATTAAAAATAGGTATAAATGGAGACATCTAGGCGAAGAGTGTTCTGATTTTTTTAATTCACATAATAGACAAATAAACACTATGGGCATGTTGCCCAGAGACGGAGGCTCTTGCTGTTTCTGAGGAGGTGTAGTTCCTGGAGGGATGATTTGAAACTACGCATTACGGGCAAACAAACCCATATCTGGGAGTATCGGGAGAGTCTCAGTTCATCGCGAAAAGATGCCATACCAAACAAAGTGAGATATGGCAGGTTACAAATCAGAAAAAAGATAAACGTGAGTTTAACCAGTTATTAAAAAGATATGAATGGATGAGAAAAGAAATCAACAAGTGCTATTGCTATTTGGTTTTCAGAGGAGGATCTTCTGGAAGCTCTGTTGGTATTCGAATTGAGATGACGCTCCTTCCTTTTTTTCCTCAACAACCATTCTCAACAATATGTTACTCTCCTACATTCTATAACTGCTGAAAGCAGCTGTGTATTACATCTATTGAGCACTGCCAAGACTTCTTCCACTCCCTCCTCTCGTTTATATACCGCTTCAGACTTTTAACTTCACGCTATTTATCAATTTACAAGATATCAATCTAGCGTAAAAAGGCACTATCCTTCCTTTATATACCTACCTAGTACACATTCGAAGTCTATGGACTCAACACTCGAGCGTTAGCTCGCAGAGACAGGTGCAAGTCCACTCTAAGGACTAGAAGGCAATAGATGAGAATGATCAAAATTAATGATAGATATGGATGCGGTAGTAGACGAGCCTCATGAAATTGCTTCTAGCCTCAAGAGCCATCATAGTCAATAGCAAATAGGCTTAATAAAGGATTTTCTCCAAACGTAACATAGTCCAGAATGAGATATAGTACAGAAATGCCTCAACATTGTTTCCTCTATAAAAAATACGGATTGAAAACGTAGCCAAGTGGAGTGATGTTAGATTATCTTGAAAAAGGTAGCTCAAGGCATTGAAAATATTCTGTCAGATGGCCATCCGTGATTTCAACCTTTGCAAGAATTTGGAAAATTGAATATGTACACCACCTTCGCTACTTATTCAGGATTTCAATGGGTGCAAACTCGCTTGTGATAAAAAGGCTGATTTTGTAATATCATTTGCTAAGAATATGCATCAAATGGTATTATTCTGTGATTCCTCATTCAACATAAATTCGAAAATCAAAACTGACAATGCTCCAGTATATGTCTCTGGTAAAAAATGAAACAGTTCTTTTGGCTTATTACAATATAAAGCAATTTGCCACGTATAGCCCATAACCTCTATCAGGTCCAGGCAGTTATAGAAAGATCAAACAGAACTCTAAAGGATATGCTAAAATAAACAGAAAGGGCGTAACAAAAACCCCCAGAAATAGACTGCATAAGTGCCTCTATTAACTTTAAATTTTCTCAATGCAATGAGAAAGGCACAACAGCGGCAGAGAGACATGGATAATAGAAAAAACTACGAATAAATCAGCCTATATACTTTAAGGATGTGCTGACCTCAGAATGAAACAGGGTATGTATTACGTTGGGGATGAGGTTTTGCTTTTTTTTCTACATGGGGAGTAATGATACAATTCAGTATGGGTACCTCATCAAAGAGTTGATAAAGGTTCCGATTTTGATATCAAGGAAACTGCGTAGTCACGACATGAGGTGATCGAGTTCATCCACCAGCATGTAATCAGCAGATTCTAAGACTAACTTGTACCAGTAACACATTTGCCTTCTTCATTTAAATTCAGATAGGATTGGAAACTTGCCAACACAGTGACACATCCCCAATAACTAGTCTTTGGGGAAAGGTTTTTTTTGGTTTTTGTCTTTTACGGAAAAGAAGGTATAAAGGAATCTGAAACAACACCTAGGTAAAACTAATGAGAGACAACTGCAGAAAAGGGGACAAATTCATCACTATCACATAGGCGAGGAAAGCAAGTCTAGTGAGAATACTGGTCATCACTGGGGTATGACAAATTTAGATCTAAAACAATATTTTAGTGTTATTAAATGTTTGTTTGTCTGCTTTTTCACTCTAAACGATTTGACCACATATTGGTTCGTTCCTCAAATAGTCCCAGCTTAAGTCTAAACGATTTCAGTGAAAGCTGACTCAGAGATATTGGTAGTTGGAGACATGGCTCCTCTTCTTTAAACTCAAGCATGTTGTTAAAATGAAAAGTACAAACGTCACATGTAAATGCAGAAAAAACGAGCCATTTTCTATGAGTCAGATTTAGAGGAGACAAGGAACTATAGCCCAAATTAATTAAGGGACTATTCTTATTACTAATTCCTCCAATAGCTTCTTTGATTCTTATTCTTGAGACTTCTTTCAATACTATTACTCTAAAGTCTAAATTTTATATCAAAAATTTACAAAGATTAAATATGGGATATAACTCAAATTTTAACTTTGTTTAAGATTATGAATGGTCATATAGAGAGCTTAACTAAATTCTTGAAAAACAGGCTTTAATTAGCTGCATATACTATGTTCTTTGTGTTCGAGTCTCTTATCAGTTTTTCTGCAATGGAAATCACGGCCTAGGCCCTCACAACAATCAGATTGAAGTTCTTAAAAGCACAGATGGGGACCCCACAACATCAACAATACCATCTCGTAGACAATAGATCACACTACACTTGAAGCTGAGACATACCATCATTCATCATTACGTCAGCTTGTAGAGCTACTAATGTGCACTTCAGAGCATTGTATGTGAGATCATGTACATCTCAGGAGTTATTAGGTAGACCAGTTGTCTCAAGAGACGTCATTTAGAATAAGGACTGAGGATAGTGGTCAGTCTGGGAACTACTCACGCTGCATCTGGAACCAAGGGTTGGGGAGACTAGAGCCGCACGATCTAGCATGTAACTGAGAGGCGAAGTGACCTACCTAGAGTGCAGGAATATATAATGAAAGGTATAGTTTACCTTTCTAGAATTCTGACACAAGTGATATCATAAAAGATTGGATTTCATCTCAGCGAATAAAGATAGACTGTTGGCCATACCAGCAGGAATTGCAATTTTAAGTAGAAACAATCGATCGACCACACATTCCCTCACAGAAGTGGTGTGGTGGAGCCGAGGGATTATACATGTTATTTTTTATTTATCATTCTTAATGGTAGTTTTTTCTATGTTCTTTTGCGTTCTACTTTAAACTGGGGTTTTGGGCTATAGGGATACTCACATTTCATTATTTAGGGGCGGTAGGTTAACACAGTGGTCAAGGGTTAAAGGGAAAAAGAGCTACTAGCAACAGGAGATAGATTTAAGGTTCTTGTTTAAAAAAAAAAGAAGAAAGAAAAAGAAGAGAAAAAGACAAATTAAATGTTTTAAATACTTTCACATTATTACCAAACTTATTAGATCTAAAGAATGAAAGTAGTTAGACAGGATCATGTACAATAGAATCGTAAGTCAATATTATTATAATGTTCTTAAAAATGGTGAAAGCTCAGATATATCTATTGACAGGTATGCTTCAGAACGCTTCAAGGAGATTATACGATGAATATGGCATTTAAGAATGTTTTAAATACTTAGAATTTTTCTTTTTGCAAAGACATGTCTGCTTCCGTGGCAGTTACAAATATAGTTCATGAGGAAAATATAGAGAGACATGAGATATGGAAACTGACAAATATGAGGAGTTAGCTTTATTGGAGTGAGCCAAAGTTAGCAACACTGGATTCAACAAAGTATCACTTACAAATCAACAGGACAAATAAGCAGAAGGACAGAACATACAAACAAACGAGACTACTGCGATATGCCAAAACACGTGTGGTTATGGCTTTATGCAAAGGCATCTTCTGAGGCCAGGACCAATATGGCACCAATCCCTGGAAGTGGCTTCCACAATCTGGAAAAAGGTACAGTGCCCTTTTCTTAGAAGGCAAGCTGAACAGGCAGTGGGCCGATTGGCTTCTGTTGTGCAATGGAACACAACTGCGAAACTCAATGCCTCTCAATAGTATGGAGCGTGGCATTTAACTCAGAGTGGCATGTGTGAGAAGAAGGGAGATGCCTGAGATTGAAGCCATATGAATACACAGCCAAGTAAGAATGGACAGCTGAAATTCAATAACACCAATCAATGCAGAAATTTAGAAATCCTGAATCATATTGACAATGAGACTAGTGGAAAATTCAGAGTTGTTTTCTGGACAGGAACTGCTCTCACCCAATGTGAGGTGAAACTGTTGACCTTGTGTAACAACTCTACTGTGCACAAAATGAGCTGTCAGATAACATAGAGCGCTAGTGAGGCTGCAAGATGGAGATTGGGCGCCCAACACACTAGTGTGAGAAACCTGCGATGTGACTTATGTCCAGGCAGTCTCGGTGCTGTATGCATGGGGACGATACTGTATCAGCTAAATCATGCGCATGTTTAGCGTATTTGCTGTAGCACAGTGTATCTGGCTCTTATTATGAGTATGGTTGTATTAAGCTATAATACTTTGAGGTTGGAATCTTCTATTGGACTGAGTGGCGGGAGTTGAAGATATCGATACTACTCAAGAGGTTCCCGAACCAGACCTTAACAATTGTACAGGTATAGAAACACGGACAATCAGAATACATTTGACTTACTAAAATAGATTAGATAATGGAATCTATTTTCTCTGATTCTGTCCACAACATATACAGACACTAGGAACTAGAATCGTCTTTAGGTCTATATATCGCTCTATCTCTCTCGCATAAATTAAATTTACTATACACCAGTCTGGGTGTACCTTTTAGATATATATAGTTTTCTTATGTTGTTATCATATCGAACAGATCTTCTATGCCTGGTGGTATTATATATATACATAAGAAAAGTGGAACATAACATGATGATATCATCTTACTCTCGATGACTCTCCATCGAGTGCATTCTATAATGCTTTAAATTTAATGTTAATAAATATAAATAGATTGCACACTGAGGAGACTAGACATATGAGGCTTCCAAAGCTATGACAAAAGCCTACATGAGCGCATTGATCAGACAGGCTCAGAGTGTGCTAGTCTAGATATGCTTGTGCTACGAGCAGAATTACACGCACTCTGCACTTATAACTAGCCTTTTAAACTCCTCGGTGACGGAGAGAAGCAGTTAAACTGTCCAGGCAAATGTACACAGACTGCTATCCAACAGACAATGGAGCTGAGAATTTGAGGCATTTTTATACAACCAATGAGAAGGACAAGAACAGAAAGACTATTTAAACAGACAGGAGAGGAAAACGCGGGACGAGTAGAGGGGAAAGATGAGTCATTCTCGTCGGGGACCAGAGGAAACAATAGACGCAAAGGAACAGTCGAGAGACAAATGAGGCGGAATACCTATAGTTCCTACAGGTTTCATGCCAGCTGGATTCTTCTCCTGTGCTGTGCTCTCCTTGCACTTAGTAGAGGCATCTCTCGCTTCTGTATTGTTCTGAGAGTTCATAGACGAATCGTTCACTGACTGCTATACACTAGTCGCTCGCGCTCCTCAAGCACGAGGTTCCAGTGGAGCTTCCTTCGAGCTAATCTCTATTTATAAATGTAATACATGATAATCAACACTACTTCACAGCAATTGCTCAGTGAACGTGTCAGATCCGATATAGTCCCTATAGGGCTCGAAAGGACAATGATGACCCCCAACACTGCATCACAATAGGACTGATAAGTCTAGAATCCTACTATGGGAGTGTAATCGAATATAGCATAAGAGAAGGCGAGCCAAGGTTAGGCTAGAGACACAAGACTAAAAACATATACTACAGTCTTCTGTGACTGAAAGGCGACGGAGGAATTTAAGACTATAATATGGCTTTTTCTACTGGGACAATCAAAAGGATTTTCACCATATAGTCTTTAAGGACCATTGGAAGAGTGATCCTCTAGTCTCTGTGCGTTGAATGTGAGAGAGAGATTTGATGTCCAAAGCCCAGAACCAAGCAGCAGTATCAGTAAAGAAATTAAATATCAACACAAATAGGAACAAGTGCAATCCAGAGAAAATGGCTACACAGGAAGAAGGCCCAGAAATATTGGCATGGTCTTTGTGTGAAGAATCATATGTAAATAACTCTACCCCACCGCCCCCCTCACCCATTCCCTCAGCCAACCCCGGACAGTCAACGTGTGCTCGTCCCGTTCTATTCCACCCCCTCCCGGCTCTTCTACCTTAGACACTCCGCCTCGCCTCTCCGGCCTGTGGCAGCCCCCCCACCGCCCCTCACCGCCCGCGCACCTGATCGTTGCTAAAAAAATTTCTCTGTTAAGCTGCTTGTTTTTAAACTTTTCTTACTTCTGCAAAGCGCCCCTGTAGCGCCAGAGAGTGCCAGGATATGGTTTCTACCAGTTCTGAACACTTGGGTGTGGGCCAGCAGGCTGGAATAAAAGACTGTTTCAACACTGGTTATAAAACCTGGTTTGAGGGTGCTCCATCCTCTAGTTGAAACTCGTCCCTGTAGACACCACACAGCTTCTTCTCATAAGGGCTGCGCTCAGGGTTCAACTGTGGACTTACCTTCCCTGACACACAGGCCGTCGGGACCGTGTGACTGTCAGTGGCTCCCTTGGACACTGAGGAGATTGTCACAACGGCGGCTCTTACTATCATGTATCCTCTATCGACTCCTCGAGTAAATAGTAACATAAGACGAAACATTTTGTGTAACTTAAAAGCCATTTTGTTGGTGACTGGATAATTAATGCACGTGAAGATGAGCAATTTGTCACTAGTCCAGAATTCGGATAAGTGCTAGCATCAGAATCAAGGCCCAGGCTACCCTGGGCAGACTCAGTAGAGCCTAGCCCAGGCCATGGCCTTGATATGGTAATGCCGCTAATCAACGAGCTGTGTTGATATGCAGTTGGATCACCCCAAGATGGGAGCCCTAATAGCACGAAGCTAAGTCTGCCATGAATAATCAGAGATTGGAACTTTCGGAGAAATGAAGTCGCCTAAGGAGATTCGCCCACGGCTGGGGCTCCTGACCGTTTCCCTAGTCTTCTGTTTCAGACGCCATCCTGTGAGAGGGGACTCCTGGAGCTGCCCTGCTAGTCCTTCACAGATGTGACTTAGTCTGTGGGTTGAAGTTAAAGAATTGATTCCAAGCCAGAAAAAGCAGGTACTAGTAAAAAAAAAAATACCACACAAAGAACACACAGTGCACAGAACATGGGCTCACAAGGAAGAAGGCCCAGAAATAGTGGCATGGTCATCCATGTCTTTGTGTGCCCTAAATACTTCATTTCATCTTTAAGACAATATGATGGTTTGAATAATATCACGATGGCTCATATGTTTAAATAATTGGTTTCTAGTTACTGGCACGGTTTGGGAAGGATTAAAGGGTGTGGCCTTGCTGGATTATGTGCACCATTGAGCATAGACTTTGAGATTCAAAAATTTTATGCTTATCCATGTGGGCCTCTCTATTGCTAAGTGGTTGTTGATCAAGACACAAACTCTAAGCTGTTACTTCACTATGAAGCTGTGGACTCTAACTCTGAAACAGTAAGCCCAGATTAAATGTTTTCCTCTTTCAGTTGCCTTAGTCATTGTGTTTTATCACAGCAATAGAAAAGTAACTAACAGATAATAAGAAAATCAAGTACAGTCTTAGAATGGGTTAGTTGGGGCTGGAGAGATGGCTCAGAGGCTAAGAGCACTGACTGCTCTTCCAAAAGTCCTGAGTTCAATTCCCAGCAACCACATGGTTGCTCACAACCATCTGTAATGAGATTTGGTGCCCTCTTCTGGCCTGCAGTCATACATGCTGTATACATAATAAATAAACAAATCTTTATAAAAAAAAAAAAAGAATGGGTTAGTCATTGTAAATATATCATTTTATTATAATCTGCTAGCTTTAAAGAACGTTCTGCAACTCTGTCCTATGAATGTTAATGAAATCTCATTTAGATAGTGTTTTGATAACATTTGAATCTCATTTTCGTTGTTTTTGCTGTTTAAAGTTACTTTTATTTTCATTAAGCCTTAATGCCTATTTGTAAGCCAGTTTTATTTTAAGTCAATTATATTTACTGATACAATGTTAAGTTTATATATAATTTTTCAATGTTTTATTTCTATAATGCAGTTATTTTTATAAGTACATAAAGAAGGTCTTTAATGATATATCTTCTAATATCCAACTGGGATCTACAAATGCTCACCATTTGGACAGCTTCTCTATGATCATGGTAATTTTTGACAGATTCTGGGACTGTGTCATGGGTTTCCTTTCTTCTGGGTAAGTAAGTCCCAATGTAAGATTTTTATCTTTCAAATTGTATGCTCTTCTCTATAACCCATTATTTTACCAACCTGGGGTCCTGCCTTTCTTTTCATCTGGACCAAATGAATGAGCTATCACTTTGGTCTAACATTGCAGTTATTGAGGATCTGAAGCAAGAATTAAAGGTTGAAAAGGGTAGCAACTCTGTTCTGGAACACCCACAACACACTGCCAAATGATTCTCTTCTTATTCTTCTTATTTAAGTAGAATTATCAGTGATTGTCTGCTTTGGTGCCTTGGGTATTTAGTATGCTACCTAAAAACAAATGAATTAGGGGACTTTAGAACACCACATCATTTTATTGATACTGAACTTAAAATATTTTAGAGGACAAAAATACTGAACAAAGGGATGCTATATTAATTACAGCAATCAAATTAGAAAATGTGCAAGAAGGACTTCACTGACCATTTTACCTGGTTTTGAGATATAGTCTCTAATCAAGTTACCTTTGTGGATGACGCTTCTTTGTCCAGAATTATAAGGTATTTGGTAAAAGCTATTTTGGATGATATTTTATTTTCTCAGAAATGATGATATTAAAATTTGTGGAATGAGGACTTTGAAGAAGGAAAGTATTCTTGGCACATTTAAACAATGGGGTATTACCCAGGGGTTAAAAAAAAATTCATCAAGAAATTTATAGGCAAATGAATGGAAACAGACAAAATCATCCTGACTGAGGTAACCCAGATGCAGAAAGACAAACACAGTATGTACCTACTCATAAGTAAATACCAGACACAAAGCAAAGGATAATCAGGCTACAATCCACTACCCCAGAGAAGTTAAGTAAAAAAGAGGACACTGAGAGGGGGACACATATTTAATTGTTTTGTCTCATCTATCTCTTATTTTGAATCTACTTTTAATTTTTCAGCTACAGTAGAACATCTAGTATGATGAGATCGCTGTAGGTAAGTAATAGGCTCAAACAAAGTTTCTGGGAAACCTACATTTTCTACTACTTGTCTGTACTGAGTGTTTCCATTTAAGTTGTAGTTGTTATTTGAAGTTAGGTCAGTCTGGCGGAAAACTGAGCTATAAATTTGGACTTGGATAAGTTCATTACAGAAACAGACATGCGAAGCTTTGTATAGTGGCACAAAACTTTAATTCCAGCACCCAGGAGGCAGAGGTAGAAGATCTTTGTGAGTTTCAGGCTACTTAGGGCTACATTCAGAGATCATATTGAGGGGGTGGGGTATGTTAAAGAAGTAGAGAGGAAAGATAAGGGAAGAGAAATAGGGTACTCTGAGTTTTTAAAATAGAACATGTTCTTTTATGAATATGAACTATAAAGATTGCATTTTATTTTAGACTGCAGGAGATCTGCCTGGGATATGTGCTGAATAAGAATCTCTACACGTACTGATTGCCATGTTCAATAAAATGGTTTTCATCTTCACTTAGAACCTGCCTCCTTCTCTATTCTCTTGCTCTCTGACCTTCATTTATCTTACTAATGCTCCATTTGATATCTGAAGGTAGAGAAAACAATTACTTAAATTTATGAGTATCATTAGATATATGCAGGTGATTAATGAATTATTTTATTATGTGTACCAAATGAAAGGTACTAATGATAAATGTTTAAAATTTGAACAGTTTTTGAGGTAGCTCAGGCTGTACTAAAGTGCCATTTATAGCCAAGAATGACCTTGAATTTCTGCCCCTTTGCCCCCACCTTGCTGAATCTAATATTAAAAAGCTGAAATATGCCTAACATAAGCATCATTTAAATGTCCTTAACACTACAATTCTCATATTTCTCATATGCAAGCAAAATTTGAAGTCACAGAAATATCATTTGTTCTTACACAAAAACTGTCATTGGTAAAAGAAAATACAAAGATTTTAATAACTTGAATTTAAAGACATAAAGCTATTACCATATTTATAATTTTCATAAAAATTTATAGTAGCCAATTATAGCATGTTATACTCTTTTTGTAGGAAAAGGAAATGAACACTACACAAATTGTCAAGCCTGACTGCACTTCTATGTATATATACTTGTTTACCCATCTTGATCTTTGAAATAGCATAATTTTACAAGTATATTAGCTAGAGCCTGTCTTATATTCTACAGAGTCAACCAAAATGGATAGGCATTGTCTCCTTTCAAAGACAGTATACATCTTCATTATGCATTCTTATTGTTTGTGTTAATTTTTACAGCTTGAGAAAGCAACATTTCCTATTTTCTTAAATCTTTGAGAGACTTTCCTGAAGTCGCTGTTGATTTCCAAAAATAGTAGTTAAGTTTGGGAACTGAGAACATTTCTGAAGAATCAATTCTTGTTGCCCTTAAAAAAATAGCATTTATTTCTCTTTATCACTTAAGAAAACATGGAAATTGTAGAGGTAGAAAAGGTCATTAACAATCTCTAGTTAATATCATTTACATGTTTCTATAAACAGATATTATTCTTCAAATAAACATACAAAGTAGTTCAAAAGTGGAGAAGAAAAGTTTATATAATTAGGTTATTTTTGTCCTACTTTCATTGCTAGTTTGAAAAAGTATTTAGGCACCTTAATAATTTGGTATACAAAGTTTAAAATTTCACAGAATAAAAGGTATGACTATTATTTTAAGACATAAATTAATATATATGATCTGGCTATACAAACAGAAACACACCTGATCCATATTAAAAACAACTTACTTTTTTCATTAGAGAAATTTGCAGTCGCTATTAAATAATTGTATTGGGAGGTGATGGAGGCAATTATATGTAACAAGATCAAAACCAAATTATTTTTCTAGCTGATGTTATTTGATAGAGCAAATAAAATGTATTATGACCCCAATAAATATGAAGTATATAAAATTTAATCATATCTTATTTGAAATGTAATTTCTTCATACTTGAGTAGATACAAAAATAGAAATTGAATCCATTGTCTACTTATCTAGAGCTGATGGATGTCTGCCCACAGAATGTTTTTGCATACATTTTCCACATGAAATGTCATCTTATGTACTACATGAACCTGGTCATAGAAGGAAATTTGGGTATTTTTAACACTTTCATATGATAAATGTTATTGTTTTTCTCAAATCACTATGATTATTTTATCTTCACACTTAAAATACTGAGGATCTTATGAATGGTATCAAGATTTCCTCATGGAGACACTCTAAATTAAATCTCTGAATGACTATTGAAACTTTAAAACTCAAAATGGGGGCTCAACAGGTAATTGGATTTGATCCAAGCCTGATTACTTTAGTTCATTTCTCGAGAACCATATGGTGGAAGGAGAGAGCAGATTTTGACAAGGTGTCCTCTGACCCCCACGTGTATCCTGTGGTATGCATGGTCTTTCACAGAAACATGTTAAATACGTAAGTATAGTTTTAAAAATATAATAATTAATAGACATGTTTTGTTTAAAATCATGTTGAATCTTGTAAGTGATTAAGATTTTAATATTATAAAATATGAATATGTATGTTCATTTTCTACAGTAGATGTCTGTAGCCAATAAAGTAACTTATATAAATATTTAAGAAAAGAAGATAGATAGATAAAATAATTTAAAGCTGGTATTTCAGACAAATGGTAAACATAATTTTCTCTGAAATATCTTAAGTGAAACCAATTACATCCTGCAAACATAAATTCTTGAAAACTTAAGTCCTGTGTTGTTAATCACTGGATTCTCTGGTATGGACCATTTGTGATTCTCCTGAAGGTTGAGGTCCTGAGGTTTGTAAGCATTTAGAGATCCAGTCAAGGCAAAAGTGATTAGACCAAGGATTTCATTCCTGGAAATTATTAGTGTCTGTGCAACAGGAGTTGATATGTCTTCTGTGATTGAGTGGTAACTGTGTGAGCTCATCATATACACTTGGCCCCTATGCATATGACGAGGTGCTTTTCTGTTTCGCCAACTTGTGATACTGTCAGCGGAGTCTTGCCAAACATTTGTGTATCTCAGAAATCAGAATCAAGACACAAACAAGTCACTCTACTTCATGTATCTACTGAGTCCAGGTGTCTACTATAATGGCACTTAAGAAGCAAAGCAGGCATATGGAAGTCCAATCCAGTTCATTGTTGTTGTTGGTTCTTTGTTTTTTTTTTTTTTTTCTCTCCTCTTTACACCTCTTTCTGCCCTCCACATATTTGTTCTATCTTTCTCATATCTCTTTTCTCTTCTTTTTGAATTTTGATACAGTGTCTAACTTCTGTGCACAAGCTAGCCTCAGACTTCATATTTCTTCTGCCTTAGCCTCCAGGGTATTGTTAGTGCAGATGCATGCCACTTTGTCAGGCTCAATATCACTTGGAGAAAAAAATCATTGATAAAAGCAGGAAGAGTATACATCTTCACTGAAGTAAAAATGTCTCAATGTACTACCATGAGTCTCTAGAATCCCAATTTAATTTAAATATAATATTAAATTTCATATTTCATTGTTTTGCTATTGATTTCAAAATACAAATCAATTAAACTATGATCATATACTAAACACTATTTAAATTATATTTTAAAACTCTCATATTAATACATTAGCAAACATTTGTAGGATTTTTATGACAATGTAAAATACATATTTTAAGTCCAATATTATTATATTCAGTAATTTTCAAACGTCTTAATTCATATACAGTACCTAATTTAACAGTTTTGCAATTATCTTAGTAAGGTAATAACAAGAAACACAGACAACTGTATAATTATTCTGTGGACTCCAACAGTATTGTGCAAAAGATGAATAGGCTTATATTAAACAAAGAGAATCCTACATAATTCTGCTTTAGAGCTAGGCAACACATTTTGGCAGGCTAAAAATGGAGTTACATGGTGGATTGACTAAACATAAATGCTTTCTAAGATGATATAACTTTTTATTTTTGCTTGAAGTTTTTCTTTTATAAAGGCCCATTTCTACATTTTGAAGTATGCAAAAGAAATTATAAACTGAAGCTAATGAAGAGGCACAACATAATACTGCCATCCAGTGGCAATTGTAGCTAAATGCACAGAGATGTGCTTTCCCAAATCAAATATAAAGTGGTAATTGATCATATGTCAATAAGCAACTTGTACGACATTTGCATTTTCTATAAAAACTTCAGATTATTAAAATATAGAGAAGTAGTAATCAAAATTGAGTTAATATATAATGCTCTAATCTCTTTGCTAATTATTTCACCTATATAATTACTAACATTCACTGTGTTTAAATCTTAGTTGATTGATTTTCAATTTTCTTTTATAGTTGGATTTTTAAATAATTTTCAAATACACGCTTACATTTGTAACAAACCTAAAGCATGTTGCAGCTAGGGAAGGCTGGAAGAAATATCAATCCATATTTCAGTTTCCTGAAGACGACATATCCCTTGTTGAAAAGAAAGGATGTGCTCATTGGAGTTACTCAGTGCCATCTGAAATTAGAGCATCTGGGGTCACAAGTGGCCCTTTTCCTTAGGGAAGGGAACACAGAGATCTTTAAAGCATACTTCTCAATTAAGTTGCACCATTCACAAATAGTCACACTACATACTGCATGGTAAGAAGCCTGACAAGCTCTCAGGAAATGCAAGGCCCAGAAGGTGCTTTCCATTGAACAGCATCATTTATGGAGTCAACAGTCCTCAGTCTTTGTCTTCATCAGCTAACATATTTAGCATTCTTCCAATAATGTTTATGTCAGATTCTAGCATTTCAAATAGATTCAACTTTTTAAATTTTAACCTACATGTTTTTCAACACTGTGCATCATAGGGGGCTAACAATTTGGTCAGTATAAGTAAGCATTTAATCCTACCTAGCTTCTCAAGCAAAATTGTCATAAATAGAAAATTATGTATGCTTGAAAATTCATTTATTTTTAAAGGCTATGATTTATTCATTTCTATTTACCAGAAACTTCATAATCATTCCTAAAACTCCTGTATGATTATTGACCTGGAAGGCATTTTTTTTTTGTTCTGTGCTGCTCTTTTCCACTGTCCTGATATTCCATTGTCTGCAGTGACCAGTTAAGGATGTTTATGAGATTCTATAATCAAGTCAAACAATTCCATATATGCTAGATTAAAACCTGTAGTACTAAAATCATCATCTCTAGGTATCAAACCACCTCAAAGACCTGGAGTAAATATATTGAGTACATTAATTTATAGTGAAGATATTTAGGTAAAGATGGACAAATCAACAATGGAATGGATTCAAATACTGTGTTCTTAGCCCCAAGAGAATGAATTCAATGGATACATCCCTTTTAGGGCAGAGTGTTCCATTTCTGTTCTCTGCATACTATCTGGCGGTGGGTCTCCTGCTATGTTCTTTCAACAGAACAGCTGTATCTGGTTTTACCCTAGGTCACTCTTGTAGATTGAAGGATTTGTGCTTGGATTGATGTTCACCTTTCTCCTTTGGTATCATTAGGAAGTCTTTAATTTTTGTTTGTGGCTTCCAAATTTAAGAATCAGATTTATGATAAAATGACCTTTCTCCATATGTTTATTTATACTTCGAATGCTTTTAAAATTAGTTTCCTGTGTGGGCTTGTTTCAGGTATTCCTACTACTGACATTTGTCATGCATGTGCGACCTGTAGAAGATTTCTGGCAGCAGCTGCCACAGTTGATATCCAAATCTCAATCACTTAAGTGAGCCAGCTTTACACACACACTTCAGATTGCTGAGCTGAAGGCCAAAGCTGTCTTAGATAGCCGATTCTATGAATATTTTTCCCAGCCCCAGATCTTGCATGTTTGCAGTGAGGTTGTTCAAAGGCTGAGCTGGGGAGAGCATTTTAAAAGGACACACAGGGAAGAGTTTAATAAGTATCTATACAGGTTTGGTTCACATTGCTGATCATTTTACAAGCTGGTGGAGCTATCCTGTCTCTACCTTATATAATTTTGGCTCCTTGGGGAAAACAAAAGCCCATAGCTAGTACAATTAGATCAATTATGTCTACTTTTATTTTTTTTATCTTTTTAAGTTAAGTGGGACCACAAGTCCCTGGTAGCTTCAAAGACATATTTTTCTTGAAATTCTTTTTTACAGATCATCACTCTATGAATTAAATGCTCTGAGATCAGCAACTTCATTTGAATAAATGTTCTCACAGATATTTCTATGTCCTGAAATTTCAAGAATGCACAGAAAATTTAATCCAATTTTCTCATGATATTTAATTGCCTGTCATATTATTGTTTTAAATATTGGGCTAATTAAAGTTCTGCTTTTGTATTTGCCTTTCTTTCACATTCACTTATATCACAATTATTTACCTTAAAATTGTGGGGAAATAGAAAAAAAAAGGATTACAAAATGACTAAAGTAATAGATCACATTTGTGTGTATTGGTAGAGTTAACTATCAAATATCCTTCATAATCAAATGGAAAACTATCAACAAATATGTTGTGGGGAAATTTTACCTATTGAACATTGTAGTGCCGTTTTCTTGAAGTGCTTAGCAAGACAAAATTTGTCGAATTAGCCAGTGTATATGAACTACTGGCCTAAAATGATCTAATCACTTACTTAAGACCCCAATTATAAAATTGATTACCTGTAGGAGGTAAGCTGGTGACTTTATATCAATTAGTAACTGTAATTGAAGCTGAATGTAATTAATTATTTAATTTGGGGATGTTAATCATAAGTCCCATTCTTGTTACATAATGAAACTGAAGCATTATGACAAACTCATTTAGGTAAGAATAAAACTTCCTTAACAATGTTGGACAGTTTTATTAACAACAACAATAAATTGCTTTCATCTGTAGAAAAAAAAATGTTAGCCTGAAGGCAATTATTAATATAATTAGTGAAATCTCTTTTTTCTCATATTATTCATATTTCTCTATTTCCAAACTTTCCTTAAGTGTTATTGACTGACTGAGGGAAACCAGTTTTGTTCTTTTTCTACTTTTCTCTAGCTAACACCTAATGCTTAAGAAAGTTCATTACATTTAGACATTTAAAAAATAAGTGCATAATAGACTAGAGACACTGGATTTAACAAATATTACCCATGATAAATACTTAGTAATGTATGCTCTGTAAATAATACAATCTGAAATAACTTTTTATACTGAGTTCAAATTTAAATAATGTTTCATATGCAACTCCAAGAAACCAATGTTACATGAAATGAAAAATGTTTGCCAATCCATTATTAGTTTATGTACTATAGGCACAAAAGCATTCCTCACTTGTTTTGTTTCCTTGGTGTGCAACATATTGGACTGTGTATTAATTAATTTAGAGAATCATAGAGTTCAGCTCTACCTCCATACATATTTCTTGTTTTCTCACATCTATGATTTATCAAAGAATAGAGAAAAATTGTGAGTCTATGCAGCTGCATTAAATGTATATAGATGCAATTATTCTTGATTTATAACCTTCATTTTCTCACTAATCATACTGGACAATTGATGAAGAATAAAATTTATTGATGGCTGAACAGATAGCCCAATGGTTGCCAGAACTTGCAATTCTCATTAATTGCAACAGAGAACCTGGTTTTTGTTCCAGACACCCACATTAGGTGGTTCACAATGTACTGTAACATCAGTTCCCTGAGACTTAACATCTGCTTCCAGCCTTGAGATCCACTATGTGCATGCAATGCATATATAGATAAGCAGGCATACAAACATATATAAATAAACGCAAATACAATTTGGAGTCCAGTTTTATTTTTATTTTTTGATATAATAGTTGGCATCTGAAATTTTATATATTTGAGCCAGAGGAGAAGCACGCCTGCTGCAAAATTCTGTCTTCTAGATTCTAGATTCTAGTCAGACTTTGACCATGTAACCTCAAAAACAGGATTTCCTAAACAGAGCTGCATAATGAGAATACCACTTGTGATGCCAACATGGATAGAAAATATTTCACAAGGAGCCACCCCTAGAGATGAAGAGCTATAGTCAATCAATAACTGTTGAGAGAAGGGAATCAGTTTTCTCCTGTGAGAAGCTCCCTGATAGGTATTCCATCCCAAAAGTTTCCTAAACACATACAAGTATCACTAAATGTAATCAGTAGATTATATTCAATATGTATTAAACAATAATGAATACAGAAAAAAAGGCAATGAAACTGAAAGAATATACAGACAGGACAGAAATGTTGGTAGTGAGTGGAGGTAGGATTCAAAGTGTTATAAATACAGTATAAAATGTGTGAACTTTAAAAAAAATAAAAAAATTCTTAATTAAAAATATTATGAAGTGAAAACCTCTAATAATATAAAGCTGTTTTTACCTGAATTTCTGTCATTGCTTGTCTTGTGCTGTGAAATATAAAAATAGATAAGCACTAGAAAGAGTTATAGTTTCCTATGCATTACTTGGAAATAGTAATAAATAAACATACATACACACAAACATACTTCTATAAAAAAAAATTATCTAAGTGCATCTTCTCATATTACCCAAAGAAGAATTCCTCAAAGAATCCAAGTGAAGGTCACAAAATTCAAGTAACATTGCCGTCTTTGTGTTTCTGGACCTTTACAAAAGCAATAGATGAGCTAATATCATAGAATTCTGTCCAACTATTTATTGAATTTCCAAAGACACCTTTTGTCAGGCAGAACAATGACCCAAAGGCATCCACAATCTTATCTTGGGAAATCAAGTGTTCTATGCTGCATGGTAAGAAGTTTATTTAATTTATAGCTCATATAAAATGAGCAATCACATCATCTTAAGATGCAGAAATTGCATTGGAATATCAGGATGTGTTTAATAAAATCACAAATGGCATTTTAAGTCATATAATAGCAAAATGTCTCAGGAACACTAACATGAAGAGAAAATTTCTCTCAACTATTGTCTGGTTAAAGACAAAACAGGTACCATGAGCTAAAAATGTGAGAATCCTCTGGATGTGGAAAATAACAGCTCCTGTTCAGACTCCAACATCAATACTCAGACTTTCTTTTACTTTGCATAGGACCTCTAACCACCATAAACGCAAAATTAAAATCTGTGTTGGTTTAAGACATTCAATTTGTAGTATATAACATCATTATAGGAGTGCTGTCATATAATTTATATATAAAGTGGAAATAAGAAACTAACAGATACTTCCTTGAATTAGTAGATGTTGCTCACAGTGATTGAAACCCATGGAATGATAATGATCTTGAGATAATACAGATTTTTTTTTTCTGAAAAAAAGGACCAGGCAATCTAATTCTCACAATCCAAAAACAGAAAAATATAAAATACTCAAAAAAGAATCATAATCATGCATGTAAATGTGTAATTTTTGTAGATGTAAAATATAAAATTAATCTTTAAGTGGAAATAGAGATATGAAGTTTTCTTTTCTGTTTTCCTGGTAGTGAAAATATTGCTTTCAATATTCATTCTGTTTCCTTTCTTTTTTTTTCCAATACAGGGTCATTCTGCTTCCTTACTAAGATATTAATATCCATAGATTTTACTTGAAATTAGTTTTACCATTTTTTTTTATAAATTTTTACCCCTTCATCATTCCGTATGTTTAAAACTCATTTTAATAAATGAGACTCTGATTACAAGTTGATATGAAAGCCTCCTCTCTCAGGAATAGTTTTCATGGTATTAGAAGATGCCACACAAGCTTCCAAGGGAGGAAACGAACTAAAAGTCCAACCTAGTTATAATACATGTAAACTACAGCAAAGACCACCAAGATATGATATCCCTAATGATGCAGTCATGGTACTCATCTTGAATATAACCAAAAGATCTCTGATTGGATTAATGGTCCACTTGCCAACAGAGGAACAATGCCTAGTACTGGAAATCTTGCCAAATACCCTGGAAAAATGTGATCATGGATCTTTGAGAAGAATCTACTATGACCACCTCCCCAAACCATGTTATTTTCTAATTATATTCTGAATATATATGCATGTACCTACAGATAAGTATAGCTCCCACCCTTATTAAAGAAACCTTTCTGCAACAGGACAGCACTACAGAAAAACACATCAGATCACAGGGACTGTATCAGTAGACATATTAGCATGCAAGGGTGTAACCTCTCAAGGATCTCACTCTAGACAAAAAAACTACAAGAAACTAAGGAATGCTGAGAGCAAAGGAAATAGTCTTCCCAAAGAACAACAGCCTTCCATTTGATTACCCAATACCACTCTATCAGCCTTGAAATCATATACATACAAGTCACATTATATGAACTGAGTTGGTTATATTGTAATTTTAGAAATCTATGTGTATATTCCTATATATTATACATACATTACATATGTATTATATGGAAAAAATTTAGAAATCTATCTGTGTATTCCTATATATCATACATATATTACATATGTATTATATGGAAAAAAAATTAAATAAAAAGAGGCAATCAATTTGAGAGACTAAGGTAGGTACCAGGGAGGGAGGAGAGAAAAGGAGAAAATGCGACAGTTGTACTTTAATTTTCAAAAATAACACATCATTTAATTTGAACAGGACAATTGATTTTATTCATAAGATATTCACAAACACATTTAAGTAGACCAAAAATGAAATCATTTATTAGACACTATGATGGGACAAAGAAAGAAGAAAATCCTACTCACAAATACTTCTCTATGATGTAGTGGTTCTCCCACATTTTAATATTTCATATAAAACTCAGTCTTTTTGTTTGTTTCTTTCTGTTTTTTTGATATAGGGTTTCTCTGTGTAGTTTTGGTGCCGGTCCTGGATCTTGCTCTGTAGACCATACTGACCTTGAACTCACGGAGATCTGCCTGGCTCTGCCTCCAGTGCTGGGATTAAAGGTGTGCGCCGCCACAGCAGCCCGGCCAAAACTCAGTCTTATTAGAACTCATGGCATATAATCGCCAGAAAATAGAAGTACCAACATGGATTTTTATGAAATTTTATGTTCCCTTCTTTATTAGGGACTATGTTTTCCCCTTTTATTGAAAATAGATTATTTTCTCAAACAATATATTCTGATTAAATTTTCCTCTCCCCCTACTCCTTCCGTTTACTCCCCACCTTCTCACCCACCTGGATCCACTTCTTTTAGCTCTCTCACTAGAACAGAATGGGCTTCTAAGAGATAACAATGAAACATGACAAAATAAAATGTAATATGTTGGATAAGGAGCAAACAGAAAAAATTACCCTAGGAAAAGAACCATAATCAGAGTTATTAAAAAATATTGAGGTCTTTGATCCATTTGGACTTGAGTTTTGTGAAGGGTGATAGGCATGGATATATTTGTTTTCTTCTACATGCTGACATCCAGTTAGACCAGCACCATTTGTTGAACTTGCTTTTTTTTTTTTTCTGTTGTATGGTTTTTTTTTTTTTTTTGCTTCTTTGTCAAAAATCAATTATCCTTAGGTGTGTGGATTTACTTCTGATTCAATTCCATTGATAAAACTGTCAGCTTTTATGCCCAAACCAAGAAATTTTCATTACCAGTGCTCTGTATTACAGCTTGAAGTTAGGGATGATGACACCTCCAGAAGTTCTGTTAAAAGGGAGACTGGGAAATAGCCTTGAACACATTCCACAAGACACAACTTTCTGAATAGAACACCAATCATGCAGGATCTAAGATTCACAATTAATAAATGGGACCTAATGAACTGAAAAGCTTCTGTAAGGCAAAGGAGACCATCAAAAGGACAAAATAGCAGCCTACAGAATGAGAGAATAGCTTCATTAGCCCCAATCTGACAGAGGGCTGATGTCCAAAAATATGTAAAAAGCACAAGAAATTAGACATCAACAAACCAAATAATCTTATTAAAAACTGTGGTACATAGCTAAACAAAGAATTTTTAACAGAGGAATCTCAAATGGCAGAAATAACTTAGGGAAACGTTCAACATCCTTAGCCATCAGTGAAATGCAAATCAAAAGGTCTCCGTGATTCCATCTTACCTTTGTCAGAATGACTAAGATAAAAATACTAATGACAGCTCATGCTGGCTAGGATGTGGAACAAGGAGAATACTCCTCCATTGCTGGTGAGAGTGAAAAGTTGTAGAGCAACTTTGGAAATCAATATGGCAGTTTCTTCAGAAAATTGGAAACTTATCTACTGCAGTTAGAATATTTTTTAGGCTGCCAACCAGTTTCATGGTAAAGACATGGGGACTTAATATTAATTATGAATGTTTGGCCTGATACATTCAGTTGAAGCATGACCAAGCTCCTCCTCCCTGCATCAAGACTGAGCAAGGCATCCCATCATAGGTAATGGACTTCTGAAAACCAGCTCATGCACCAGCGATAGATCCTGCTCCCACTGCTGGGGGATCACTCAAACAGACCAAACTACAAAACTGTCTCCTTTATGCAGAGGGCCTAGTTGGTCTCATGCATGTTCCACAGATGTTGATCTAAAGTTCATGAGTTACTTCAAGCTTGTCCAGCTGTCTCTGTAGATTTCCCCATCATGAGCTTGGCTTGCACTTTGCTCATAGAATCCCTCTTCTCTCTCTTCTACTGGACTTCCGGAGCTTGGTCTGCTGCTTGGCTGTGGATCTCTGTATCTGCTTCCATCAGTTACTGGATGAAGGCTCTATGATGACAGTTAGGGTAGTCACCAGTCTGATCACTGGGGTAGGCCACTTCACACACCCTCTCCACTATCGCTTGTAGTCTAAGCTGGGGTCATCCTTATGGATACCTGGCACGAGATTTCTCCCTAAACCCATAACGTCTCCCTCTATCAAGATACCACTTTCATTGCTCTGAATGTATCAGGCTTTGCTGACTCCTTATGGGAGCCCCTATCCTTTTGGAGGAGAGGATGGGGGGGTGGGCTGCAGGTTCTGTGCAGAAAGCTGGGGGGGGGAGCAGTAGAAGGAGTGGTAAGGGACTCTGTGGTAGATATGTAGAATGAGTGGAAAAAATTCTTAAATAAAAAAAAAACAATAAAATCACAAAACAAAACAAAAAATGAATGCTTGACCCTAGCTTAGGCTTGTCCCACTAGCTCTTTTTACTTAATTTAATTTGTTTCTCTTCATCTATGTTTTGCCTTGGGGCTTTTTACCTTTCATTCATTCTGTATGCTCTACTTTCCTGCTTCTTCCATATCTGGCCAGCTGGTATCTATTATCTCCCTGTCATTTCCTTTTCTTTATACCTCAGCCTTAATTCCTCCTCTTATTTACTCTCCTTGCCTGGAAGGACTGCCTATTCCTCCTCCCTCGTTATTGGCAATTCAGCTTTTTATTAGACCAATCAGGTGCATTGGGTAGGCAAAATAATACAAGAATACATCTTTATACAATTAAACAAATGTAACACATCTTTACATAGTTAAACAAATATTCTGCAATATTTCCCCCTTTTGTCTAAATAACATAGCTTTAATATAGTAAAACTATATACAATATAATTAATTATTAAGTAAAGTTTACATTTATAATATCCAGTCTGTTAGGATCCTGTACATGCTCAGCTTGTGATCTTGCATCTTATGTCATCAACAGGCACTGGTGACTGCATGGTCACGCAATCCGCACCTTAAAAAAGCCAGATGCAGACCCCCACCCTCTCTCTCTATGCTCCCTTTCTGTTCCCTGCTCTCTTCTCTGCTCCCACCATCTTTCTTTCTCTCAAGGCCTGGATCTCTTTCCTCCTAGCCTCTCCCTCGTTCTAATAAAGCTCTTTATAACTTCAGCAGTTGTGGCCATGGCCCGTGACTTTTCCACCAGTAATAGCACTGCCACCAGCTCCATTTATCATAACCATCACAGTCCACTTGTATTTGCTAAATACAGAGAAACTACTATATTATGTATTCTAACTTAGTGAGTTCAGTTTTTTTTTTTAAACCTAATTCACTTTCTATTCTAACTTGTATTGCCAACCCAAAACTATTGTTTTAGGCCTCAAAACACTTTCTTAGAAAAACAATTTAAGCTTTTATGTCTCTCAATCTTTTATACTTTATACTTCTTTTGTGAGTTTCTTTTTTGAATTTTGTAACAAGGAAAACTGTAACTATAACTATCTCATCTTCAACTCCAGAAGAGTCCTGAGAAGACCACAATATTACCTGAGTAAGCAGGAAGTACAAAGCAGGCAACTACCAAAACTATAGAAATGACAGGAGCAGCTGGCTGCCTGGACAGTCACCCAAGGTTCCTCTCCACTGTTGGGGCATCCATCTTTAGCCTACAAGGCTAGAATATCTGATAGACTTTTCTGTAAAGCAGGAATTTTGAAGGACTTTTCCACCTTGTCTTGGTAAGGTTTGGCAGTCTTTTCCTTTTATATCCTCCTTGTCCAGTTTGTCAACATTCAAGGCAAGGGTAGTTTCTTGCTCAATTGCCTAGCTTTGCCACATTGAATACAAGCTCCAAATCAAGGTTCTTCAACACCCATCATTCTTTTAAGAAGTAGATTGGTGCTGCAAGGAGCAGACGTGTCTCACTGTTACAAAAAGCCTTAGGTTATTAAATATATTAAATGCTATATTCTATTGGCCTCTGAAATGTTTGAAGATCAGCTATCTATCTAAAATACATCTATGTTTAACCTTGAGAACATGCTTAACATAACTTCAAGTTTGATTATTATATATGACTATTAACTTGTATTTCTTAATTTCACATTACACTTTTTATTTATTTATTTATTTATTTACTTATTTATTTGGTTTTTCAAGACAGAGTTTCTCTGTGTAGCTCTTGGAGCCCATCCTGGAACTCATTCTGTATCTCAGGCTGTCCTTGAACTCACAGAGATCCACCTGGCTCTGCCTCCTGAGTTCTGGAATTAAAGGCATGCGCCACCATGGCCCGGCCACATTACACTTTTTAAATGAGCTGCATAGGCACAATATCTGAAACAAGAATATGAACACACACACACACACACACACACACACACCATATTATATAGAGAGACATATTACTTTGTTATACTATATTATCTATGTTATAATATATTATCTATTCTAACTTTTTGAGTTCAAAGTTTTTTACCTAATTATAACAAAAATCACCTGAAATGTGTATCAATATACAAAAATGTCTTAAAAGTAGAAATATATATAGTATATTCTAACAAAATAATGTTATATTTGTATCAATATACAAAAATACCATAAATGAGAGTAGAAATGTATATAGAGTATATTTTAACAAAAATTACGTCTAATTTGTATCAATATACAAAATTCCATACCAATGTAAAATATTTGAGATTAATTGTTGCTCTTTAGTTTAAAGTAGATTCAATAATGTGGTTTGATTCTGCAGTCCCTTTTACCATTCCATGTCTCTCAGCAGCTGTCCAACAACTCAAAGGCAACAAAACCCCATGCAGGATCCAGACTCCATGTGTTTTTCCTATATTTACATGCTCTGTTTTAAAAATATTATTTTACTCTTTCTCTAAAGATTCTACTTAATTATTTTTAAACTATTTTTTTCTATGACTGTCTGTACCCCTTTTCCATTTTAAACATCTACACTACACACACTTTAACCTCTTTACAGGTATTTTTGTTTGTTTGTTTTGTTTTGTTTTTTGGTCTTGACATGCTTACTTTGCACTTATAGCACTCTCTGACTGTGTGAGGAAACCTTAAACTGCTAAGTGGCAGTTAGGCCCTACGCTGTGTGGCTCTGGAGGTTGTCTTTTCCCTTCCTGTGGTCCTTGAGAGCTGAGCCATAAGCCTGCAAGCCTAGCCAAGAGCTGCCTTGAACTGGCAGCTGTGTTTAAACCCAGAGTTGCATTTTGCTGCCCCTGCTCTAGGAAGTTGGTGCCCACATTGTGGCAGGTGTTCTTTTTACTTAGCTTGATGTTTCTACTTAGCATGCTGGCTGCTCAAGTGCTCTGCTGCACAGCAGGGCGTCTCAAAGTAGCTGTATGTGGGGGCCCACAGAGGCTCCCTAGTAAGGCCTTACTCAAGGTCAGAGAATCTGAGCTTGCTTTACCCAGCATAATGTCATAATAGGATGATTTAGCCAAGGGCATGTTTACCCAGTGTTTTGAAGGGTCTGCACTTGGCTGTATGTTGCAATTTGATCTTGAAAGGGAGAGGTCTTTTTCCTCTCCCCTTGGTACTGTATCAAAAGCCCATTAGAATAAAACTCAAGGCTACTGGGTATTGACCCAGGGCCCTACAAAAGCTATCCTATGTCTCTGTCTTTTTTATTATCTACACCTATATTTCTATCTACTGCTTCCTCATTCCTCTCTCCTCCCTGCCAGAAACTTTTGACAGGTTGTAGCTGGTCTCCACCAAATGTATCCATGTTTTTGGTTTTGCTTCTCTCTCCGACCCCCCACCCTCAGCTTTCTCAGGACCTATGTGGAAATTTGTGCCCCACAATGGGTGCCATTTGTAGTTGACATTTCCTTTGGGCATTCAACAAGCTCCTAAATAAAGACATGGAGACTTATTATTAATTAAAAATTCTCTACCTTACCTTAGGCTTGTCCCATTAGCTCTTTTTACTTAATTTAACCTGTTTCTTTTCATTTACATTTTGCCTTGGGGGGTTTATCTTTCTTTCATTCTGTGTGTTCTACTTTTCTGCTTCCTCTGTATCTGGATAATCCCAGCATCTCCCTGTCATCTCCTTTTCTTTCTCATTCTAAATTCCTCCTCCTCCTATCTCCTCCTGCCTGGAAGGCCCAATTACACCTCCTCCACCACTATTGACCATTCAACTATTTATTAGACCAATCAGGTTCCTTAGGCAGGCAAATACAACAGCAACACATCTTTTCATAATTAAACAAATGTAACACATCTTTACATAGTTAAACATTCTGCAACATAATCAAATACAACATATCTTTACTTAGTTAAACAAAGGCAACACATCATTGCATAGATACACAAACATTCTTCAAAAATTTACCTCAAAATCCAGCTCTACCATTCCTTTGGCATTTACCCAAAGAAGCACTACCATACCATAATAATACCTGCTTAACTATGTTCATAGCAGCTTTATTTGTAATAGCCAGGAGCTGGGAAAAAAAACAACTAGATATCCTTCAACTGAAGAAAGGATAAAGAAAATGTGGTACATTTACACAAAGGATTATTACTCAGCTATTAAAAACAAAGACATCATGAAAGTTGATGGCACATGGAAGAAACTAGAAAAAAATCACTCTGAGTGAGGTAACTGAGACAGAAAGACAAACACGATTGGTGCCAATCCCAACTGTCATTAGAGAGGCTTCATCTAGTACCTGAGGGAAACATGTGGAGACCCACAGCCAAACAATAGATAAAGCTTGGCAAATCCTGTTGAAGACCAGGAGGAAAGATTGTAGGAGGCAGAGAGGTCAAGGACAACACAAGAAAACCCATAGTATCAACTAAACTGTGTTCATAGGGGCTCCAAGATACTGAACTGACAACCAGGGAGCCTGGTTGGGACTGACCTCTACATATATGGTACAATTTTTGTAGTTTGGTCTTCTTATAGGCCTCTTAACAATGGGAGTAGGATCTGTCTCTGAGTCCATTGCCTGCTTTTGGTACCAATTCATCTATTGGATTGCCTTGTCCAGCCTTAATATGAGAGGAGGTGCCTAGTCTCACTGCAACTTGGTATACCATCATTGATTGATGTCCATGGGAGGTCTGCCTTTTTCTGAAGAAAAACAGAGGAGAAGGAGTGAATTGGGGGAAGAGGGGAGGTGGAGGAGAAGGACTGGAAGGAGAGGAAGAAGGAGGGGAAACTGTGATCAGGCTGGGAAAAAAATTAATTATTAAAAACTTAGAAAAGAAAATGCTTTAACAATCAGACAAAAAAATAAATGAATGAATGAATGGATTAATCAATCAATCAATCAATCAATCAATAAATGAAAGCCTCTCCCAAATTGGAAAATTTGATTACAGAGCAACCCCAATTAGGACAATGTGACAATATGACTGCAAATAGATGTTAACAGACACTGCTCTTTGTAAATGAAGAAAGCACTTGTAGATCAAGTCTTATAGGTGACTTTTTGATTTTGGAATAGCAAGGAACTATGTTGCCAATTCTGAGATTCCTGAGTGAACCACCCCTCTCCAGATGATCCCCTATCTTACCCAGGCTGATTTTATTACCTTCTATATTTGTAACAGTAAAATCATTTGTTTGCATGGTTTTAAGGTGTATTTGTAGCAATGATCCCAGGACATTGCTATAATTGTAATTAATTCTGAATATAATCAGGAAGCTACTGATAAACAGGGTCTAATTTAAACTGATGAGAAAATATACATGAAGAATTATTACTAAAATGAGTTTTTATTTACAGTTATCACTTGATTGTATTTCTGCATTATTTTGATAAATCTTTCAACTTTTATATTATATTTTAGATTTCATAATGTTTTAAATATCAGTCATTATATAACATGTATTATTAATGGGATTCTTCATAATTCTTTTTAAGTTATTACACAATTCAAATAACTCAAATAACATAAAATTTCTCAATACTTTAACTTGGCATAACCTTTTGAAATAGCATGATCATATTGGATTTGAGGTTTTCATACCATTCTGTTTTTAATATTCATTTTTCAAATATAAAGATAATTATGTTTTGATCACTTTGCTACTCAAGCTGAGATAAAATTCATGCAGATAATTTTGTTTATTCTTACATTTGTGTAACTGACATAATTGCATCTTAATTGAGTTGTGCTAAAGCACAAAGCTAAATAAAATCAGAGTATAAGTAACACTATTATACACTGGTTCACATTTGATAGCTTAAAGAATTAATTTACTGGATCCACAAACTGGATATGTGAATAATTTATTCTAGTATAAATGTTTTAGTTACATAATTGGTTTCATACCAAAATGTTGCTTTTTAATATATAATTTTATATGACAAATAAATGGCATTTTATAATATTTTACATATTTAAATGATCTCAAATATATGAGAAAATGAATATATATCTTGTATCTCAGTTATAATGATATTTTCTTGTTCTTTCCTTTAACACTACACTGTGTCACTAAAATTGCATGAAATTTGTTTTCAAATTAGTGTGCAATAAGTTTCTATAAACAACATAACTCC
Organism: Peromyscus leucopus; assembly: GCF_004664715.2. Lineage (NCBI taxonomy): Eukaryota > Metazoa > Chordata > Mammalia > Rodentia > Cricetidae > Peromyscus > Peromyscus leucopus. The sequence continues at coordinate 53,606,454 of NC_051080.1, read as the reverse complement.
ACCTAACTATAAACAATCCATCTTAACCTTACATTAAGATAATTTTTTTTTTTTTTACAATATGATGACATTTTATTTCATTATTTTCCTATTGCATTCATCTCTTTTTTTTTTTTTAAGATATAATCACGTTTTTTTTTTTGTTTTTTTTTTTTTATTTTACAACATCATTTATTTCAACATAATAGCCACAGATTCCCCTGTTCTCCCACTCTCGCCCCCCTTCCCCCTTCCCCCATCCCACCCCCCATTCCCACCTCCTCCAGATCAAGGTCTCCCCCGAGGACCGGGATCGACCTGGTAGACTCAGTCCAGCCAGGACCAGTCCCCCCCTCCCAGACCGAGCCAAGTGTCCCTGCATATGTCCCATGATTCAAACAGTCAACTCATGCAACAAGCCCAGGACCCGGCACTAACACACGGCTGCCTCCCAAACAGATCAAGCCAAATGACTGTCTCACCCGTTCAGGGGGCCTGATGCAGTTGGGGGCCCCTCAGCCTTTGGTTCATAGATCCTGTGCTTCCATTCGTTTGGCTATTTGTCCCTGTGCTTTATCCAACCCTGGCTTCAACAATTCTCGCTCATATAAACCCTCTTCTTTCTCACTAATTAGACTCCCAGTGCTCCACCAGGGGCCCAGCCATGGATGTCTGCATCCAGATTCCTCAGACCTTCCTTGGATGGGGTTTATGGCACAACTAACAGGGTGTCTGGCCATCCCATCACCGGAGTAGGTCAGTTCCTGCCGTCTCTCGTCCATTGCCAGCAGTCTTTTCTGGCAGTATCTTTGTGGATCTCCGTGGGCCTCCCTAGCTCTCTGCTTCCTCCCCTTCTCATGTGGTCTTCATTTACCATGGTCTCCTATTCGTTGTTCTCCCTCTCTTTTCTTGATCCGGCTAGGATCTCCCACTCTCTTTCCCTCGACTGTCGCTCTTCATTGTTCCCACTCATGACCAGGCTGTTCATGTAGATCTCATCCATTTCTCCATGTCTTTTTTGGGGTCCCGTTTTTCAGGTAGCCTCACTGGTGATGTGAGTAGCAGTTCAGTCATCCTTGTTCCACATCTAGTATCTTCCTATGAGTGGGTACATACCATATTTGTCTTTCTGAGTCTGGGTCACCTCACTCAGGATGATTTTTTCTAGATCCATCCATTTGTCTGCAAACCGTATGATGTCATTGTTTTTCTCTGCTGAGTAGTATTCCATTGTGTATATGTGCCACAATTTCTTTATCCATTCTTCAGTTGAAGGGCATCTAGGTTGTTTCCAGGTTTTGGCTATTACAAACAATGCTGATATGAACATAGCTGAGCAAGTGCTCTTGTGGTATGATTGAGCATTTCTTGGGTATATGCCCAAAAGTGGTATAGCTGGATCTTGGGGGAGATTGATTCCCAATTTTCTAAGAAAGCGCCATATTGATTTCCAAAGTGGTTGTACAAGCTTGCATTCCCACCAGCAGTGGAGGAGAGTTCCTCTAGCTCCACAACCTCTCCAGCATAAAGTGTCTTCAGTGTTTTTGATCTTAGCCATTCTGACAGGCGTAAGGTGGTATCTCAGAGTTGTTTTGAGTTGCATTTCCCTGATGATTAGGGATGTTGAGCAGTTCCTTAAATGTCTTTCAGCCATTTGGGTTTCCTCTGTTGAGAATTCTCTGTTTAATTCTAAAGCCCATTTCTCAATTGGACTGTTGGTCGTTTTGATGTCTAATTTCTTGAGTTCCTTATATATTCTGGATATCAGTCCTCTGTCACCTGTGGGGTTGGTGAAGATCTTTTCCCATTCAGTAGGCTGTCGCTTTGCCTTGTTGACCGTATCCTTTGCTCTACAAAAGCTTCTCAGTTTCAGGAGGTCCCATTGATTGATTGTTTGTCTCAGTGTCTGCGCTACTGGTGTTATATTTAGGAAGTGATCTCCTATGCCAATGCGTTCAAGATTACTTCCTACTTTCTCTTCTAGCAGGTTTAGAGTAGCTGGATTTATGTTGAGGTCTTTGATCCACTTGGACTTAAGTTTTGTGCACGGTGACAGATATGGATCTATTTGCAGCCTTCTACACGTTGATATCCAGTTATGCCAGCACCATTTGTTGAAGATGCTTTCTTTTTTCCATTGTACACTTTTGGCTTCTTTGTCAAAAATTATATGTCCATAGGTGTGTGGGTTAATGTCAGGGTCTTCAATTCGATTCCATTGGTCCACATGTCGGTTTTTATGCCAATACCAAGCTGTTTTTATTACTGTAGCTCTATAGTAGAGCTTGAAGTTAGGGATTGTGATGCCTCCAGAAGTTGTTTTATTGTACAGGTTTCTTTTAGCTATTCTGGGTTTTTTGTTTTTCCATATGAAGTTGAGTATTATTCTTTCCAGGTCTGTGAAGAATTGTGTTGGTATTTTGATGGGGATTGCATTGAATCTGTATATTGCTTTTGGTAAGATTGCCATTTTTACTATGTTAGCCCTGCCTATCCATGAGCATGGGAGATCTTTCCATTTTCTGACATCTTCTTCAATTTCTTTTTTCAGGGACTTAAAGTTCTTGTCATATAGGTCCTTCACTTGCTTGGTTAGTGTTACCCCAAGGTATTTTATGTCATTTTTGGCTATTGTAAAGGGTGATGTATCTCTAATTGCCTTCTCATCTTCTTTGTCCATTGTATATAGGAAGGCTACTGATTTTTTTGAGTTGATCTTGTATCCTGCTATGTTGCTGAAGGTGTTTATAAGCTTTATCAATTCCTGGGTGGAATCTTTGGGGTCACTCAAGTATACTATCATGTCATCTGCAAATAGGGAAAGCTTGACTTCTTCCTTTCCAATTTGTATCCCCTTAATCTCCTTATGTTGTCTTATTGCTCTGGCTAGAACTTCAAGTACTATATTGAATAAGTATGGGGAGAGTGGACAGCCTTGCCTCGTTCCTGATTTTAGTGGAATTGCTTTGAGTTTCTCTCCATTTAATTTGATGTTGGCTGTTGGTTTGCTATATATTGCCTTTATTATGTTTAGGTATGTTCCCCGTATTCCTGATCGCTCCAAGACTTTTATCATGAAGGGGTGCTGGATTTTGTCAAATGCCTTTTCTGCATCTAGTGAGATGATCATGTGGTTTTTTTCTTTGAGTTTGTTTATATGGTGTATTACATTGATGGACTTTCGTATGTTGAACCACCCTTGCATCCCTGGGATGAAGCCTACTTGATCATGGTGGATAATTGTTCTGATGTGTTCTTGGAGTCTGTTTGCCAATATTTTATTGAGTATTTTTGCATCAATGTTCATGAGGGAGATCGGTCTGTAGTTCTCTTTCTTTGTTGTATCCTTGTTTGGTTTAGGAATCAGGGTAATTGTAGCCTCATAAAAGGAGTTTGGTAATGTTCCTTCTGTTTCTATTATGTGGAACAATTTAGAGAGTATTGGTATTAACTCTTCTTTGAAGATCTGGTAGAATTCTGCGCTGAAACCATCTGGTCCTGGGCTTTTTTTGGTTGGGAGACTTTTAATGACTGTTTCTATTTCCTTAGGGGTTATTGGACTATTTAAATAGTTTATCTGGTCTTGATTTAACTTAGGTATGTGGTACTTATCCAGAAAAATGTCCATTTCTTTTAGGTTTTCCAGTTTTGGGGAGTAGAGGTTTTTGAAATATGACCTTATAATTCTCTGGATTTCCTCAATGTCTGTTGTTATGTCCCCCTTTTCATTTCTGATTTTGTTGATTTGGATTCTCTCTCTCTGTCTTTTGGTTAGTTTGGATAAGGGCTTGTCTATCTTGTTGATTTTCTCAAAGAACCAACTCTTTGTTTCATTAATTTTTTGTATTATTCTCTTAGTTTCTAATTTATTAATTTCCCCTCTCACTTTGATAATTTCCTGGCGTCTATTCTTCCTGGGAGACTTTGCTTCTTCTTGTTCTAGAGCTTTCAGGTGTGCTGTTAAGTCACTAGTGTGAGATTTCTCCAACTTCTTTATGTGTGCATTTAGTGCTATGAATTTCCCTCTTAGCACTGCTTTCATTGTGTCCCATAAGTTTGGGTATGTGGTGTCTTCATTTTCATTGATCTCTAGGAAGTCTTTAATTTCTTTCTTTATTTCTTCCTTAACCCATTGGTGATTTAGTTGAGCATTATTCAGTTTCCATGAGAAAGTAGGTTTTCTGTAGTTTTTGTTGTTGTTGAGATCTAACTTTAACCCATGGTGGTCTGAAAGAACACAGGAGGTTATTCTAATTGTTTTGTATCTGTTGAGATATGCTTTGTGGCCAAGTATGTGGTCAATTTTAGAGAAAGTTCCATGGGGTGCTGAGAAGAATGTATATTCTTTCTTGTTAGGATGGGATGTTCTGTAGATATCTATTAGATCCAATTGGGTCATAATATCAGTTAAGTCCTTTATTTCTCTGTTAAGTTTCGATTTGGGAGATCTGTCCAGTGGTGAAAGTGGGGTGTTGAGATCTCCCACTATTAATGTGTGGGGTTTTATATGTGGTTTAAGTTTTAGTAATGTTTCTTTTACATATGTGGGTGCCCTTGTGTTTGGGGCATAAATGTTCAGAATTGAAACTTCATCTTGGTGGATCTTTCCTGTGATGAATATGTAATGTCCTTCTTTATCTCTTTTGATTGATTTTAGTTTGAAGTCTATTTTGTTGGATATCAGTATGGCTACCCCTGCTTGTTTCTTAAGACCATTTGATTGGAAAGTCTTTTCCCAGCCTTTTATTCTTAGGTAGTGTCTGTCTTTGAATTTGAGATGTGTTTCTTGTATGCAGCAGAAAGTTGGGTTCTGCTTTCGTATCCATTCTGTAAGTCTATGTCTTTTTATAGGTGAATTAAGTCCGTTGATATTAAGGGATATTAACGACCAGTGATTGTTCATCCCTGTCATTTTTGGTGGTAGTGTGTGTGTACTTCCCTTCTTTGGGGTTTACTGTTGTGGCTTTATCTATTGCCTGTGTTTTCGAGTGTGTATCTGACTTCCTTAGGTTGGAATTTTCCTTCTAGTGCTTTCTGTAGGGCTGGGTTTGTGGATAGGTATTGTTTAAATCTGGCTTTGTCTTCGAATGTCTTGTTCCTTCCGTCTATGATGATTGAAAGTTTTGCTGGGTATATTAGTCTGGGCTGACATCCATGGTTTCTTAGTGTCTGCATTACATCTGTCCAGGTCCTTCTGGCTTTCAAAGTCTCCATTGAGAAATCGGGTGTTATTCTGATGGGTTTACCTTTATAGGTCACTTAGCCTTTTTCCTTGGCTGCTCTTAATATTCTTTCTTTATTCTGTACATTTAGTTGTTTAATTATTATGTGTCGAGGGGACTTTTTTTGGGGGTCTAGTCTGTTTGGTGTTCTATAGGCTTCTTGTATCTTCATAGGCATTTCCTTCTTTAAGTTGGGAAAGTTTTCTTCTATAATTTTGTTGAATATATTTTCTGTGCCTTTGAGTTGGTATTCTTCACCTTCTTCTATCCCTATAATTCGTAGGTTTGGTCTTTTCATGGTGTCCCAGATTTCTTGGACATTTTGGTTCATGACTTTGTTGGCTTTAGTGTTTCCTTCGACTGATGAAACTATTTCTTCTACTGTATCTTCAATGCCAGAAATCCTCTCTTCCACCTCTTGCATTCTGTTGGTTATACTTGCATCCGAAGTTCCTGATCTTTTACTCAGGGTTTCTATTTCCAGCATTCCCTCTGTTTGTGTCTTCTTTATTTTTTCAATTTCCTTTTTCAGTTCTTGGCCTGTTTCCTTTGTTTGTTTCATTGCTTTTTCATGATTTTCTTTCAGTGTTTTATTGTTTTCTTCCAGGACTTTAATGTTTTCTTCCAGGACTTTAATGTTTTCTTCCAGGAATTTATTTTTTTCTTGGAGGGCTTTATTGTTTTCTTCTAATTTGTTTGCTCTTTCCTCTAGTTGTTTATAGCGTTCTTCCAATTTCCTTGTCTTTTCCTCTACACAAGCCTCTACCTTCTTCATGAAGTTACTCATAAGGCTACTTTCTTCTGCTTCTTCCAATTTTTGGTGTTCAGGTCTAGATGTTGGAGGCGGGCTAGGTTCTGGTGATGCTGTATTGCTCTTCATTTTGCTGTATGTACTTCTGCCTTGACGTCTGCCCATCTCCTTGTGGTTCTTTCTTTGTCTTATCAGTGTACTTGTTTCAGAAAGAGCTGACAGATTCAGGAAGACTCTCTCTTTTGTCCAAAAGGGAGTTCTCTTGTCCTACTCTCTGGTCCAGAAGGGAAGTCCGGGGCGGGCTCTGGTCCAGAGTGGCAATCGGGAGCAGGCTGGGAGCTGGGGGCCGGTCTCTAAGTCTCAGGAAGTGGCTGGAGTCGCGGGCAGATGGGCGTGGGGGCAGGGCGCGGAGATTGCAGGGGCTGCCGGGGGGCTTGGAAAAGGGGATCCCTCCCGATGGGGCTAGAAGGGGAGCTGTCCGGTGGCCAGAACCTGGTGCCAAGTTGGGCAGGTCTTCCCGGAGCGGCTGGTGTCCAGGGATTGGGTCCGGGTTGGATCCGGGTACTCACCTCTGGACCAGAAGGGAAGTCTGGGGCAGGCTGGGAGCTGGGGGCCGGTCCACATTAAGATAATTTTTACAAAGTCAACTCATCCATGAACTTTAAAAAAATATCAATATATAAAACATAATCTATACCAGTAAGGTGTACCAGGAAGCAAAATCACTTGTATCACAAGCCTGATAACCTGTGTGTCATGTTTGGCACTCATGTTAGAATAAAAATAGACTCACAAAAGATGTCCTCTGTGAGCCACACATATGCTGTGGTATGCACATTCCTGCACACCTCAACATAATAGTAATAATCAATAAAATTTAAAAGTCTATCTGAATTTAAATAACCTCAATTGGGCTCTTTTCTAATCATTAATATCATTAAAAGCAACATGTAGCCGGAAGGTTTCTCAGGTCCTGCCTAGCTTCCAAGGTCCCTCATCTGCTTATAAAATAATCTTTCTGAGGCTTTTATTAGTTACCAATTGTATGACATATGTCAGGCTTCTTGCTGGGTAGCTTTTACAACTTAACCCTTTTCTATTTATCTATAAGTTGCCACGTGGCTGTGGGTTACAGGTACTTTCACATCTTGCTTCTCCTGGTGGTGCTGGCGTCTCTCTCTCCAGACTCTGCCTTTCTCTTTCCTTTCTCTCTCCTTGGATTTCCCACCTGCCTCTAAGCTGCCTTGCCATAGGCCAAAGCATCTTATTTGTTAATCAATGGGAACAACATATATTCAGAGTACAGAAAGATATCCCCCAGCACTTCCCCTATTCTGTCTAATCAAAAGGGAAAGTTTTTCCTATTCCCATCATGTCTTCATTTATCATGGTATCTCTTTCCTTGTTCTCCCACTCTATTCCTGATCCTGCTAGAACCTCCTGCTCCCCTAAGCTCTCTTTCCCCTGACAATTGTTCTCCATTACACCCCCCCCACACACACACACACAGTTTGCTCATTCTTTTCTCTGTTGTTGGGTGATCCCTGTGTCTTTCTTAGGGTCCTCCTTACTAGCTATCCTCTCTGGAGCTGTGGGTTACAGTCTGGTTATCCTTTGCTTTACATCTAGTATCCACTTATGAGTGTGTACATACCATGTTTGTCTTTCTGAGTCTGGATTACCTCACTAAGGATGATATTTTCTAGTTCCATCCATTTGCCTGCAAACCTCATGATGTCATTGTTTTTCTTGGCTGAGTAGTACTCCATTGGGTATATGTACCACAATTTCTTTATCTATTATGAATAGGAAGAAGCAGAGTGCTAGGAAGGTCCCCAGAAATTCCACAATGATGACTCCACCATAGACTACTAGCAGTGGTCCAGAGGGTGCCTGAGCTGACCTACCCTGGTAATAGGATGGCTGAATACACTAACTGTCATCATAGAAACCTCATCCAGTGACTGATAGAACCAGATGCAGAGATCCATGGCTGGGTTGCAGGCAGAGCTCCAGGAGTCCAATTGACAAGAGAGAGGAGGGATTCTATGAGCAAGAGATATCGAGACCATGATCAGAAAAAGTACAGAGACAACTAGCTAAACTAGTGAAAACACATGAACTGTGAACCAATAGCTGAGGAGCCCCCATGGTACTGGACTAGGTCTTCTGGATAAGTGAGACAGTTGTTTATCTTAAACTGTTTAGGAGGCCCCCAGGCAGTGGGATTGGGACTTGTCCCTAGTGCATAAGCTAGCTTTTTAGAACCTAGTGCCTGTGGTGAGGCACACTGCACGGGTTTGGTGCAGGGAGGAGGGGCTTAGACCTGCCTCATCTGAATGTACCAGACTCTGCTGACTCCCTATGGGAGACCTTGCTTTGGAGGAGGTAGGAATGGGGGGGGGGTTGGAGGGAAGGATGGGAGGTAGGAGGGAGGACAGAGGGATCTGTGATTGATATGTTAAATGAATAGAAAATTTCTTAATTAAAATAAAGTTTTATCTTTTACATAGTAAAATTACATATAATAGAACAGGTATCAAGTAAGACTTTCAGTTACAATTCCTAGTCTTTGTATTGGGCAAAATTAAAGAAAATATTTTATCAACTATCCTATATTTGTGAGTCTAAAATTTTATATCTATCTTTTATCATCACCAAAAATATTATAATTATAACTATCTACTCTTCAATTACATCAAAGACCTCCGAATGATATAATATTGCTTAAGTAAACAGGAAGAGCATTGTAAGCAACATTCAAAGATATAGAATGACAGAGACAGCTGGCTGCCTGGACAGTCAGCAAAAGTTCCTCTGCAATGTTGGGGCATCCATCTTCAGCCCACAGGTCTAGAGTCTTTTAGTCACTTCTCCCTGTGTCCTGTAGAATATCTTCACAGTCTCCTCTGTGAAGCAGGAACTTGAAGGACCATCTCATCTTGCAAATTTTAGTGTTCACTTTCCCATGGGTCTTGCATGTCCTGTTGATACAACATTTTGTCAAGCAGTCCAGGCAAGAACAGATTCTTGTCTAAATGGCTAACACTCGCCATAAGGAAAACAAACTCCATATGCAGTTTCCTAAATGCCCACCATCTTCTCTGAAGCAGATTGGTGCTGCCAGGAGCAGACATGTCTCAATATCTGGAAAAGTCAAAGTTCTTAAAACATTTTAAAGGCCATATTCTATAGGTCTTTGACGTATTTTAAGATTACCTACCAAATTGAAATACATCTATTTATACCTAGAAAACTTAACTCATATAAGTTTGATTATCATAGATGATGAATTATCAATCTGTATTTCTTAATTATACATTACAATTTTACAATTTTAAATGAGTTGCATAAATATAATACCTTAAACAAGAGTAGAAATATACATATATACAGTATTACAAAATTAACCTTAAATTTGTGTCAATAAACTAAAATTCATAGCAATGCAAAACATTTTAAACAAGTTGTTGCTCTTAAAAGTAGATTCAATAATTTACCCATTTATCCTATCATACCTATACTATCACCTTTTCTGTTTTAGAAGTTGTATTTATAATTAACCTCTTTTAAATAAAAATAAACATTTATAAATAATATTTTGGGAATTTGGGCATAGTTTTTCATACTGCTTCCTGCTGGTTGGAGGCATTAGTAATGTTATGGGGATCCTGATAAAATTAAGAATTATAGTTAAATCTTAGCTGTAGTAGTCTGTGAGGATGGATCAGCTCAGTCAGTTGCTTTGAAGCTGATTTTGGAGTTGGATCATCTGAGCCATGGAGATCTTTCTGGGTGTCTTTAATGATCAAACCATAATTAGCCTGGAAGCAATCCACAGGTTCTCGTCTTCTGTGGAAACAAAAGCAGAACCTCTTTTCCAAAGCAACATATCCTTAGACACAAATTTTGAAGTGAAAATACCTTTAAATATATATATGTTTAACTCAGCAGCCTTTACAATCAGATGTCTTTCTGTAGTTAAAAATCCCCAAAACAATATAATCCATACTGTTTGTGTGATTTCCATCTTTACATGGTTTAATTTTATATTATTTTTATTGTCTCTTTAAAGACTTTATTTTTTAAATTATTTATTTCTTTATATAACTGTCTATCCTCCTTTTCCTCTTTCTTCCAAGCCTACATTTATTTTTACACACAATGTAAACCCATTAGAGTTTTATTCTACCTGAATCTGTCTATTGTGAATCTATAATTTATCTTTGACCAGGAGCAATGTTAAATTCTTTTTTTAATTTTACTTTTTTTCATTATATGATTTAAAAAAAATTAGTATTTTTATTTTATAATTAACTTAATTTCACATATCCACCACATATTCCCCTGTCCTTCCTCCCAAACAGTTCAAGCTAATTCACTGTCTCACTTATCCAGAGGACCTGGTCCAGTTCCATGGGGGTTCCTCCACCATTGGTTCACATTTCACGCACTTCCACTAGTTTGGCTATTTGTCCCTGGGCTTTTTCCAATCATGGTCTCAATATCTCTTGCTCATATAATCCCTCCTCTCTCTCATCGATTGGTCTCCCAGAGCTCCACCTGGGGCTTGGCCTTGGATCTCTGCATCTGCTTCCATCAGACACTGGATGAGAGTTCTATCATGACAGCCAGGGTGTTCAGCCCTCTGATGACAGAGTAGGTCAGCTCAGGCACTCTCTCGACCATTGCCAGTAACCTACAGTGGAGGTATCTTTGTGGATTTCTGGAGCCCTCTCTAGCACTCTGCTTCTTCCTTTTTCCCATGGGGTCTTCATTCATCATGGTATCTCCCTCTCCATTCTCCAACACTGTTCCTGATCCGACTGGGACCAGAGCAAGAAGAAACAAAGTCACCCAGGAGGAACAGATGCCAGTTTCTGGCTTGTAACTACAAGATATGGGGCTCCAAAAATTCAAAGCAATGTGGAGTTAAGTTGTCCATATTGTACCATTTCAAGATCATTTCATGCACCGAGATTGGCAAGCTTTATTGATGCCTGTGGTGGTAGCAGTTTTTCGATGAAATTAATTTATCATTAAGCAATTATATAATGGAGTTGTGATTGACAGTTTCAGAGCTGTTGCAGTTGATTCAGCTCTGAGTATTTTTAGAAAAAAAAATGCTGCCTGTATGGGTAAGTGGTTTAATGAGAGTAGAACAGCTTATGTAAGAATAGCTTATGTTTGTGATCAGTTTTGGTTGATAGAGTTTTCTAAAGTCGTGATTCCAACTTAGGTTTTAGCTGCATTATATGAGGTTTAGAGTTCTTGTGCTTAATTCTAGTCTTGATTTTGACATTACTCTTTATTTTTAGGTCTTTAAATAATAGGTATTGGTCAATATTTTTAGAAATATTTATATTTATATTAGTTTTTTTTTTTTGAGACTGGGTTTCTCTGTGTAGCTTAGGAGCCTTTCCTGGAATTCACTCTGTAGCCCAGGCTGGCCTCAAGCTCACAGAGATTCACCTGTCTCTGCTTCCTGATTGCTGGGATTAAAGGCATGCACCACAGTCACGCAGCTAGAAATCATTTTATATGCATTTGTAGAGGGATCATACAGCAAGGTTAAAAAAAAAATGGCCCAAATGCTTCCATGCTGTTTCATATGCAATCTTTTGGAAAAAAAAATATTTAAGTAGTTTTAGAAACAGACGCAGAATCCTTGTGACACAATTTATTTACTTTCCCAGAAAAGTAATGACAGTATCTCCTTCACAAATAAGTAGAGATGCATATGATAAAAGGATGTAGCTCATATTTCATTATAATAAGCCTAGAGATGCCTTCCTGGATTCTACAGTTATATTTATTTACTTCCACTGCATAGATAGATGCACAATTATATCTAATGTATACATGGAATAGTGTGTATTCTCTGAAAAAGGAATAAGATGAGCCAGGGACTGTCCAGCTCTTTCTTAGGTCAAAGGCTCCCATCCTTCAGTCTCCTACACTGTACTTGCAGGGAGAGAGGTATTCAGTACACTTAAACACATTGCCATGTGGTAACCAGCACCCAGGACTCTAGAGATTAGTATGTATATCATTATACTAAAGTGTTTTTTTTCTTTTACTGTAATTCATAAACTCTCTTTGACTCCAAGTTAAAAGTGGATATTCTGTGTGTGTGTGTGTGTGTGTGTGTGTGTGTGTGTGTGTGTGTATGTGTGTGCTCACATGTGCCCTTTCTTCTTTCTGCTTTCATCTTCACCCTCTCTGCACTCACTGTGTATTAATTTCTGTGTTTATATTGTAATTAGAGTAAACTAATAGAAACTTTAGTTCCAGATTAATGCATGGGGCAGTGTTAATGTCTATTTTCCAATTTTGTTGTGAGGAACTTATTTTCTGGTTTACAAGAAGGTGGGCATCTTATTGTGTTATGCACATTTTTAGAATGTCTGTTGCAATTCTGTCCACTCTTTTACATTTCATCTTCAGTAATGTTTCATTTAAGCCCCTTGCGTTATTTTTGTTAGAAATAATGTCTTTATTGTCAGTATGATTTTAATCTTTACACTAAAGAATTTTTTCAGCTGTCAAGAACATTTTTTTTTAATTTCATTGAAGTCCACTTAACCACATATTTTATTGTATTCACTTGTTTATTTTAATAACTGAGGATATGTGCCTACATTGTTGATATAAAGACATTGTCTTAGCATTTTTTCTGTAGCTTGGACCTTTAGTGATTGGTCTTTCTTATCTTTGTTATTGTGATCTTAGATCTAAGTTCCACTGAAACTCTCTTTAGGAACTATGTATATTGATCAAATCCCATACATGCTCCTCCATCCCAGAACTCTTAATTCATAGTGTAGCATGCCCAAAGCACAGAAATGCAAGCAGCACAGCCACACTCATTTGCGTACTCAGGAATCCCATAAAAACACTGAATTGGAAGATATATGCAGAGGAACAATAGAGTAATAAGAGAGGCACTGGACATGACATTGTGAGACATGAAACTCTCAAAAATACCAAATATAGCAACTGAAAAATAGTAATTCTATGTATAAAATTGTAATCTAGATGTGATAAGGTTATGTTTATTTCCTGTCTTTCTATTCTGTTTCCATATTAGTACAATAACTAAGATTTCCAGTATTAGATAATTTTAGAGGGAGGGAATATTTTTTATAATTTTTTTGATGCTGAAGACAATTTTGTAATATGGCTTCTTGTTTATTGTTTTCTTTTTGTAAAATTTTATCTTTCTTTTATTATTATTATTTGATTTTATTTGTATATATTTTCTTAGTCTGTCACCTGTGCTTCTTTAACGTCATAATTAGCTTTTATGTTAAAGGTCATTTTGCTAATTTACATGACCTTATGATGTTTTTTACTATATTCTTTTCCAAATGAGCAATTACAAGATATGGGTTAATAATTTTTTAAATAAACTGTTGAAGTCATCCTTGCTTAGACATTTCCTTCTAACATTTTTTAAGTCATTAATTTCTTTAGTAAGTATAGGAAGTTCTAGAATTTTGCTTGATCAAAATACTTTAATTACAAAACTTAATTGTGACAGTCGTTGATAAGTGATGTAAAGCTGTGCAGGATTTATCTACACAGAGGATCTCCAAATGGGTAAGAACATGGCTGACTTCTTTCTGCTTTTTTGATCTCTCAGCTTTTCACCCCCCAAATCTGGCTCCTGGTATTTATTTAATAAGACCTTTTAAGATTTGTGTTACACATTAGAAAATGAAAAAAAAAAAAAAAAAAAAAGAAGTTGCCTGGTTCTCTGTGAAGATCATATCTTCTTTCTGTAGGAATTTAATTTTTAATAAATACATACATGTATTTTGGAGCATGGTATATATATATATGTGTGTGTGTGTGTGTGTGTGTGTGTGTGTGTGTGTGTGTGTGTAAATAATAAGTCCCACCCACCACAACCCAAGTGTCTTTATGCTGGGAAACCTCAGCCTACTCCTTTTGATTCATTTAGATTCCCATAACAATGTTGTAGATTATAAGAACCCTATAGTTCCAAAAATCAAAATAGTACAGTTAAACTTTCTCCTCTACTTGTTCTCTGGGACTCTACCATTTGCTTGCTGTTTCTTTGTCTTTTCCATATGTCCTTTCTGGCCTCCAGTGACTGCTGTTTACTCTTTGCTTCCCCCATTGAGAGCAGATATTTTATTTTCCCCCAAAATATTGTCCTGGTTCACAGATGATGGACATTTGATCCCCTGCACTTTGTAGGGTGCTAATTTTATTTTTACCAATCATGATACAGAGTTATCTTTTGTAATTATGACAGGAAATTTTTATTAGCTGTAAATACATTAACCTAAGATGTAGGACCTAGTCTTAGGTATTGATGTTTTGGGTTGAATACAAAAATATCTGGCAGAAGATGGAGACATAATGGAAGAAATAACTCAAGGTTTGCACAATGCAGAATTGAAAATAAAAACTAACAAAAAACTAGTTAGGAAGAGGGGAAAGCAATGAATAAAAACAGAAGAGGGAACTTGGAAACGACTCAAGAAACTGTAGATAACCAATACCAGAATCTAAAAATTAGGGGACCTGACCCACAGTGTGTTCTTTGAAAAGACATTCTGTCAAGAATCTTCTTGACACATTTTTTTTTTTTGAAAATGGGTTAACCAGCACTGAATATAGGCATGAATCTGGACATAAGTGTTAATATCTTCAAAGAAGACTGAAGTCCTAGCAAGTGTTTGTTTTCTCGGGAACCTAAGATTGGAAGAGTAAGAAGGAAGGGGGGGGGACAGAATCAAAGTTTAACTCATTTTTTGTTTGTTTTTTTTTTTTTTAAATTTTGTTTTTTTATTGATTCTTTGTGGATATCACATCATGCATCCAGATCCCACTCATCTTCCAGTCTCCTACCATTTGCCCTCTGCCCTTGCAACCTCCCCCAATTCAAAATCAAAACGAAACAAAATAAAGAAAGAAAACAAAAACAAAAAATGAAAAAAAAAAAGAATTTTGTCTTGGAAGGTGTAGTGTGGCCCTTTAAGACACCGTTTATCCTTACTCCATTCATCTTTACTTAAAACTGTTCATTACCACCAGCGGAGTCTTCCGGCTGCCTTGAGGCCTCCGATTTTTGCTATGCCAAGAAAAAGGGATTCTCACTAGGACTCCTTTTGGATATCCTGTTGTTGTCCTATGTCATGGAGATTCTGCTGTTTTGCATCTATAGGTTCATCCCCTTCACATGCTCCAGTATTGCATGGATTTGATGGATGTTGCAATAGGCCAACTCACAGCCCTGATTATGTGCCTGTGTGGTAGTTAGGTTCATCAGCTCGCTAGCTTTCCCTCATCATCACTACACAGGCAAAACTCTCCAGCACCACCTTGGCAAGCTCACCATGAGGCCTACAGTAAGGAGTGTGGCCAGTTCTCCCGCTTTGGTCCGTCAGATCCGGGTCCCCATCTCTCATGTCACCAGGACCAACTCTAGATTGTTTTGCCCAGGAAAGGTGCAGGTCCCTCTTTCCTGATTGCTGAATGGGTTATATAGGGGTGGCAGGTTAGGGTCAGCTCTCCTGCTCTCATCCGGACATCTGGCTTGCCTGTGCCCTGACATGTTGTCATGCTCTAGTGTGCTGCCTAGGTGGGGTACAGGGACCACTCTCCTGTGTGCTGCAGGTGGTTATGGAGCAGGGCTAGTTCTCTCACTCTCATGACCCTGGGGTCAAGCTCTCTCACCGGCCACAAGAAGCAAGTGGTGGAGGGAGGAGGGCTTCATTCACTCACCCACGCCACCACAGAACATAGAAGAGGCTGTGTTGCTCTCACGTCCTCAGGGCTGGCTCACCTTTCCACTCTGACAACATGATAAGCTCTAGTGTGCTTCCCAGGTGGGATGCAGATCTGTGATGAGAAGTGAGGCCATCTTTCTAGAGTGTGTGGAGCAGGGGACGGGGGCACAGCTCTACCCTGAGGGGTAGGGAGTAGGGTCCACTTGCCTGCTACAGTATCCAGTAAGGGGCAGGCCCAACCATGCCAGGGCCAGCGAAGGGTCGGGCAGCTCAGCACAGCATGTTTCCAATGACCCCTGTGTTAACACTGGCCATGGACATCACTACTGATCCTCGCTGCAGCAGGACCACATGGCCATCAGCAGAAACTCAGGCCAAATGCCGCCACAGCCTGGTGACAGCATAGGCAACTAAGATCAGCATGACCACAATGACAGCAAGGGACTCTGGGCTATTGGAGAAATTATTTTGGCCACTCTACGTAGTTAAAAGGATATTTATTTAATGGCGTAACTCACAAATTAAGTGAAAGGTAGGTCGCAGGGTCTGGGAAAGGTGTATCGCAGCCCAGCGGTGTTCTCTGGAGCTCTGCTCAGTCCACCTCCAACGTTCAGCATCCTGGCACAGAGAGAGCACTGGCCCATCCAGCTCTCTCGGGTCTCCAGGCGCCTCCCCTGGCCCCGCCTAGTAGGTGTGACAGTTGCCAGAGTCTCAATGGGGGTTGGAACTTCCAGATCCAAGCTGGAATGGCTACCCACTACACTGGGCACCAACATGATCCCAAGTGGCTGGCAAGACCCCCGGGCATCCATACAGCCCTCAGTGACTACGGAGTCACAGACACACACCACATGCTAGGAATCTACATGGCCCTGGATGACAACAGGAGCCTGGGAAATCAGTTCAGACCCTGGCTGCTCTAGGGCCATGGACTCCTGTTTATTCTTAAGTTACATGAGTTCAACATTTTTGGAACCTGTCTATGAACAAGAACTTGGTATGCATGTCCTTCTGTGTATTGTCTACTTCAGTTAACATCATGTCCTCCAGTTGCTACCAAGTTGGCAAAATGCCTATACATTATTATACTGTATTAATAAATAATACTCCATTGTGAAAATGTCAGTTTTTCCCCAGCCACTCATCTACTAAGGGGGCATTTTGATGGATCATATATTTTGCATTGTGGAAAACAAAATTATTATTGTCATTATTAATAATTACCTTTGCTGGGAATATGCTTAGGAGATAGATTTTTTGGGTTTTTCATTTTAGAATGGTACTACTAGCTAAGCAATTCTGACCATGATGCTGGAAAAATTAATTAAAAGCCACAGAATCAGACCATGCAGAAAACTATGATTATCACACCAGAACTTTTAATTGACTAATAGAAAATAAGACTGAAATAACAGTGTTGGTGACTGATCCATGAATAAATATATTTTATTACATATTTGATAATTTCATCAATTGTATTTTGAGCATATCCATCTCCATTTCCCATCTTGCCCCAGATCCAGTGTCCCACTTCATTTCCTCCTAATTTTGCATCTTTATTGTTTTTATACATTCAGTTTCATATACTCGTAGTTATGTGGCCATCTCCTGGAGCATGTTAGACTACCAGATACCACATCTTTGGAGAAAGCTAATGCTACCTTTCAGAGTATCTATCAGTTACCCATATCTGTTCATCTTGGTGTGGAATTTGGTTCCTAACCTAACCATGTCATGCTGAGATTTTGTCTGGCTTGAGTTTGTGGAGGACTTGTGTACTCTGTCACAATTATTGTGAGTTATGAATCACAACTAACCTGTTGTGTATGGAAAACACATCCCTTGGAGTCATCAGCCAACTCTGGTTCTTGCATTCTTTCTGCGTCCTCATCTACAATGATCACAGAACTTAGGCTGGAAAGAGACGAAGTATAGTTTTCCCATTCGGGCTGAGTCCCCCACAGTCACATATTCTCTGCCATAGTCAGGTGCAGAACTCTGTGTTCGTCAGCATCTATTGCAAATAGAAGCTTATCTGAGAAAGTCTGAGAGATGACCTAATTTGTAGATACAATGGTAAGTCACTGGGAGCTGGTTTAGGAAGTAGGCATTTTAGTAGTTTAGTAGTAATAGGTGCTTCCATAGGACCTATGACCTGTTGAGGTAGGGGTTCTTAGTGTCAATATTAGTGCCAGATGCAGCATTCATCTTGCAGAGCTGGTCCTAAATCCAATCAGAATGTGGTTGGACAACCCCATTTAATTGCCACAGTTGCATTAGTGGGTGTATTTTGTTAGGTGGATTGTCACTTAATTTCTCTTCTTTTAAGTGTTCATGTTTTACTCCATGGTGAATTAGGCAATCTTGGTAACTAATACTCCAGGTTTTAAATGGAAGTTGTATCCCAGTGGTTTTTATGCTGAAGAACTACAAACGAGCTGCTTAGAAGAATATAGTTCACTTCTCCGAGTCTGGAATGTAGAATCCTAAACTCAATAATTTGTCAATGTCATGCTCTTTTTATATATTTTGTGGAAGATCAAATTTTCATTTATTCTAATTTCTGAAAGATCAGAAAAAATCATTAGTGGTGACAGAAGGCTTGCCTCTGTTTCATGAAGATACATAAAGTTTAAATGTGAGAGAATCCATTCTTTGTGATGATATTAAAGAAAACAATCCCCTCTGATCTATGCTATTGGAACATTATTTTAATGAAAATTTAGGGTTGGAAATAACTCCCCTCTCAGTGAACTATTAAGTCACACTCTTGAAAATTAGATAGGCCTTCTATCAACTTTAAGAAAGAAGATTTTCAAAATGTAAGCTACAACAGTGTATAATGGACACAGTCTGAGCATCAGAGTTGGGAGTTCAGCTCGATATTCAGGTCATACATTTGGCAAATGATCTTAAAACACCTCTGAACCTACTTCTTGTTTTAAGGTGAAAACTTAGAATTTATTAACAAGAACACAAGTTTAAAAATAGCAATAACACACATATAAATATTTTGTATCAAAATGGTAAAATTTAGCATACCTGGGCATATTGTGAAAGAAATAAATGAGGGAATAAAAATTTCAACCCCCCCTGTTTTTAAATGTCAAGAACAAGGAGATGTGTCTTGTAGTCCATTTGTAATTGGGAGCTTTTCTTTAGTGAGTGCCTTGCTCACTGCAAAACTATTTCCTGTCATAAGGTCAAGAAGAACTTTAACTTTCCACTGTGTAAATCCAATTCAGTAACAACAACACAGAAAGAAAATCACTTAAATTGCCAAGCACAGTTAGGAGTGCTTGGAAATGAAAAGAGTGCTGTCAAATTGTGGATGAGGACTAGTAGTTTGTCTTGACATACTCTTACATGTCTTAGCTGCTTCTTAATGTAAAAGATAATTGCTTCTGTCTTTGTACCCATAGCAGATGTCTTAGAGTCAAGTCACAGACTGGCTTTTTGGTTACCTGGTTAATAAATGAGTTATCATCTCCCATACCCTTTGTGTAGAGGGTTTCTAGTTTTGCATAGATGTTATTTTTAGTTATATTTCTTTCCAGCTTTTACATGGCTTTCTCTCTAGTATGTCTTCACACCTGTGTCCATATTTCCCTCTCCTTACAGAGATGTGAGTCATGTTCTATACAGAATAAAAATGACCTCATCTTAACTTGATTGTAACTCAAAAGAACCTATTTCCAAATGAGGTCATCTCCTGAGGCTGGAGAAAATAAGAATTTGATGTACTTGTTTTGAAGAAGGGGAAGCATAACGCAGCCCACCGGGAAAATTCATTAACACTGAGTCAGTACAATAGAACAGCATCTGACAGGCTCCTTCATCTTTGGGATCTGGAGAAAGCTTGCTATCTAAACACATGGAAGAGTGGATGCTGTGAGAATGCACAGACAATGCTGGGTTGCCTTTTGTTTTCCGAATCTGCTCTCTGCATGGCACTTTGTCTTTGATGCCTCATTTCTGTACAGGCTCTTCAAACCACATACCCTTTGCCTTTTAGTTAGTTCAGATATTCACAGGTGCTGGGAAGAGTTATAATAATGAGAAGAAAAGTCAAATTATTTCTGATTTTCTTAACTTTAAATGTTAGTGCTTTAGGATAACTTTTTTCCCCCAAATTTGACAAAAATATCCTGCTGGTTGTCTTCCACAGGTATGATTTCTGCATAATTTTAACAGCTTGCCTTGTATCCTTCTCCAGTTCCAAAGATGAAAATGGTTTCCCATTGCTCTTAACGCAGGGTTCTATTTGCAGTTTTCCTTCACCAGCCAGGGAAGCCAGTCAGCTAACTACAACTCTTAACCTCTTCCTCTGTTCTCCCAAGTTCAATCATCTATTCTTACCCCCAACTCTGCAGCACCTGCAACAGCCTCTGGCTACCTCATCTCCAGTAGATCATACAGATACTCTCCTCCTAAGCTCCTTGCCCTCATTCTTTACATTGTCTCTCCCCCAACTCCAACAGGCATTCCCTGAAAATTCACAGGCCATTCAAGCCAAGGAAGAGGTAGGCTAATTGAGTACCTTCCCATCTTCCTCTTCACCTCCAAATTAACCACCACCATCCCTGCCCCATCTCATGACAGCTCTGCAGTAGACCACCTGCTGTAATTTCCCTTCTCCTCCTCTACTCATCTTCAGTGGATCACAGAGATCTTCACCACCCAACTTCCTTCTCTCAATTCAAT
The DNA here is from genome assembly GCF_004664715.2 of Peromyscus leucopus. NCBI lineage: Eukaryota > Metazoa > Chordata > Mammalia > Rodentia > Cricetidae > Peromyscus > Peromyscus leucopus. The sequence continues at coordinate 53,586,034 of NC_051080.1, read as the reverse complement.
GATTTGTCCCAGCCTCCAATTCTAGCAGTCACTCATGCCAATTCACAGGCCACTGTGACCACGGAAGCAAGTAGGCTAACTATAAACCTTCACCTCCCCCTTCATTATTCCAAGTCAAATACCCTAGTCATATTCCCAGCTCTATAGCAGATTTTCTACTGTGACATCTCCACACTCTCTGCCCCCATTCCCAAGGGACTAACTAAGCAGATCCCGATGGAACACCCCACTTACCTCCCACTTGTGAAGCTCCTCCATTGACCTCAATCCATCCCATTCCAAGTCTCACTAAACAGTAACATATTTTACTTGGAAATCACAATTCCTACACCTATCAGGACCCCAGAAGATTTTCCTACAAGTACCAAAGCCACAACACTCTCCAAAGAACAAGAAGGAAACCAGAATGTAGATGTAACCAACTGTCTTATTAAATAAGAAACACAGAACCAATGTAAAAGAGAAAGCCAAGAGGCAGAACTCAGAGCTAAAATCTTACCCTTCCTCCTGCGGTGGTCCTAGCTCTCCAAAAAGACCTACTTCCTGTGTGTATGTCTTTCATAGTCTTTTTGTTCTGCCTTCTCATTGGTTGTAAACCCAAACATGTGACTGCCTCGTCACTGTCTGTATGTACAGCCCCCCAGGTCTTAAAGGCATATGTCTCCAATGCTGGCTGTATCCCTGAACACACAGAGATCTACCTAGCTCTTCTACCAAGTGCTGGGATTAAAGGCGTGTGCCGCCGCCGCCGCAGCCGCCGCCGCCGCCGCCACCACCACCACTACACTCTTGCTATGGCTCTAATAGCTCTGAATCCCTGGCAGCTTTATTTATTAACATACAATCAAAATCACATTTCAGTACAATTAGAATACCACCACATTTCCCCTTTTCTATTTTAATAAAAAGAAAAAAAGCAAAAGGTTATAACGAACATAAGAAAAACTATATATAAAAGTACAATAACTATATACAATATATACAAGCAATAAATACCTAAACAATGTCTAGTTCATTTGTATTTGACAAATCAGAGAAAATAATCCCATTATTTATCCTATTTTGGTAAATCCAAGATGTATCTAATTCACTTTCTATCCTAATTAATCTTTAACTATAACTAACTAATCTTCAACTATAACTAACTAATCTTCAACTATAACTAACTAATCTTCAACTCCCTCAGAGACCCAAGAAGGAAATAATATTAGCTAACAAAAATAAAAAAAGGAAGTACGTGCAAGCAACTTCCAAAAAATTTGTGAGTTTACAGAAACAGCCAGCTGCCTGGACAGTCACCTGAGGTTTCTCCACAGTGTTGGGGCATCATCTTCAGCCTATAGGCATAGCATATCTGACAGACTCATTTGTGAAGTAGGATGTACACAAGATCAACAGTTCAACCTCACATTGGGTGAGAACAGTCCAGGTACCAGAAACACCTGAATTCCACTAGTGTCCTGTCATGATTCAGGACTTTAAATTCTGGAAATTGTTGATGGTTTTTTTAATTCAGCTGTCCATTCTTCTTGGCTGTGTATATATGGCTTCATCTCAGCATCCCCTTCTTCTCCACATCCCTCTATTAAATGCCAGTCTACTATTGAGAGGCGTGAGCCTTTAGCTGCTGTTCCATTGCACAACAGAAGCCATCAGCCCATTGCCTGCTCAGGTGCCTTCGAAGAAAAGGGCACTGTACCTTTTCTGGATTGTGAAGGCCATTTCAGGGATGGTGCCATATTGGCCTGGCCTCAGAAGATGCCTTTTGATAAAGCCATAACCACACTTGTTTTGGCAAGAATCAGTAGTCCTTTGTTTCATGTTCTGTCTGTCCATTTTGTCCTGTTGATTTGAGGATACTTTGTTGTCCAGTGGCTAACTTTTGTCACAATGAAAATTAACTCCATATGCAGTTTCTTCAATGCCCATATTTTCTCTGAAGTAGATTGGTACTGCCAGGAGCTGACATGTCTCACAAAAGAAAAATTTCTAAGTTATTAAAACATTTTAAATGTCATATTCTGTAGATCTCTGAAGGGTTTGAAGATGACCTGTCTAAAATATATCTGCTCAATTTTTAAAACATATCTAATATGACTACAAGTTCTATTGTAATGTTTAACTACTAACTTTCATTTCCTTATATCCTAATAGTTGGTAATAATAACATTCAAGGATCAGAAAATTGTATTACATTGTTAAATGAATGGTATAAATACAATTAGAAATATATATTTAGCATTTTCTAACAATATCAATTTGAAATTTGTATACAATATAAAACAATCCAATCTAATGTAAAGTATTTAAAACTAGTAATTGTCTTTTTCTTTTTTTCTTTTTTTTAAACAAGAACCTTAAATCTAATCTCCTTTGCTTAGCCTTTTTCCTAACCCTTGACAACAACTTTTAACCAACCCCCCTAAACAATGAAAATTATCCCAGACCCAAAACCCATTAAAAATACCAAAAAACCACCTGCCCCACGCCACCTCTTTGGGAATGTGGGCGTTGTATTCTTAAAATTGCTTCCTGCTGGGTATGGGCGAAGTTATCTTTATCCTGAAAGAAAAATTTTAGGTTAATTGTCAAATTCTAGGAAAGTTAGCTATACCCTTCATTATCCAGTCTGTTTATAATGCCAAAGTTCAGGGTTTATCTCAAGTCCTTATTCAAGTAGTCTTTGAGACTGGATCATCTCAGTTAGTCATCTCAAAATTGCTCTGAGCAACTTGTAGTTCAAAGCTGATCTGTAGATGATGTTTGTCAGTTTAGTGATATTATTATTGTCCACGTGGAATTGTTGTTGTTATGGGGCCCCATCTTCTTTCTGGAGACTTTTTTTCTAGAATTAGTTAGTACTCTATATGACCATTCATATCTTAACAAAGTTTAAAATGTATGTATATCTACATATCTATATATGTTAATTTTGTAAATTTTGATATAAAATTCATACTTTAAGAAAAGTTTAAAGAATCAGAATAGAATCAAAGAGTTGAGAGTAGTAAAAGAATAGTCCCTTAATTAATTTGGCTTTTGTCCTGTCCCATAGCAGAAGATGGCTCTTTTATTCTGGCATGATACAGGGAGTTTGCATTTTCCTTTTAACAACATGCTTGAGTTTAAAGAAGGAGAGAGCCATTCTCCAACTCCAAAGTCAGCTTTAAATTTTAATTGGACTGGGACTATTAGAAGACCAATAGTGTTAAATCTTTAGAGAAAAGCAGAAACAAACATTTAGGAAGACATAAAATTTTTTAGATAATATATACCCATACACCGTTTCACTCTGTATCCTGGGATAGATGATTTGTCCCTTTTCTTCAGTTGTCTCATTTGTCTAGTGTTCTTCAGATTCCTTAACCTTCATTCTCCTAAAAGACAAAAACAAAAAACTTTCTCCAAGACTAATTTTGGGGATATTCCTTTTTGGCAAGTTATTATCTGATTAAATGAAAAGGCATGTGTTACTGGTACAAGTTAGTTTAAATTGGATGTTCATGCTGGTTGATGAACTATCACCTCCTCTAATTAAGAGGTCTCTCTTGTTCAAATCGAACCTTTATCAATTTTGATGGCACCCACAGCTTATCTTCTCCTGTAGAAACAAAAGCAAAACCTCGTCCCCAATGTAATACATACGCTGGTTTCCATTCTGAGGTCAGCACATCCTTAAAGTATATAGGCTGATTGAATTCTGTAGTTTTTTCTATTGTCCAATGTCTCTCTGTAGCTGTTGCTCCTTTCTCATTGGCATTGAGAAAATTTAAAGTTAATAGAGCATTATGCAGTCTATTTTGGGGGGTTTTCTATAACTGCTTGACCTGTAGGATTATGTGGTATACCTGTAATATGCTTTATATTATAATAAGCAAAAAACTGTTTCATTTTAACAGAGACATATGATGGAGCATTGTCAGTTTTGATTTGTGCAGGTATACCCATGATGGCCATAACTTCTAGCAAAAGAGTGATTACAGAATCAGCTTTTTTAGAATTCAAAGCAGTTGCCCATTGAAATCCTGAATAAGTATCTATGGTGTGGTGTACATATTTCAATTTTCCAAATTCTGCAAAGTGAAACACGTCCATCTGCCAGATTTCATTTCTCTGAGTACCCTTTGGGTTACATCCTGCTGGTAATGGCGTTTGATTGTAGAAGGAACAAGTAGGACATTTCTTTACTATTTCTTTGGCTTGTTGCCAGGTTATGGAAAAATCCTTTTTTAAACCTTTACTATTGACATGATGTTTTTTTTTATGAAATTCTGAGGCCTCCAGCACATTTCCTATCAATAATTTATCAATCTCATCATTGTCTTGTGCTAGAGGACCTGGCAGACCAGTATGGGATCGAATGTGAGTTATATATAAAGGATGATTCCTTTTCCTGATTGTATCTTGTAACTGAATAAATAGTGAAGTTAATTCTGAAGCATCAGGGATAAATTCTGCAGTCTCAATATGTAATGCCACTTATTCAGCATACTGAGAGTCAGTTACTATGTTGAGAGGTTCTGAAAAATCCATTAATACCAACAGAATAGCATACAATTCTGATTTTTTAACTCAATTATACAGACTTTGAACCACTTTACTTAAATTTTCTGATTTGTAACCTGCCTTTCCTTGTTTGTTGGCATCTGTGTAAAATGTACAAACTCCAAATATGGGTTTTTCCCGTACAAGTCGAGGCAAGATTCAATCAGCTCTCTTTATAAGATCAATTCTATCGCTTTTGGGATATTTGCTGTTAATTTCTCCTAAAAAATTACTGTAAGCTCTTTGCCAAGGTTCAATTTCTGTCCATAATTTTTTAATGTCCTCCTTAGTTAAAGGTACGGCAATTTCTATTAGGTCTATTCCTGCGAATTGACGAAGTCTCAATTTTCCTTTTCAAATCAAGTCAGAGATTTTTTTACATAAGTTTTTAATTTTTTATTTGGTTTATTTGGTAAAAATATCCATTCCAATATAATATCTTTCCTCTGCATTAATATTCCAGTAGGAGAACGCCTAGAATGTAAAATAACCAAAATGTAATCCAGCTTTCGATCTATACAATCCACGTGTCCTTCATGTACTTTCCTTTTTACCAAGGCAATTCTTTCTCAGTTTCAGGTGATAATTCTCTTGGAATATTTAAGTACTTGTCACCTTTTAAGGTTTTGAACAAATTATTCAATTTATCATTTTTTTAACCCCAACAATAGTTCATAGATGAGAAATATCTCCAAATAATCTTTGAAAGTCACTAAGAGTCTGTAGTCTATCTCTCCTAATTTGTACCTTTTGGAGTCTAATTTTTTGTAGCTCTATTTTATATCCTAAATAATTAATAGAATCTCCTCTTTGTATCTTTTCAGGAGCAATTTGTAATCCCTAGCAAGGCAAAATTTTCTTTACTTTTTTAAACATTCTTTCTAAAGTATTTGCATTTGAGTCAGCTAGTAAAATATCATCCATATAATGATAAATTATAGATTTAGGAAATTTTTTACGTATCACTTCCAATGGCTGTTGTACAAAATATTGGCACAGAGTTGGGCTATTCAACATTCCCTGTGGGAGGATCCTCCATTGAAATCTTTTAACCGGTTGAGAATTATTATAAATAGGCACTGTAAAAGCAAATCTTTCTCTGTCTTTTTTTTGTAAGGGTATTGAAAAGAAACAGTCTTTTAAATCAATAACTATGAGAGGCCATCCTTTTGGTAACAGAGTAGGCAAAGGCATCCCAGATTGTAGAGAGCCCATTGGCTGAATTACTTTGTTAATTGCTCTAAGATCTGTTACCATTCTCCATTTACCAGATTTCTTTTTAATAACAAATACAAGAGAATTCCAAGGGATGGTTGATTCTTCAATATGTTGAGCATTTAACTGTTCTTTTACCAGCTCTTCTAAAGCCTGGAGTTTCTCTGTTGTTAAAGGCCATTGTGGGATCCATACAGGCTTGTCTGTTAACCATTTTAAAGGTAGAGCTGTTGGTGTCTTTGGAAGATCATTAGTTGTGCCCCCCTTTTTTTGTATAATATGGATGGCTGGTGACCACTCATTAGAACAATATCTTCTAATATTTCTCACAGAAACATGTCCTAGTTTATGATTTGTTTCTGAGATTGGAGGGATGTTAATGTGAGTATTCCATTGTTGCAACAAGTCTTGACCCCACAGGTTCATAGCTATGTTAGCCACATATGGTTTTAATTTTCCTCTCTGTCCTTCTGGACCTATACATTCCAGCCATCTTGCACTCTGTTTCACCTGAGATAATGTCCCAATTCCTAACAGTTGAACATTTACCTCCTGAAGAGGCCAAGTTGGATGCCAAAATTCTGGTGCAATTATGGTAATGTCCACACCTGTGTCTACCAGACCAGACAACAAAACACCATTTATTTTTATCATTAATTTTGGTCTTTGTTCATTAATAGAAGTTTGTCAAAAATTTTTCTTTATGTTTTCTCCTGAATATTCTATTCTCTCTGTTTCATCATCCTGACCAGCATGATTTATTCCAATAGGCATTTGGTTATTTAATCGCTCTGAGCAGGCGTTTCCTCTACGGCTGCAGGAAAGGTTTGAACTGGATTTGCTATGGGGGCCTGCATGAGGCCCCTCTGGGAGTTTTCCGAAGACTGAGGCAAAGGATTACCCTGTCTGTCCTTTGTTGATCTACATTCGTTGGTCCAGTGTTTTCCCTTACCACACCTTCTGGATACTGAAGAAGGAAGGGGCATTCTGTTGCCATTGTTCCTTAAAGAAACATTGTTTCTAGGAATGACCTGTTTACAGTCCCTTTTCAAATGTCCTTGCTTTCCACATCTAAAATATCTAACATTCCTCAACCTTTTGAAATTGCTTTTCAAACCCACATATCATCATGCTCATGAGCCTCAACATTAACCGTATCTCTAACCCAATCTTCCAAAGGTGCAGATCTTGCCTTTAACAGCCTGTTTATTCTTTTGTATGCTGCATTCGCATTCTCGAAGGCGAAAGATTCAATTATTACCTTACTAGCTTCTGTATCTGAGACCCTTCTCTTTACTGCTGAAGCCAGTCTTTGTAAAAAATCTGTGAAAGATTCTTTTGGGCCTTGCATAACCTTTGTAAATGACTCAGATTTTTTTCCTAGTTCCTCAACTCTGTCCCATGCATTCAAGGCTGCCGTTCGACATAAAATTAGGGTTTGGACATCATATAAACATTGTGTTTGTACTGAAGCATATTGGCCTTCTCCAATAAGCTGATCCTGGCAAACTTGTATTCCTATATCCCTACATTGTTTTTCTATGATTTTAGCTTCATCCTTGAACCAAGCCTCTGGCTGGGTTCCAGAACAGCTTGTGCAAGGTCCCGCCAGTCCTGTGGTACAATTCCATTATATGTTGACCAAGAGTTTAACATTTTCTTTACATATGGGGAATGCATGCCATAAGATACTATTGCCTCCTTAAACCTTTTTAAATCCAACATTTCAACTGGAGCCCAAATATTTTGTGTAGTCATTTGATCAGGCATCTGCTGTATGGTTACAGAATAAATTAAGATTGACTGTGTGAAAACAGGCTTTCTTTATGTAACCTTATGATCCAAACTTGAAACAACTTTGCTGTTAATTTTTTTGTCTGAATTTTACAGGTTTAACAAGTTTTTCTAAAGCTGTCATCCTGGCACTTAAATTGACTATGTTTTTAAATTGTAAAATGAGCATAAGCATAGTGATAAACTGCATAATTCCAACAATACTAATCTTTCCATATAGTTGTTCCATTGTCAGACTGCCTAAAATTTCAAACAAACCCCAATTTTCTTCCAATGTACACATAAAACCCATTTTCTTTTTAATGTGGAAAAAATTCTCTTTTAAATAGTTTCCTTTAAAATATCTGATATGTTGTGACTTACCAAATCTATGTAGAACAGTAGAAATCTGAGGGGATTTTCAAAACAGCCACCTAGTGTCCGAGGTGTGAATCCAGAGAGAGAGAGAGAGAGAGAGAGAGAGAGAGAGAGAGAGAGAGAGAGAGAGCAAGAAAGCGTAGCCGGCTAAAGCTTAAATCCAGCCACATGTTCCCTCTTGAGCCGAGTCAAGGCTTGGCTCTGGCTTCCTTAAGCTCCGACCACGTGTGTTGGCTTTATAGGCAGGGCCCTGTTCGGCAGGGCAGGCCTGAGTTGTGTGTAGCACCTGCTTTAATCAAGCAGCTCACAGTTAGTTCAGCCTGAGGCCAAGCAGACCTGGGCTGGGGCTAGGGATGTGCCACTCGGACTAGGGGGCCACCCAGCCTGCCACCCTTGCGGGAAACTGGACCTGCCACCAAGCCAACCAGTTTTTAATGGATTCTTGTCACGTTGGGCGCCAGATGTGGATGTAACCAACTGTCTTATTAAATAAGAAACACAGAACCAATGTAAAAGAGAAAGCCAAAAGGTCAGAGCTCAGAGCTAAAATCTCACCCTTCCTTCTGCAGTGGTCCTAGCTCTCCGAAAAGAGCTACTTCCTGTGTGTACATCATTTCATAGTCTTTTTGTTCTGCCTTCTCATTGCTTGTAAACCCAAACACGTGACTGCCTCGTCACTGTCTGTATGTACAGCCCCCCAGGTCTTAAAGGCATATGTCTCCAATGCTGGCTGTATCCCTGAACACACAGAGATCTACTTAGCTCTTCTACCAAGTGCTGGGATTAAAGGCATGTGCCACCACCACTACATTCTTGCTATGGCTCTAATAGCTCTGACTCCCGGGCAACTTCATTTATTAACATACAATCAAAATCACATTTTAGTACAATTAGAATACCACCACATCAGAAACCAAGAACAAACACCCACAAAACAAAGAGAAGACCAGATATGAGCACCTAGAATTATAATCCTCCCAATCCCAGGTGCCAAGACACCAGTACAAAGCACAATCAATAAGAGTGAGGACAATATGTCTCCACTAGAGCCCAGCAACTCTACCACAGAATGCCCTAAATATACCAACACAATTGAAGCATAAATAAAAGACCTTTAAGCAGCCTTTATGAAAAAGATAGTGGTCCATAAAGATTAAGCAAGTAAATCTCTTAATCTGTGAAAACACAAATAAACAGTGGAGGTAAATGAATAAAACCATTCAAGACATGAAAGTGGAAATAGAATCAATAAAGAAAAGCCAAATTCTGGGAAATCTAGAAATGAAAATTTCAGGAACTTGAATAGCAAACACAGAGGAAAGCTACACAACAGAATACAGAGGATAGAGGCAAAAATCTCAGGCTTTGAAGACCTAATAGGAGAAATAGATACCTTAGCCAAAGAAAAACATAAACAGAAATATAAGCAAATAAACAAACAACAACAAAAAAACTCCTGGAGAAAAACTTTCATGTAATCTGGGACACTAAGAAAGGCCCAAGTCTAAGAATAATAGGAATAGAAGAAGGAGAAGAAACAGATCAAAGACACAGTAATTGTTTTCAACAAAGTCATAGACGAAATTTCCCCTAGCCTTAAAAAAGCTAGACCTGTAATGGTAACAGAAGCATAAAGAATACCAAATAAAATAGGACAGAAAGACGGTCTTATAACCACATAATAATCAAAATACTAAATGTACAGAACAAATAAAGGTTTTAATAGCTCCATGGGAAAATGTCCAAGTAACATATAAAGGCAGACTGATTAGAATTACGCCTAACTTCTCAATGGAGATCCTAAAAACCAGAAGAGCATGGACTACACACTTTGAGGACTTCAAATGCTTGCCCAGACTACTATATAAAGCAAAATGTTTAATCATATTAATTGTAAAAAATAATACTCATAATCTGAAACAAAATTCAACTCCGATTGTATCAAAGACCTGAACATAAAACCAACTCCATTGACCTTGTTAGAAGAGAAAATGAGGAATAGTCTTGAACTCATTGGCACAGAAAAAAAGATTTTCTGAACAGAGCATCATTAGCACAAACATTAATACAATCAATTAATAAATGGAACCTCATGAAACTGAGAAGCCTCTGCACAGCAAAGCACACCATCATTTGGACAAAGAGGCAGCCTATAAAATGGGAAACATTTTTACCAACTACACATGTGATACAGGGCTAATAACTTAAGTACATAAAGAACTCAAGAAATTAGATATGAAGAAAAGAAACATCCAAATTAATAAATGACATACAGATCTAAACAGATAATTTTCAATAGAGGATACTTAAATGGCTGAGAAACATTTAAAGAAATGGTCACCATCAATAGCCATCAGGGAAGTAAAATTAAAACTACTTTGAGATTTTTCTCTTATACCTATCAGGATGGCTAAGATCTATAATACATCTGACAAATCATGACAGAAAAGATATGGAGTGAAAGGAACTCTCATCCAGTGCTCGGGGGATTGCAAACTTGCACAGACATTATGGAAATTAGTGTGGTGTTTTCCCAGGAAGATGGTGATCGATCTACCTCAAAATCCAGCTATATCACTTTTGGTCATATCCGCAAGGATGCTTCATCCTACCACAGAAGACATTTACTCAACCATGTACATTGCCACTCTATTCATAATAGCTGGAGATTGAAAACAACATAGACAACCCTCAGCAGAAGAAAGAAAAATGAAAATGTGGTATATTTACAGAATTGAGCATGACATGGTTATTTAAAATGTGACATCATGAAATTTGCAGAACAATAGATGGCACTAGGAAAAAAACATCCTGAGTGAGGTATCCCAGACCCAGATACATAAATATAGTGTGTATTCACTTATAGGCAGATATTAACTTTGAAGTCAATGAAAACCATGCTACAATCCATAGAACCACAGAAGGTAGTTATGGCGAAGAGAGTGAATGGAACAGATAATCTTGTTGGGATTGGGAAATAAAATAGGTTGATATGGATGGAAAGGGAGAAGTGAAATGAGAGAGTCAAGTGGCTGAGGAGAACAGAAAGGGGGTTGTTGGAATGAATATGGAGATAGACAGGTAAAATTAAGAATCATTTAAGGGTATTATGGAAACCTAATACAGTAGAAACTTCCTAAATATATACATATATGAAGGTGATCTAAATGAAATTGGCAAATAATAGTGGCAACAGAACCTCAACTGACCATCCCTTCACTCAATGAAGCTTCCAGTACCAGGATTGGTTTACATCCAAATAAATCGTTAGCCAAAGGGATCCCATGGGATACCCAAACAACTGATTCAGTTGCCAAGACTAGAGGTTGCTCACCACAAACTGATTCCCTCGATCCACTGCTGAAGACAACACCTATATTGAACATGGAGATGTCAAGCTGGTGCCTACATAGAGTCTTCATCCCTACTTTTCTGGTGTTTTTAGTACATGCAGTTCCTTTTCATTCTATCAAAAGAGATATTTAAATACCAACCCAGCCACAAATCCTTTATCTTCAATGGTGTACTCTTTTTAAGCTATCCTAGAGAAATGGTGGCAAGTAAGTGGGAGTAACCAATCAATATTTTATTTAATTTAATAATCCCACTCCATGAGATGGAATCCAGACACAACACTGCTTTAGTAACCAAGAACCTGAGACTAGATATCCCAGAGACATATTATAAAACCAAATAATGAGATTGTAAAGCCAAATTGTGAGATCTTTTATTTGGTTATAGTTTGATCTTCTCTCTCTTTTTTTTTAGGGCATGTTTTATTTTGTTTTGGGTTTTTTTCTTTTGTTTGTTTGGTTTTTGTTTTGAATGGAGGTTCTGTTGCTTTATTTGATTTTTTTGAGAAAGATCTTAAAAGTTATGTGGGTAGGAAGGATTTGGAGAAAGAGAAGAATATGATCAAAATATATTTGAATTTAAAAATTCTTTTAAACAATAATAAAATAAGAGGATGTAGGCACTGATCTAAATAGAAATTAAAGAAGGCATCAAAATAATATTCTTATTAAACATTAATTACCTCAATTCTCCCTCACTGATCGATTAATTCCCTCAAGATTAAATATATGTGTATATAATTAGTTTAACATGTATTAGATAAATTCAAAATTAACCACATTTATCTAACTTATGACTCTCTATTTTTTTCTGCAACTTCAAAAGGACACTTGTGATGACATCAAAGGTAGCACACTTACATCTTATATTAGAGAGCCATAAAATCAATGTTGTTTATAATGCAGGTTAAGACTATATCCCAGAATTTCTCCTCAATTTTTTAAAGAATATTTTATACTTATTTATATATCTCTTTTCTCTTAAAATAGATTACAGAGTATTATTGAACAGTTCCTTGCCTGCTTGGCCTATACAAATTCTTCTAGATTTTACATATAGAATTAATTGCCTTTCCAATTTAATGTGTAGCATAACTTAAAAGGATAGTATTTTTCATTCATCAAATAAGAAATTAGATGTTTTTCTTTCTTCTATGATAGTTTTTTTCCCCCCCAAAGTAAGTCTTGAACATTATTTGACTAAATACTTTGGGAAGAAAAGATGTCCTCTAAGGTCATTAACTGACACATTCCTAAAAGGCAACAATGGCATCCAGAAATGCATTTCTTTAACCACATTTCTCTCTTTTGAAAGAGTGGGAGTCTCTTTTCTGTTAAAATTAACACCACATTAGATAATGCCTTTATTCTTAATTTTCTCAAAAAAGTCTTTTTTATAGCTAAGCTTTTACCTATTATTATGCTTCTTTTAGCCTCTTTTTCACTCCTGATTCATGGCCAAATATTTGAACATACCCAAAATACAGTACTGCCTTTCACTAATTTGTCTGATGTTTACAAACTAAATATAAATAATATTGAGTTGATTTATTCATGATTTATATTAAAAAGTCTAATATATGGAGCACCCAGTAGCTAATGCAATAATTATTTCATTTAGGTTAAATCAATAAGAATTAGTAAGCCTCTTAATGTAGCTGAAAGATTTTCTGTATCCCAGCCTGCTGTCAGTCTGGACAAATCTCTCCCAAGTAAACACACAGAGGCTTGTATTAATTATAACTGCTTGGCCATTAGCTCAGGCTAACTACTGACTGGCTCTTACACTTAAACTCAGGCAATTTCTGTTCATCTATATGTTGCCACATGTTCCATGGCTTTACCTGTGTGTCATTACATGCTGTTCTCTGGACAGCAGGCTAGTATCTCCAGACTCAGCCTTCCTCTTCCCAGAATTCTCCTTGTCTGCTTATCCTGCCTATACTTCCTGCCTAGCTACTGGATGTTATGCCCAGATCACAGGGACCCACAAAAGACCATCACAGAGACCCACATGTAAAAGCAAAGAGCCTTTATTTCAAGCTCTAGAGCTTGGGCCCTCTGTCTGTCCAACACAGCAGTGAGAGCAGAGGGCCCTGAGCTCAAGTGGGGCAGAGTTTTATCATAACAGAGGTCAGGGTGAGGGGATTTCAAGGGTTCAGGACCCTGAGTGGTTACCAATTGTCTAGGGATATCTGTAAAACAACAACAACAAAAAAAGATGTGTGCTAGACTCAAGGACATCTGGCCACCTTATCTAATGGTTGGAATGTTTGGGATGTTAGGTACTTCCTCATCCCTAGGTGAATCCATGGGTGGTATCAGCTTAAGGCTTTTCCTGGATCTGGGTGTTGCCTGCCAGTAAGCCTGTCATAGAAGCTGTGTCTAGGCCCCTAAGCCTGTCATGGCTGCTGTGTGGTCAAGCTGTTTTGGGGTTCCTTCACACTGGACAATCAGCGTTTTATTAAACCAGTGTACAAAAGCATTATTCCACAGCATCTTAATACTTACTGTAAGATAGAAAATAAAATAAAAATTAAAATTATAAAATTCCTATAAACAAATCAAACCAAAAACCAATGCAAATTTTAGCATACTGTAATCTGTGGGATAAAAATATATAGTGACTAGTGTGAAGTTACAGATAAACAGAACCATAAAAACATAATTTTCAGAACAAAGTAAGTACAGAAACATTAGCAATGTAAACCAAAAGTCTGAATAAAAAGAGAAAATGAAGATAACAGTAACTATAAGGTAGAAAATCAAAGATGAAATCACAGTTAATAGATTCTCTTTTGTTCATATGAATCAATAAGAGGCAAAATATAGTCACATGGACTGTCAAGGGAGAACACTTTCAAATAATATTCAAATAATGAATAAATAAGTATAAAATTATTCATTTGGGACTTCAGAAATGAAAATGAAAATAATACAATGATGGAGTTTCTTAGCTATTCAAGTAGAAACAAAAAAGTTATTGTTCACAATAAAATGCCTAAGATATTTCTATAAACTAAACTATCTAGCACAAAAAATCAGAGTATGGATGGTTCCCATGAAAATTTTTAAAATTCCTACAAGAACAAGATGATTCTACAATTATGTCCAGGATTAGAAAGAAGAAAAAGCAGGAGTTCTTTCTAATCTGGTCTTTGAGAAATTTTCAGTCAGAATGAGAGAATAGTTGTACAGATGAACACTCAGCCAGTCTTTCTAGATTATCGAGATAGGTGAAGTTGTGGGACAATTCCTGCCACCACATGTAATTCCAAAACGTCAATGTAGAGAATGCTGGCTTCTGTGAGCAACAAACATCGATAGCTACTTTCCTTATTACTGAGACAAAGTGGCCCCCAATGAAACTTTAGGGAGGCAATATTCCTTTTGTCTTATACACAGAGGAAATGTCCATCATGTCTGTCATGGTGGTGTATATTCCAGGCTACTGATTACATTGTGTCAACATTTGACAGTAGTGAGTTATAAACGTCTCTTTTCACCTAAGTTGGCTCTTTTTATGTAGTCCAGGATGCCAGCCTATGTTTCGGTGCTTCCCACGATTAGTATGGATCTATGTACCTCAGTTAACATAATCTAGAATTTTTCTGACAGATACTCCTAAATATTTGTTTCCCAGATGATTCTGGATTCTGCTCATTTCACAATCACACCCATGGACATACAGCTCTGAAGAACATAGTGCTGAACTCTAGAAACTTGAATTGAATTGCTAGAGGGTTAGCATGTATGACATTTGTGTATAGTGAGTCTGGTACTCAGCATTTTTTTTTATTACTTTGAACTTCAGTATTTTATTGTTTTTGTATGTTTTACTCTTTCTTGCTGTGGGATATCATTCTGTATGCTGTGAATATGTGTGGCTCCCATTGGATAATAATAATTTAAAAAAAAAAAGGTGTTTTGGCATATAACAAGAGAGCTTACAGGCTGGTGGGAAATCCAAGGAGAGATAAAGAGAGAAGAAGGGCCGAGTCAAGAGAACTACCAGCCACCACCAAAGGAGCAACAAGATGCCAGCAGACCAGTAAAGCCATGGCCATGTGGCAACATATAGATTAATATAAATGGGTTATTTTAAGATGAAAGACCTAGATAGCAAGAAGCTGAAGCCATAGGCCATACAGTTTATAATTAATATAAGCCTCTGAGTGATTATTTTATAAACGACTACAGGACCACAGGGCTGGACAGAACTGAGAAACTTCCGGCTATACTTTCTGTCTTAGTTAAGGTTTCTATTTCCGTGATAAATACCATAATCATAAGCAACTTGTGTAAGAAAGAGTTTGTTTCATTTTATAGGTTGTAGTCCATAATTCAAGAAAGTCAGAAAAAGAACAGAGGTCAGAACACTGAGGCAAGAGCCTAAGCAGAAGTCACAGATGAAGGATGCTTAGTGGCTTGCTCTGAATGACTTGGTCTGCTTGTTTTCTTACACCACACAGGGCCACAGCCTAGGTGTGGTCTTGAAACAGTGATCTAAGTCCTCCCACATCAACCATCAATCAAGAGAAAGCATTACAAGCTTACACACAAGACAGTCTGGGGCAATATTTTCTCAGTTGAGATTCTTTGTTCCAAAATGACTCCAGCTTGCATGTAGTTGACATAAAATTTAATGGAACACTTTTCCAATTAGTTCCAAAATTAATTTACAATAAAAATCCTGGTTCTAATGTTTCCTAACATGTGATATATCTTAATTATTAATATCCTAATTATCACAGAATAATTATTTCGTATTAAATTTAATGGATATATTTATAATATAAAGAAAACATTCACTTGTAGATTACTGAGTTAAGTTTAAAATTTGTTAGATTTTTTTAAGAGCCTATAGATCTGAGTTTTTGTGGTGGTAGAAAATATACATATGTGTCTTTTTAAACTGGAAGTAGTTTGTCATATTATTTTTGAGTGATACACAACATAATGAAACATTAAGACAATATAATTTTAATTCAAATTTTATATCACAAATCTATCTGTTGTTCATATATTTTAAGATTTCCTACAATAAAATTTTAAGCATGAAAGTTGTCACAAGTCTATCTAAAATTATTTCTTATCATAGAGCTTTAGGGAAAATGATTGAGCTTTTATGTTATCATTTATTTGCTTTTATATTTCCTGGTATCAGCTGGTGTAGTCATTCATAATTTAAAAGTGCACTTTGTTTCAAGTGAGAAAATATAGTGCTTAAAGTATATTGTAATGTAAAAACAATACATGCAGACTGGAGTCCTGTAAATGGCTGACTTACTGCAGTAAAATGCATGTCTATACTGCTGCACAGGGAGAGCACTGACAGAAACAGGGAAGGAGAGAGGAAGAAAGGAAGGAAAGAAGGAGGAAGTGAGGAAGGGGGAGCAAGTGAGAGAAAGAAGGAAGAGGTAAGAGGGAGGGAGGGAGTCAGGAAAGAGAGAGGATGGGAGGAAGGGAAGAAAGGAAGGAAAATGTTACCTAGCCAAAATTTTTTCACATAGCACAATGCATAACTAAGACACTTTTTTGGAAGAATGAAGACATTTATTCTTTGTATGAAAATATTTCAGGATCAGGCAATTTTAATATAATTTCAAATGACAAGTTTAATAACTGTGAATTATGAAACAGAATATTAAGAAAAACCTCAATTTAATAACTTGTAGCGTTTTCTCTTCCTTAGCTAAATGTACTATGAAATCTGTGAATCATTAAAATTTTATCATTAAAATGACATCTGCATTCCTTAAATTAGATAGAAAGAGATTGCTATATGCACATCAACGAATGTATCTTACCTTCCAGTGTCCAGAGGTATGTGAACTTGAAGCATTATGTTTTTTTCTTTCAACTCCCCAATATTATGTTTTTTTCCATCAGTCTGATACACTGTGCTTAATATTGCTTCATGATACTTATACATCATAGTACAACCAATTCCCATCAGTGTTTTAGTATTTCTCAGGATTAGCTGGCAAGAGAAGAAATCTCACGAATGGTATGATTTTGTTATAGAATTTCACTTCTAGTATGAGAACTCAGTCAAAAAAGAGGACTTTAGATATGCACATACATACTCTATGTATGTGCAGCTAAGCAGAGATTCAATGTTCTCTTTCTTATTTAACAAAAATAATCTATATGTTCATATTTCAAACCAAGAAAGTAAATAACATGAATATGTGAGAGGATGCTTAGCCTCATTAAACTTAGGACAAATTTAAATCAAAGAATAATAAAACTCCACTTGGAATGGCTATTATCAAAAAGACAAAAAAATATTGTGAATATTGCAAGGCAGAACTCTTTATATGCTATTGGTATAACCATTGTGGAAAATAGTATGAACATTGATAAAGTGTATACTAAATATAGAATTTTCTTGAAATTATATACATACAAGCAACACTAAGAGGACTCAGCAGTTGAATTTATATATTTATGTATTTCTAAGTGAATGAATTTAGTATGTCAATCATCATGTGGCACACCATTAACAGAGTACTATTCACAGCAGTGAAGTCATGGATGGCTGTGTCAACCAATGAAAGGACAAAAAGGGCAAAGGCAATAATATAATGATATAAATGCTTTGGTTACAATCCTCAAAGTCTGGAGTGACTGTAAATCATTGAGAAATCAGAAGACATAGCTGTGAACATAATGTGGATAATGAGCCTTGTCTCTCAATAGAAGCCACTGGGAAATCAACATATACTCTTTTTTTGTGAGAGAGGTTAATATATCACATAGTTATACATGTTAACTACACTTAATATTCTGGGTACAACCTTGTCTGCCATGATGTATTTCATAACTCTGTGACACACACATACACACACACACATATACACACACACACAGTAACATATTGTGTACATTCCATATATCTCCTACATTTTCATTTCTTTGAAAGTATCATACATATGTACAGAGTAACTGCTTCACACTCTCTCTGTCCACCTCTCCCTCCCCCTCCAACAAACTCTCCACCCACCAGCATCCCTTATAAAATATTTATAACTCACCCAGTGAGATTACTGCTTCCTATATGCACTGGTGTGGGATAAGTTACTAGGACATGTGCAGCCTGCATTGTTCTGAAAAACACTTTAATTTCCTGTCATATCATGAGGTGTCAATGGAGGGAAGGGAGAGAGACTATTTTAAAAATGAAATATTTACAAAACATGGCATATCAAGTTGAGGTAGGATTAAGCTCCTGCTCTTGTATAATGCTGGGCAAGGCAACCCAGTATGAGGAATTGTTTACCAAGTGCTGTGATTATCGCTCTATATAAATAAAACACTGATGCCCAGTGACCAGGCAGGAAGTACAGGCAGGACAAGGAGAGAGAAGAATTGGAAAAACAGGAAGAAGGAGGGAGAGTCACTACCAGGCCGCCAGGACAAGCAACATGTAAAGATGCCGGTAAACCACGAGCCACATGGCAAAATATAGATTTATAGAAATGGGTTAATTTAAGATATAAAAACAGTTAACAAGAAGCTTGCCACGGCCATAAAGTTTATAAGTAATATAAGCGTCTGAGTGATTATTTTATACGTGGATTGTGGGACTATGGGGCTTGGTGGAACTTGGAGAGAAGCCCTCCAGCAACAACCAAGAGCCAGCCAAAGTGTGAGAGACAGACCCTGTTCCCTCTGCTAGGAGTCCCCAAAGTAGACCAAGGTACAATACTGTCACTCATGTGTAGAGGGCCTAGGTTGGTCCCATGCAGAATTCCTGGTTGTGGGTCCACACTTTGTGAGCAACTATGACCCCCATGTTATTTGTTTCTCTTATGATTTTCTTGACCTCCCTGGCTCGTACAATCCTTCTTCCCTCTCTTTGGCAGGATTCCGTGAGTACAGTGCATTGTTGGGCTGTGGGTAACTGTCTCTGTTTCTGTCGGTTATTGAATGAAGGCTCTCTGATGACAATTGAGGTAGTCACCAATCTATGAGTATAGATAGCATCATATTGTTAGACATCCTTACATTGACTTATTTTTTTTTTCCCAATCTTGTTTGGTTCTATCAAATGTCTTTGGGCCATTCAGTCTCTGCCCCTTTCTGAACAGAAATAGAGGAGGAGTGGGTTTTGGGGGGAGGGAGGGACTTGAGAGGCGGGGAGTGGGGGGAATGGGGGCAAGAGGAGAAACTGCAATAGGGATGATGTAAAATAAGTGAATACATTTAGTTGATAAAAAATAAATCCATTGCTTCTAATTGACTGAGGCAGGTGCTCAAGGGTGTGTGAGAGAACACAGACACAGCTTCAAGACAAATGGGGCAGACAAGCAGAGCTTCCTAGGCCTGTAACTTCTGTAGTTTGATTTCTGCCACCATATAGGCAAGAAGAAGCAAGGAAGAGGGCTTTAATATGTCTCAGACTATTCCTTTTTCTAAGAGTCCCCAGCGTCCAGACCAGCGTTTCATCTCAATAATAGTGGGAGCAATGAAGAAGCCAGAGCAAATCTTTTCTGTATAGGGGTGGGGCAGATTAAAATTTAAACCACACAGAGTAGCACTACCCTTTATTTGTTTATTTGATGTATCTAAAAGTAGATATAACATGTAAACAAATGTAAACCTTGCCAATAAATGTAAATTGTACTCTAAAAAATGAATTATTTAAACTAATAATGTACCCAACAAGATTGTGAAACTTTTAAGTTTGTCATGCAATATGTTTCTGTAATTCCTCATTGTTCATTCAAAACTACAAAATCAGATGTATGAAGAACAGCATGGTTCACGACCATACAGAATCATGTCTACCAGCCCTTCTCCATGACTATTTATAATTGAGTTACTGATAAGTAGGGTACAAGACTTCATATTAAAGAAGAACACTTGATCAGTAAATTTTCTGAATTGCTTTATATGCTCCTCATGATATTTTGAAAATTTGATAAATTACATAATTTTAGAATTACTTATGCTAATCTACATTATTTCTACTGTGTGCTCTGCTTCTATTATTTGCCTATAAAGTACTGATCTTCTGGGTGGTGGTGGCCTATGCCTTTAATCCCAGCACTCGGGAGGCTTAGCCAGGAGGATCTCTGGGAGTTTGAGGCCAGCCTGGTCTATAGAGCGAGATCCAGGACAGGTACCAAAACTGCATGGAGAAACCCTGTCTTGAAAAACCAAAAAAAAAAAAAAAAAATATTGATCTTATTAATTTATACTACAACTTCAAAATCTATTTTCCACCTGGGCAGTGGTGGCACATGCCTTTAATCCCAGCACTTGGGAGGCAGAGGCAGGCAGATCTCTGTGAGTTTGAGGCCAGCCTGGTCTACAAAGTGAGTTCCAGGAAAGGCGCAAAACTACACAGAGAAATCCTGTCTCAAAAAAACAAAAACAAAATAATAAAAAAAAATCTATTTTCCAAAAGCTGTTGGGTAATAAACATAGTATATGCATTGTGCTCACATAGTATGTGCTAAAATGCAATTTAAATATTTGAAATATATATGGACATCTTAAACATGATCACATGATAAATTCAATGTGTGTGCCTCTTCTCTCATATAGCCTTCATAAGTTAAAATCACAGTGGCAACTAGTTAATATATTTCTAAGATTCCTTCATGAAAACTGACCTAGACAGCAAATGAGAGCTTTAACATGGCCACTAACCCTGATATGAATTATGTGCAGCCGATAGATGAACAACTCTTGGCAAAGGCCATAAATAAAAAAATAAAAAAAATCAACATGTAACATGAGCTCATATGCAGTCATGTTACTACCCATAGCAGCAACAATAGATCTCAACTTTCATCTTGTTGCAAACAGTTCCTTCTAACCATCATCAAAGAGCATTCTTTTATTTGGGTGTGGAGTTGTTTTGTCATGGGCCTGCAAAATATCAGAAAATATATCCAAAGAAGAACATTTCTGCTATATTTTAAATAAGGCTCTGTGCATTTAGGGTTATAAATAGATCAGATGTGTAACAAAAAAAATAATTAAGGATGAAACATCTCGTGAGAGGCAATAGTTACTTCTTGAGGTAGATATTACTTTATCTCCATTACTGCTATGCAGGTATGTTTCACTGCTGGGAAGGGGTATCAGTGTTGTTAAGTATATAGATGAATATGTACTAAATCATACAGAATGTTGTGGTCTATGGGAATACATGTTTGTTAAAGTAAATCAACATAGATGGGAAGACCTAGCAAGCAGACTCCGAAGTAAAGATGAGCTGGTGGGATTAGAAAGAAGTCAGGCTGAGTTACTGCCCTCTGTCAACAAAATCAACACAGGAATCCACTGACATGATTTTGCAAAGAAGCTGTGTGATGGTTAATATTGATTCTCAACTTGACAGAATCTAGAATTCCCTTGACAATAAATCTATGAGCATGACAGTGTGAAATTTTCTAGATTAGGTTATGTGAGATGGGAAGGTCAATTCTCACTTCTAACCTGAGTAATACAGAGAGCAAGCCCAATGTATTTCCTGATTGAACACAATGTATCCAGATACTTCCTGTCTCTGTCAAGGTATCTTCTTCCTCACCATGATTGACTGAATCACTGATCCTTCAATCCTTAAGTTTCCTTTGTGAGGTATTTTGTTACAGCAACAGGTAATTAGTATAGTGTGGTGTATTAATATTAAAATTTGGGAAAATGTTCTGTGATTCACCATTCTGTTGAATAATAATAATTTTAACATTTTTGGTATATTAATAAAATACATTAATCTATTTAAAGAGAAATTATTTATATGAATCACAATTTTATGTATTTCCCCCTAATTTCTTAGTATAATATGTTTGGTCCAATCTTCAGGAGGAACATGGAAAATAATAAATTTTTCTTTTTAAAGTGAGATCTTAATTGTAGATACCTTAGACATAACCAGGTATCCAAATGTACCTTAAATAGTATAAGATACAAGAATTGATTGTATATATTATATAAACAGTAAGATCCTGTTGTTGAAGATACCACATACTTGAATAATAGTACATGGAGAAATCAGTTGGTACTTAACAGGAAGCTTCATCAGTACCAGCTGGTTTTCATCGTGTCAGAAGGTGTAATTCACATTACCAGAGCAGGAAAATAGTCATCAATATTGTACAGCTTGAAACCTGCAAGCGACAGTAATGACCATCCTAGGAATGCATGCTCATGGGTGCAATAGTCATCTTTGTAATTGGATTTAAAGCCTGTTCCACAGGATGAAATCCATACTCGACACCATAATTGGTCCCATGTCTCTGCCAGTAGGACTAGGTGAGAACACACTACAATTACTCATAAAAATGAGTGGATAACTACATATCCAGGAATATTTGGAAAACACAAATTGGACTTGATGGGCTTAAATGAAAAGAGAGACAAAGAGACAGAGAAAGAGACAGGCCAAGACAGAGACAGACAGAGACGGAGAGAAAATGAAAAGTTGAGTAGAAGGCAAGGGGCATGAATCAGGAAGGAAAATGAAGAAGGCAATAAATATCATCAAATATATTGTATAGAATTCTCAAAGAATCAATAATGAAAGAAAAGAAAAATATTTTTTAAAAAATCAGTGTCCACAGATTTGAAGAACTGAAGTCCTCGTGTGAGTTTATTATGTAAGGTCTCTGTACCCTGAGAGATTTTAAAATGGAATTGGTCATTTAGCACTTGATTCCTCTCAGGAGCAAGCCACAATATAAGGGCATAGTTCCCCTCAAATATGCTGATGAGTACATGTGGACCAGAAGTAGGAACCCTAACTCTCCATGAAACAAAATGACACATGGGGTACGGATGCATTGACAGAACTGAGCTGTGTCTTCTATCACCACTTCTCATGAACAAATGTCATTAGAAGCTGTAAAATGTTAGATACAGCTTTTGCCAACTAATTCTTGGGCAGGGATGAATTTGTTATGGTATCTTTTTGTCTATTTCTTTCTTTGAGATGGGAACCCATGTATCCCATGCAGGTCAGGAACTGCTTTTCTAATGCTTTCTGCCTCCATTTCCTTAAAGATACATTTTATAAGAAGGTCCCACTATGCCTGATTTCTATGGTTCTTACCATGGAAGCTAGTGCTTCTTCCTTACTAGGAAACAACTCTATCAACCGGTCCACATCCACAGTCTAATTTGGCAATTGATAATATTCTTCTTGTCCCACATTACTTGAAATCATTCTAGTTGTGTTGGTATACAACCTCAGTTTCTTAAAAGCATGAATGAATAATGAATGCTTTATCTCAGGCTCAATTTCTTTTTTCATTAGATTAAAATATCAATAGAGAGTACACTGTGTCAGTAAATTATTCTTTTATCTATATTATATGATGTTATCCTTAAGTATTCATGAAGGGTTTCTCTTCATCTATACATAGCAATGTTTGTGACTGTTCAAAGCCCTCAGATAATAGGGTGTGGTATTTTCATATATCCATTTCTTTCTGTTACTTTAAATCATCTTAAGATTGCTTATAATATATGTGTATATTGTATATAGTTTTATACAATAATTACTGCCAGTGGCCATGTCAGAGGAGCAGCAGGTGGTGATTGAGTTTCAGGGTGTCGGCCCACCCAGAGGCAACCCCTTAGGTGGATAATTCTCAGTTAGGCAAGCCCCCCCTGAGACCACAGACCTAAGAATGTCTTTTGCTTCTGCTGTGCCTTCACATGTTTACTGTTGCTATCTCTCTATGATATCTGGCATAGGTGAACTGGGTGTGGGAAAATCCTCCACTGCCTGTAAGCTAATGTGTTTATCTCATGGAAACATCCTGTTCTCCTGGGCATTTTGACCTGGGAATTATTATGAAGATAACTTCCTCTCTAAGCTGTCCATCTAATTAATAATAATAAAGTAGCTTATACAGAGCTTTGATGAATGAATGCATCTACAAAGGTATGTTTCACAGCTAAGGCCTATGAGCTCCATCTTAGGAGCTTCAGATCAAAGCTCAGGTTTATAATTAAGGTGTACAATTCTCTGGGAGCTTGACTGGCCCTAAACAATATAATGTTCACAAGGGCACATGGCTGAGATCAAAAAAACAAAGCAGCCCAACTTTTAAGTTTGGTTGTTGATTAAAGGTGATGATTAGCTCCTTGTACCAATTCTTGATCTGAATCTCCTGATATATGAAACTATTGATAGATGGGTGTACACCCTAAAGATCTAAAGTACAGTTGACTGTCTTTTATGTACAAAATTTTAGGTTTGTGATTCCTTTAAGATTCCAAGATTCCTTATAAGATTAACTTTCTCTTTTTTTAGAACAATTTTATTTATTTTTATTAAGAAACTTTTTATTCATTCCACATACCAACCACAGATTCCACCCCATTGCTCTGCCTGTCCCCCCAATCTCCTCATCGGAAAAGGTATGGCCTCCCATGGTGAGTCAGCAGAGCCCGGGACATTCAGCTGAGGCAAGTCCAAGCCCCACCCCTGCATCAAGACTGTTCCAGGTGTCTCACCATAGGCACTGGGCTCCAGGGTAGCTTGGCCATTAATGGCTATGCTCACAACCAAAAATATGATTGTCTTTCAAGATGAACAGTAAAATGATTGGTTCTTTCTTTGTAACTGCAGTATGAAGCCTGCCAGCAAAAGAGTTGGCTGTGAAAAAAAATATTTTCTGTCTGTGCATGTCATGTTAATCTGCAATGAATTACTTAGATGTAAATGCATATGGACACGCTGGGATGACTTTGTTTTTAATCATGTAAGGGAGATGAAAAAAATGTTACCTGTGCTCTGTAAGAATCTGGCAGAATCACTGTATGGGACAGAGACTGGAATGAACAGATGTTTTTTAGAAGTACTTTGACCTTGAAGAATCCTTGTGGAAAACAATGATTGTTTTGCTGAGGAGTCTTGTGGCCTTCCCATCACTTTGGTCACAAGACACTTCAGGCACACCTGGGGCTCATGTATAATTGTGTATTGCACACAATGTATAATGAAGGACTAGAGTCTTGGAGGCATGTGACTCTCCCCTTCAGGAAGATATGTAAATTAAAGTTATGTATCTTGGTATGAGGGAATACTTAATGTAACAATCTATAAATACATTTTTATATGGCTCTTTGCCCCCCCCAACCAGCCCAATTCAGTCCAGTCAGTCCATCAGAAGAGGTTGATGAATAAAGAGATAATCAAGAAAATGTGTGTCTTTTCCCTAACCCCCCCCCCGATAAAAAATTCCAGTGCACACCAACACTATGAATTTCCCTTCAAACCTTGTGCTGCCTAGAGTCTGGTACTCCATCCAGGGTAAATTGCATACAAAAATGTATTACATACAAACATTGCATATATTATATAAATTATATGCATACATTATAAGTAATCTTATATAATATATGATATGTAATATTTCTTACACTACAATGATTATGTATTAGGTGTGAAAAAAATCTGTGCAAATTCAGAACTCTTGTATGTTTTTTCCTAATTATTTTTGATCCACAGTTAAATGTGGAACTCACTGGTATGAAGTGTTGACTGAGTTTAAATTGTATGTGAGAAAACTTCCATAGAATAAATCAAGTACATTTTCTATTATCTACTTTAGCATCTCTGAAATTTACTATTTGTGTTGGATCATGCATCAAGCCCTTGAAAGGTCTTAACACACATAAAACAAAATTATAAAGTAACATTTTACTAACATAAAATAACATTTTAAAATCATATATGTGTATAATGTGTATCTGGACTTTTGATAATCAATATGTATCTAAAAATGGATGTCCATAACTTATATTTTGTATCTATTCTTTAGAAGCATTTTTCATTGCAGCTTTGATGTAGGTTGATAGTGATATGGATGGTTTTGTGATTCATGGTTTCTTTGTCATTACCATAAGTTGACAAAAAAATATTCAGTGAAAGTTTCACTGCCTGTCTGTCAAAGAAGTCATAAGTTACATATTATGCTTATATCCTTCCTTATATATCAAGTATTGATCCATTTTTTTCATGGATAATATATGCACTAAACCTTTTTCTACAGTTTCTTCTTTACAACTCTCTTTCCTAAGAACATCAAATTTTTTCAGTTTTATAGCACAATTTAATTCACTTTCATCTAGTAATATGAAATATAACTGAAAAAAGTTTATAATTTGTCCAATTTTTAATACTTAATATTCCTTTTAAGACATTTTTTTTAGAAAACGATACTGATAATGGCTAGTATTTATATATAGCTAAGTGGTGACCTCAGAACCTTGCATTGCTTTTCTGTCTTTGACAAGCAGCCAACATGCCCACTGCTGCATTTATAATTCTCTAAGGCTTGGATTGTAGAGCCGATCACACAGGAAGCTCATTTCACACAGAATGGATACTAAAACCAGGTCACGGGCAAATGCAAGAGAATGTGAACCTTAACTTGCATATTAATTGTGAATGTCATGCAAGACTCATTACTATTATCATGGGATGATGAGTTCATATCTCTAATATTCTCATTCAACCCACAGGTCTGTACTCAAGTTAATAAAGTACATTGTAATACTATGCAAAACAAGTCATAGAACCAAGGATTGGATGACTAATTTTACTCTTGATAAGGAGACAGGCAATATCATATTTCATTTTTAATGAATCATTTCTCATATAATATGAAAATTATCTGACAGGAAATGTTCTTTATCTAAAGTCACCAAAATTGAAAAAGAAAACTACCCATTGCTGGATATATAAATCATATTTATATTTTAGAGGGGCATTTTTTATGTAAATTTAACTTAAATAGCAATACATCTGAGACTTTATTTTCTGAGACTGAATAATTTTTTTCTGTTTTAATGTTGTTTTTGTATACAGTGATTAATACATTTTTATACATAACTAAATACACAAACATACATATACTTATATTTGGGCAAAATTGTCCTCATTACTTGAAAACGAAGACCAGCTAAATGAAAATACATTTTACTCTACTAAGTATACTAAATGGGGATAAAAGAATATAAAAAATTAATCATGATCTGAATTTTGCTTCAGTTTTTATCAATATCAGATTACAAAGAATTTTTTTAACATCCTTTAAAATAGGTCACTGTAAGTCAATGAATTAAGTATTTTTCATTAAATAATATGTGTTAATAACTAAAGATGCATATGCAACTAAAAATCTATGTAAACAACATCACAGTAAATCTGACTACTTCATAGACATTATATAAACACTCTGTCAACTACAGTTTTGAGTTAGATATCAAAGGCGATCAAAAATATATACTTTTGTATCTAGCATCTGTACAAAAGTTAGTGTTTTACATAGTCACCTATATATTATTTAAGTAACTCATTATTTTTATAGCTGAATAGTATTTAAGGTGTAAAAGTATATAAAACTATAATTTGTGTGCACAATAATATTCTGATAAATGTAGTTTCATTCCAGGTTTTACTTCATTACTACAGAGAAAATATACCTGTGTAAAGGATTTTGGATTGATGCATGAGTCCATTTTTATATCTAAATATCTGTACACAGACATGTAGAAAATTTAAGTTTTGCTTTTATTTGTGTGTATGTGTCTACATGTTAGTATGCACCTGCATATGTGGGTGCCTGAAAAAACTAGAAGAGAACTTTGGGTCCCTTTAAGTTGGAGTTAGAGACTTTGTGTATCTCTACACATGAATACTGAAAGCAAACTTAGATCCTCTATAAGAGAAAGAAATGTACTTAACTTCTAATCTATCTCTTCAGAGTCAGAATTATGTAATCTTATGGGAACCTTGTGTTGATGTAACCAACCGTCTTATTAAATAAGAAACACAGAACCAATGTAAAAGAGAAAGCCAAGAGGTCAGAGCTCAGAGCTAAAATCTCACCCTTCCTCCTGTGGTGGTCCTAGCTCTCCGAAAAGAGAGCTACTTCCTGTGTGTATGTCTTTTCATAGTCTTTTTGTTCTACCTTCTCATTGGTTGTAAACCCAAACACATTACTGCCTCGTCACTGTCTGTATATACAACCCTCTAGGTCTTAAAGGCGTATGTCTCCAATGCTGGCTGTATCCCTGAACACACAGAGATCTATGGGATTAAAGGCGTGCACCATCACCGCCACGCTCTGTCTATGGCTCTAATAGCTCTGACCCCTGGGCAACTTTATTTATTAACATACAATTAAAATCACATTTCAGTACAATTAGAATACCACCACAACCTTGTTTTAACAGAATCGGTAGCTTTGACTTACCATTCTCATTTATGTTTGAGAATTATATTTTCTCTCCCTCCTCATTAACACTTTAGAATTTCTTACAGTTTTCTGAAGAAGGGCTGTCATATATTATTGAGATTCATATTTTCATTTCTCAATGATTGATAATAAAGCAATCTGTTCCTCCTTTATTAGTTTTTGAATCTTTTCCTTTATTATGTCTAATGATAATTTTGTCCAATAATGCTTATGATTTCTGCCTTATAATAAAATTAAACATATTAACCATGTTTTGTTTGATAAATATAACATTTCATTAGCCAATAAATGTAACAATTTCAATAAATGTACACAATTTTATTAATTTGTAGCTAAGTATATATATATATATATATATAAAATTTTATAATTCAATACTAAAAGTATCATTAAAAGGTCAAAAACATAATGCCAATGAGATAAATTTTCTTCTAGATTAAGAGGAATTAAAGATGTATAGACAGCCTCTGATTCCTAGTCACCCAGGCAGTGTCAGACATGGGCTTCCCCTCTTAGCATGCTCCTGAAGTTGGACCAGTCATTGGTTGACCACTCCAACAAGTTCTGTGCCACCTTTACACCTGCATGTTTGAAGGCAGGAAAAATTGTAGGTTGAAGGTTTTTGTGTCTGTATTGATGTCCCAGGTCTACCACTGGAAGACTTGCTTGGTTACAGAAGATAGCCTGTTCAGGCTCTGTATTCCCTATTACTAGGGGTCTTAGTTAGAATCACTCTTATAGGTTCCAGGGAGTCTCCATTGCACTAGATTTCGACATTGCCTCCAAAATGCAATACAATTTCAGTCTCTCCCAGTACTCCTTCCTTCCACCTCCATTCCTCCTGTTTCCATCCTCACTGCCCCAAGCTACCCACACAATCTATTCTCTTCCTCTTCCTAGGGAGATGCAACTGCCGCCCCCCCCCCTTGTTACTTTCTCTCATCCTCGTTACTTTCTCTCTCTGATTCTGTGGATTATAGTAAAGTTATCCTTTACAGATAATATCCACTTACAAGTGAGTACACAACATTTTTGTCTTTCTGGGACTGGGTTACCTCACCCAGGATAGTTTTTTACTAGTTTCATCCATTTGTCTGAAAATTTCATGGTGTCATTTTTTTGACAGCTGAGTAATAATTCGTTGTGTAAATGTACCATATTTTCATTTTCTATTCTTTGGTAGAGCGACTTACAGGTTGTTCCCAGGACGAGAAGCTAGTTAGCCCAGAGACCTAGGATAGAACCAAACACAATTCACAAAAAGTCAACAAAATGATTCCTAATGATATTCTGCTATACTCATAGACAGGAGCCTGGCCCACTTGTCATCAGAGAGGCTTCATCCGGCAACTGATGGGAACAGATACAGAGATCTACAGACAAACATTAGGTAGTATTTGGGTTACCCCATGGAAGAGAGGGAGGAAGGATTGTAGGAGCCAGAGAAGTTGAGGACACTAGGAGAACTCAGCCCACATAATCAACTAAGCATTGTTCACAAGTCCTTGCAGAAATTGAAGCAACAGTCTGGGAGCCTGTATGGTTCTAAACTAGGTTCTCTTCATATTTGTTACAGTTGTATAGCTTGGTGTTCTTGTGGGACTCCTAACAGTGGGAGTGAGGAGTGTCTCTTTTTTGTCTGCTTTTGAGACCCCTTTCCTCCTACTGTGTTGCCTCATCTATCCTTGATATGAGCATATGTGCCTAGACTTATTCTAACTTGTTTTGCCTTGTTCAGTTGATATCCCTTGGAGTCCTGCTCTTTTCTTAAGGGAAACAGAAGAGAAGTGGTTCTGGGGGCAGGAGAGGTAGAGTAGGAACTGAGATGAGTAGGGGGAGGTATAACTGAGGTCAGATGTAATACATGACAGAAGAGTAAATAAATAAATAAGTAAATAAATAGATAAATAAATAAATAAAGTGTATAGGTAGTGCACTAAGAACTTTCTTTTTATTTTATATTTTTATTTTTTGGTGTATTTTTCTTCTTATAATGGGACATAATATTTACAGTGGGTGTTTCAGTCTTATGGCACTAGAATACACAGAATTGCAAAAATTCCAAAATAGACACATCATTTCTGTCCCTGAGGCATTTTCAACTTTCACTTTCTGATACGGACATGTCATAAATGACCTAAGGCAATGTAGAAACTTAGCTTTCTTCACTGAAATAAGAAAAATGCCAATCTTAGGTTTTCTAAAATTAAAGAAATAATTACTACATATAAGACTAGATGATAGAGAAATGAAAATAATTGAAAAATGAAAGCATAAATAAAATATTGTATTTATTTATAAGTCATATATAATCTAATCAAACATTCCATAGCAATAATATTTCTGTCCTATTTTTTTGTTTCTGAAATTTGACCCCACAATACCTTTATACCTTCAAAAGTAGCAACAATTTAATTCCATTCCCATGATAGCCCAATACAATTAATTTTTATAAGACAGGATTCCATTTATTCTGATTCTATGGAAAATTGTATTAACAGGCACCTTACAGAGTAATCGTGTTTAATAGAAAGCAGGGAAACAAGAATCAAAGATCATATTTTATTCAGAAGGTGCAAAGGCATCATTATATCCACAGAATGGAGATATAATGTAAGTCATGTCAAATTTATAGTGAAACTGCATGTTTCTCTGGCATGTATAGTAAAAGCATTTACATTTCTAGATGGAATGTGGAGCTGTGAGGAAGTCCACAAGTTTTCAGAAGTAAGACTAACAGGAAAAAAAAAATCTGCCTTAGGTTTTTATTTCATTTTTTGCACAGTTACTTAAAAGATGCCTAAAAGACAAACAGGAATAAAGCTGGAGAATATCTGAAAGAGCCATCATTTTCAAAATACTTTTGCTGGATAATAGTTTCCAAAAACTATGTGATTTGGGGTATCATATTTGAGACAACCTTTATTTGAGTGAATGGTACTACCTAGGTAAAAAGCTATTATTCCACATGGCCATTCAGTGAATGTGATGATTAAAAAATTGGATTATTTTTTCAAGATTCTATGATATCAATTTCAAGAAGTCCTTAAAATAGTGAAAACTTTCACATTTTTCTCTTTATACTACAACCCAGTTTTATAATTAATATGGTTGGAATTTAACTGCTTTGGTATAAAGAGATGTTATCCTTTACCCCATTCTCAGTACAACAAGATCTACAATAAATTCTTTAAATCATGCTACCTTAACAGGATTATACCTAAACAAGTGATGTTCTAACATCAGTGTGTAGAAAAGTGGTAGGAAAAGTTGGAACTGTATAAGTCGGGCAAAGAAACCCTTTAGATGGTTCAAATACAAATTGACCTATATATGCATTATACACACACATAGGAGGAATACAAAGGCATACATTTGTCAGTGTAGGTTAAGATCATTTGAAAACTCTAAGCATGCTTTTGTCTTCCGATGAGAATTTCTCTGAAATATAACCCTGAACTTATCACTCTTCCCTATAGCAGTAGAGTCAATCTCTCAGGTACTTGCAATTCCATCACAAAGCTCAACTGACCTCTCTAGAGGAAACAAAGTTGACCAGTGGTCTGAGAGTATACTTCAGAATAAGAACAACTTGAAACCATAAATGACAAACCTGAATAAAACATAAGGCACAAGATGTGATATTTTAGACTGCAAAAGTATTAGAGTATAAAATTAATTGAATGTCTGTCACATTTATTTCTTTTGTCCACTTACTCCATGACCTGCTTGTGAAAGGAAAGAGGTCTAAACTGCAGCTATTCTTCCAACTTTCTCCTCTTTCTTTATGCCTCATAGAGGCAGAGTAAGAGGTTTCTTACTGTAAGAAAAGTCAGCAAAATTCTCAACCCCATTACAACAACAACAGCACCAAAAACCCACATCATCATTTTGTTATGAATTGCATCAGATATTGCATTCTGGTTTTCACTGAATTTCTTTTATGTTGATATTTGTCCTATGTTGCATTTGTCCCTTGTGCTCAGTGTAGGTGTGTGTGTGTGTGTGTGTGTGTGTGTGTGTGTGTGTGTGTGTGTAGCTGAAGGTTTTTCTGTGTTCCACCTGGTCCACAGCCACTCAGACCCAAGTAAACATACAGAGGCTTATATTAATTAAAACTGCTTGGCCAAGCTCAGGTCTGCTACTGACTAGCTCTTACACTTAAACTCAGTCCCTTTCTGTTAATCTATATGTAGCCACATTTTCCGTGGCTTTACCTGTGTGCCATTACATGCTGCTCCTTGGAGGCTGGTGTCTCGTGACTCAGCCTTCCTCCTCCCAGAATTCTCCTTGTCTTCTTATCCTGCCTATACTTCCTGCCTGGCTGCTGGCCAATCAGCATTTTATTTATCAATCAATAAGAGAAACACATATTCATAGCATACAGAATGCATTCCACAGCATCTGTGTGTGTGTGTGTGTGTGTGTGTGTGTGTGTGTGTGTGTGTGTGCGTGCTATGTCTACTGAATGAATACATGAATACATGAATGGATGAGCTATCTATGCCTCCAACTTATCTAAAGTAATCAATACTCCTTTTCCTGCCTCAGCTTTGTGACATGAGTCTGTATCACCTGATACAAGGTTACAGGTGGTAGTTTCTAATTTTCCAGCAAAGACAAAAATGAAATCTCAAGAAATGAAGCTCATATTCTCAGACTTCTTCTCTCAAGATTTTTTATATATATACAGATGTGTACTTTACTATTAATTTTATCATTTCATTAAATTATTAAATTTACTCTGTATGTGCATGCATGTGACACATGCCTATGAAGTAGCAAGTGTTGAGGTCAGAGAAGACCTGTAGGAGATTGTTCTTTTATTCCATTTTCTTAGTCTTGGGGATTGAACTCAGGCAGCCATGCTTGATAGAGGATTCCTATAGTGATTTGAAATAAAACGTCTGCCAAAATGAATGGCACTATTAGGAGGTGTGGCTTTGTTGGAGCAAGTGTGTCACTGTGGGGATAGCCTTTGAGATCTCTTTTGCTCAAGCTTCCCTCAGCATGATGTCAGTCAGTCAACTTCCTATTGCCTGCAAGATGTAGGACACTTGGCTGTTTCTCCAACCTCACATCTGCCTTCATGCTGCAATGCTCCCTGCCATGATGATCATGCATGGACTGACCGTCTGAAACTGTAAGAAGCCTCCTCAATTAAAAGTTTTCCTAAAGCCAGGTGGTGGTGGCGCATGCCTTTAATCCCAGCACTCAGGAGGCAGAGGCAGGCGGATCTCTGTAAGTTCGAGGCCAGCCTGGGCTACCAAGTGAGTCCCAGGAAAGGCGCAAAGCTACACAGAGAAACCCTGTCTCGAAAAAAAAAAAAAAAATACAAAAAAAAAAAAGTTTTTCTATGTAAGAGTTGTTGTACTCATAGTGTCTCTTCACAGAAATAGAAAACCATAATTAAGACAGAAGTTGGTACCAGGAATTGACTGAAGAAAAGTTTAGAGCCTGTTATGGTGGTGCCCACCATTAGGATGTGCTGAATGGAGGCCTAATAGAGATGCCCTTGTGCGAAGCTGTGAAGTTGCATCCTGGGTTGCCTTGGAGAACCCAAGACGTTTGCAATGCCAGAGTCATAGGATATCTGCCAAGAAGAGTTGAAAACAGAATGGA
Source organism: Peromyscus leucopus (assembly GCF_004664715.2). Taxonomy (NCBI): domain Eukaryota; kingdom Metazoa; phylum Chordata; class Mammalia; order Rodentia; family Cricetidae; genus Peromyscus; species Peromyscus leucopus. Next base: position 53,551,911 of record NC_051080.1, on the reverse strand, counting down.
ATCATCCAGAGAAAGGAGTGTGTTGTAGTCAACAAAGTTGAATGGAATTGGAAATGTGGACAGCATTTTGACATCAGATGTGGAGATGCAGAGTTTGAAGTTTGTACAGCTGGTTTTTGGTCTTGCTTTTGGTCCAACATTTCCTCATTACACTCCCTTCTCTGTGTTTTGGAATGGCGATGTATATCCTGTGACATTGTATATTGGAAGTTGTGATCTGCTTTTTAAATTTGAATTTTACAGAGAATCTAAGTTAAGAGATTACCATGCATCTCAGAAGAGAATTTGGACTTTTAAACATTGTTGAGACTGTGATACACTATGAGGGCTTTTGAAGTTGGATTTGGATTGAATGAATTTTTTTTTCCATTATGATATGGTTGTAAGCCTTTGGAGACCAGGGAATGCAAAGTGGTAGTTTGAAAGAAAATGATCCCCAAAAAAGTGTGTCACTGTGGGGCAGGCTTTGAGGCCTGTTTTTCTCAAGCTTCCAGCAGTGTTACAGTCAGTCAACTTCCTGTTGCTTGCTAGCTCCAGCACCACATCTGCCTACAGGCTGCTATGCCCCCCTTTGTGATCATAATTGACTGAAACTCCACAACTTATAAGGAAACCCCCTCAATTAAATGTTTTCTTTATAAGAGTTGCCATGGTCATGGTGTCTCTTCACAGAAATAGTAGATCCTAACTAAGACTTTCTCACTGACCCTTTTGAACATTATTTTGATTATTTGCTAGATGATTTTCCTGGAGGAACACAATCCATTTATTCATTTATTTGTTCATCTGTGTATTCATTCCATTGTCTCTCATGCAATCCTTAGCTAATCTTCCTTGTATACTCATTAAACAATAGCAACTTTCTTGGTTCAGAGATTATCACAAATGAGTTCATCAGTTGGCTTGCTTGATGAGTGCTAATACATCATGTTATACAACCTTTGCATGTTATTGATTCATTTAATACCTTACTTATGCTTCATTTACTGTATCAATACTTAAATAATGGAAGAATTATATTTCTCCCATTTGTGGGAGTAACCAACCAATATCTTACTTGACTTAAGGTCCACCCCATGTGATGGAACCCAAATCCAACACTTCTTGGATGATCAAGAACCTAAGAGTAGATAGTCCAGGAAGCCAGGGTAAAACCAAATAATACTGGTCTAAAAACCACAAAACTAGCAATGAAAAGCACTGCTAATGATATTCTAATATACTCTTGTATAACTGCCTTTCTCAGCCATCATCAGAGAAGCGCTCCTGCCCCAGATGGGGAAAAATATAGAGACTGACAGCTAGACATTATGCAGAAAATGAGATACCTTAGAGCACTCAGTCTTAAATGAGATGTCTCCATCAAATTCTTCCCCTTAGGAATTAGAGAGTTCAGGATACAGAAGGTAGAGTGTGGGAGCAAAGGGGGAAGGAGGATACCAAGGAAACAAGGCCCTTTAGGTCAACAAGAATGTCACACCTAGGAAATCACAGAATGTGAGGTAGCATGCACAGAGCCTGCATGAGTCTGTTCCAGATGGGGTCCTAGAGAAAAAAGTAGAAGTGGACACATGCCCCTATCCCTAATTTAGAAACAATCTCCAATTGATAACCACTTGCAAATGAAAATTTAGTTTTAATTTTAGTTTTAGTAAATCATTAACTGATTTATTCCTGCCAGGTAGCAAGCCTTATTTTCCTTGTTCGGCCTCAGATCACAATACCAAGAGAAAACAAACTCATGAAATGACTTGGGGTTTTTCCTTTTTACTTTATTTTCAAATATTTTCTTATTATTTATTTATATTTTATTTTGCTATACTATATATAATATATGTATGTATCTCCTTCTCTCTTTTTTACCTTACAGATCTTTTGCATATTTATTATATTTAGTGATTTTTATGGGATTCCTAAGTATGTGAACTAATGGATCTCCATTTCTTGTGACTTCTCTTGGCCTCTTTTTCTTTTGTTTGTTTGTTTTGTCCAATTCCTATGTGTTAGTTTTGCTTTATCTATTCTATGCTATGCTATGCTATGCTATGCTATGCTATGCTATGCTATATTATTGCTATCCCATGGAAGCCTATTTGTTTTCTAATGAGAGACAGAATGGGGATGGATCCAGATGGGCGAGGAAGTGAGGAGAACTGGGAGTTGCAGAGGGGAAACTGTAATTATAAATTATTATGCAAAATATCTACCTTTTATAAAAAAAATCTAATAATATGCTTTGCTTTGGTTTGGTATAGATACTGAGATCATTTGTTATATTTGTTATGGGGTCATTTTTTTTAGCATGCATAGTAGCATAGCATGTGGTGACAGCTATTTCCACATTTCCCTTGCCCTGAGAGAGATATAGAGTGCAGAGGAGTGCACTGAGTCATGAAAGCAACTAATGGTACTCAAATGGAGTACTATGAGATAATGTCTATCTCCATTGCATCAACCCAAAATAAAATATCTATTGCTGCACTAGGGAGACACATATTTGTGGAATCGTTAAGATGTTACTTACAAATAAAAGGTAATTATGGAAATCAAAGTGGTTTGAAATGACAGGAGATGGCTCTAGGATATAAAGGCCTTCGATGAGTAGGAAGTATTTAAATGTCTCCAGTATCCTTTAACATGAACCAAAGAGAATACTGGAAGTGCAAAATCAGGTATTCTAATGGATACCCTCTTCAATATGAATGAAATAACATAGAAGACATCAAAAAAGTCATCACTGCAGTTGTGAAAAACAGTAAAACTTGGCGAGGAATTAATGGAATCAGAGACTATTTGAAAGAGCTAAGGATACATCAGAAATTTACTAATTCATAAAATCTTATCAAGTTAATAGCATGATGTTGCTGTAGTTCTGTAGGAGGTTTATAAAAATGTGAAAAACACCTAGAATTTCTAAGTTATAAATAAATTGCACAAAATCACACCATAATCAAATTAACAAAACAGTTGTAAAATATTGTACTTAAAGAATCAGATAAAAATGGTCCAAAGAATACAAGAAAATGATATGCATCATCAGTAAATATCAGTGCAAAGAACTAAGAGGAAAAGCAAAAACTGTCAAGCAAGAATTTAATTATAATGTTAACAGAGACTTCAAGGAGGAACAAGAAACAGAGTCAGCAATAAACTAGCGAAAGCTGACAAGATGTTGCTCTCAGGCCTATACTAAAGGAAGGCAAGGGGGAAACATCTTCCCATTCTGCCTAACATGTCAAAAGTTAGAAAGCACACAGTTCTAGCTTGACAACCAAAAAAAGTTGGATGGTCTACATAATAATGATTTTGATGAACTTATCAGAATCTGCATTTATGAGAGTTGATCATCTACATATGGTGTGCAGGATAGCCCCTGCAGCAAAGGAGTATTTTGATCTGAGGCTGAACAAGGAAAATAAGGTTTGCTACCGGGCAGGAATAAATGAGTTAATGAAAGTTAACTGAGATAATGATACCACAGGGCTTCTAGCCTGAGAACACTGAATCCCAGGAGAAAATTGAGTATACCAATAACTGTTCACCATGAATCTCTGGTGCTGTCATGCAAATCACTGCTTCTAGAGAACTTCAGACAAAATGTCTTTTGCTGGTATAGGAATATAAGTTGAGATGGAATGGGGCATTGCTGTAAAAGAGACATACAAACTTATTGTTCCTTTCCACTTGGAGGACTAAAGTAAATTTAAAACAAGTTTAAAAAAAAAAACAAAAAACAAAAAACCCTTCATTCCCCGGGGGAAGGGATATACTCTCTAATTTCTATGCAGATATGCCTTACAGATCATTGCCTATCATATGGAGAAAACTGGGATCAGTTTGGCCAGCCTTGTGTCATGAAATGTTATCCTGGAGTTTCTCAGTGATTAGAAATAAAAAGCCCAGAGGTCTTAGTTCATCTGTTGCTGGAAAGCTTGATTGTTTTTATAACTATAACTGCCTTTCTTTGGTGATTCGAAGCCTATGCTAATGTTGTGGATTTCTTCTACCACTAAAATTCTTCCACCACTAAACAGATTTTTAAAATATGGAGGTCACCAGGGAAAAGTGATGCTTCTTATAATCCAAGCTAAATTAATTTCTGTGATTAGTCTTTTCTCTTGGTCATGAGTATAATTTAGCAATCCATATATCATGTGATTGCTGAAACAGATTTATATGCCTTTTGCCTCTGTTCTTGCAATCATAATATACAACAATTTTCCAGTACCTTCAAATAGCAAAATATAGTACAGTTTCTCAAACATGTCAACCTATAGCCAGATCTTACACCATTGCTTCTGTCAGGTAAACAATAAAAATATTGTTTAGCCTTTGGCTGTTTTCTTTGCTTTTATGGCTAACATGGATAAAAAGTTCACTAAATATAGTTAAAAAGGAAAAGAAGTCTCTTGAGTAGGTGATAGTGAATTAAAGCAGTATTTCTCAGTGTTATAAATGAATCTTTAGTCCGCAGATTTCCCTACGCCCCCAACAATATTAAGTATTTTAGTCCTCTGTGTAGCACAGAATTAATTTCCTATTTATTGAAAATGTTATTGAAAGCTCAAAATTTATAGGAAAAAAACTCCATTTGACTTAATATGCACAGCTTACCTAGGAGTTGTCTTTTCAAATATTTTTATTGTACATGTGACTTCTCGTTTTCTTACTAAGTATAATTATTACAATAAAATATGTCAAGTCCTCATTTATTGAGACAATGGAAGTTCCAGCACAAGAGGAAGAGTTGAGCTTATTTAAAATTTGTTACAAGAAAGTTACTGTATTATTTTTAGGTGGATTCAGAGTTCTGAAATAAGAATTGTCATGAGAGTAGTATCTGATATGCACATTGATTTTCTAAAAATATGGCTTCATTCAGAAAGGGGCAGGTATCCTATGGGCTTCAACAAAGCATGACACATCAATTTGAGGTAGCACCAAGCTCTGCCCCTTGCATCAAGGTCAGGTGGGAAAATCCAGCATGAGGAATAGGTTTCCAAGGAGGAGGAGTGGATGGGAACCTGGGGCATATATGAGATTCAGGGGGTGAGAACAGGAAGATATGGAGTAGGGGAAACTGTTGGAGGTATATAAAATAAATTTTAAAAATGTAATAAATAAAATTAAATAGAAAAGATATGGCTTAATACCCAGTGCAAGTGAATTCAAAGTTATTGAAAGATAATCTACAACCACTAAATTATAAAGGCAGCATAAACCCTAACAATAATCAATAAACATTTGTCCTTAAACCCATAAATAAGTGTAGTCTTCACCCTTCATCAGGAAACTTCCCTTTGCAACTGACAGACAGAGATCACTATAAAGACCCACAACTAAGCAAACTGTAGAGTTATGCATCTCAGTACCAATGGATACATCTACAAAACACTTATGCACCTAAGGATCAGAGAATATTGTGAAAGAGGAAGCAGAAAGATTGTAAGTGTATGATCAGGAAGACTGCTATAAGCTTCTATCTTCTAGTGACATGAGAAATTATATACTTATTTCATGAACATGACCAGTGAAACATGAACTGAATAAGGAGGACAGAAAAGAATATGCTAAACTGGGTGGAGTAAAGCCCAGAAGGCCTCAACACTCTACAAAGAACTACAGACAACTGAGGAAAGCAGAGAGTGAGAGAGGTGGTCCTCCCCAGGGAAGAGAACACTAATTGGTTGTCCAGTTCCAAATGGTCATCATTGAAAATATTCATATAGACAACCTTATTTGTGCTCAACAGGATATGCTTAGGAATATATATACATTCAATAACAATTAGCAAAATAGGAGTCCATGAGGAAAGTTTTGAGGGATACATGAGAAAGTTCATATGGAAGAAAAGGCAGGGAGAAATGTAATTAAATTGCAATCTTGAAAAAGTTGAAATATTATAGAAAGTTACAATTTAGAAAACATTTGAAGATAACGTGGTCTCTATCAACAAATATCTAAGCCATAACTTCTATAAAACATAGAAAAATCAAGCTGGTATTTACTGAATGCTTCATCTCTACTGGATAGCTGGAAGGTTCTATGCATAATAACAGAGTAGATCGTAATCATCAATCATCCCCAGCTGTGGACACTACAAATTATAATAGTAGTTGGCAAAGCAATATTGCCTTGAATTTCATGAAAATAACCAACCCCTTTATGACTGGACTCAAGGACTGTTCCCAAGAAAAACCTAAACCTGACACCATTATTTAGCAAAGGACTTGAGGATATAGGGAAGAACATATTACTATTACTCTGCTAAAAAATTATAATATTAAACAAATGTCTGATGATTTATCACTGCACCCGTAGAGTAGTTTACTCATCAATGCTCATCAATAAGCTTTCTCTTGTGGTAAGTGGTGATTAATACACAGTCCAATGACTTGTTGATTTGCAGAATATAAAAGGCTGAAGAGCTCAACCAAAATGACACATCCATGTCAAGTACCTCCACTCTAAGCTCAATGATCTTCACTTTAAAGTGTAAGAAGATTTTCACAGCCAAATGCGTTGATAGCTTCTTGCAAAGAGAAGGTCCTTTTGCTTTTTTAAGTGTGGCCCAGGCAGAAGGATCAAACAGGGAAAGGAGGGAAGAGGGGAGTAAAGGAGGGAATATGAGGAGAGACAGCTATGAGGAGTCATTTGTGGAGTCTTATGGTAACCTAATATGGTAGAAGATTCCTAACATATATGATTGAAGGCAATGTAAATGTAATTGCCAGATAACTGGAGAGATGAAGTCCCAACTGTGTATTTCTCATTAACAAATGAAGTCTCTCATCCCAGGAATATAATACATGTACTAGAGTTATTGGCAAAATGGTCCTACAGGAAAAACCAAACAACATGGGCTATTTCCAACACTATTGGTTGTTCTCCACAAATTGATGATAAGGTTCTATTGCTAAAGACAACACTTTCATAACTCACTAAACATGCACAAGTTGAGCTGGTGCCTTCCAAGAGTCTGAACCCCCTTCTGACTAAGGTTTCCTTTACTGGGAGGTATGCCACATGCTACCAAGGAGAAAGGTATGCACCAAACCAATTACAAACTCTTCAGTCTATAGTAATGACATGCTTTCAAGATGTGTATGTCCAACAGTGGCACAAAGTTTCTGTGAGTAACCAAACAAGATCTGATTGGATTTAAGGGCCACTCCTGAGATGCACCACATCCTCGATACTGTTCAGCTGGCCAACAACTTGAGACTAGATAGATCATGGACTTAGGACAGACCCAAATACTACTGATCTGAAAAAGGAACATAGCAATTAAGTGACTCCTAATGGCATTCTGCTATACTCATAGATTAGTGTCTCACATGGCCATCAACAGAAAAGCTCCCTCCTGCAATAGATGAGAATAAATCCAGAGACCCACAACCAGACAGTATGCAGAAAGTGAGAGATATCTTAAAATACTCAGTCTTAAGAGAAATGTCTCCATCAAATCCCCCTGCTCAGAGTTTAGGGAACCCCAGGGTGGAGGAGGTAGAAACAGTACAAAAGCTAAAGAGGATGGAGGACACTAAGAAAGCAAGGCCTTCTAAACAAACCAGAACCCACATACATATTTACTCACAGAGACTGTTTCAACAGGTACAGAGCTCAAACAGGTCTCTGTCATATGGTGTGTGGGGTTCCAGTACTAAGAGGGGAAAGGGACACAAGTGCCCATCCTACCCAGATGCTGTATCCAGTTGATATCCACTGACAAATGAAAAATTTGTTTTCTCCAACGGAGTCTCACTAGGAATACATGGCATGCTTAAGGAAATGTCGCACACTCATCAGTACATAGGGAACACAAAACTAACTCAGTGGCATCTTTGTTTTATATTTTTTCAGGTCTTTATTATTATCAGTATCATCATCATCATCATCATCATCATCATCATCATCATTATACCCTCAAGTTCTTTGTGTATTCATTATGGCTTTCATTTTTGTGTTTTCATAGGAGTGAAGTTGTGTGTTCTTTTTCTTTGGCTTTTTCTTGCTAATTGGTTTTGTCTTATTCCACATTAGTTGTTTTGTTTTATCTTATTTTGTTTTTTTTTATTAATTCTTCATATTCCTGTTTGCTTTGTTGGAGAATATTATTTTAAAATGTGTCACACTTGTTTTTGTTATGGAACATTTGTTTTAATGACACAAATATGTTGCATTCATTTACACTGCATTTGTTTAACTCTGAAAAGCTATGTTACTGTGCCTATATAAAACTCTTGATTGGTCTAATAAAGAGCTGAATGGCCAATAGCAAGGCAGGAGAAAGGATAGGCAGTTCTGGCAGGCAGAGAAAATAAATAGATGGAGAAATCTTGGAAGAAAGATCAAGGAACAAGAGAGGAAGGAGAAGGAATTCAGGGGCCTTCTACCCAGCCACACAGTGAGCCATAGAGTAAGAGTGAAAGTAAGATATATAGATGAAAGAGAAAGATAAAAGCCCAGAGTCAAAAGGTAGATAGGATAATTTAAGTTAGGAAAAGCTGGCTAGCAACAAGCCAAGCTAATGCTAGGCATTTATAAGTTTCCAGCTGCAGTACATTCCTATTTCCATCTCCAGATTATTCTTGGATTAAAGGTGCACACCACTACCACCCTGCTCTGTTTCTCTTTTAGACTGATTTAGTATCTAGTAACCCAGGGTGGTCTTGAACTCCAGATCTTCCTGCTTCCTCCTCCCAAGTGCTGGGATTAAAGGTGTGTGCCACTACTGCCTGGCCTCTCTGGTTAACTAGTGGCTAGTTCAACCCTCTGATCTTCAGGTAAACTTTATTTGTCAGAACACAAGCAAAATATCATACCTAACATCTATCAGAATTATCTGATGTTGAAATCTTCAGGTTACTGAACTTTCTATTTGGAAAACAGCTGGCAAAAATACCTGAGTGATCATCAAGCACTCGAATGGTTATATCTCCCTGAAATTTCTCACTTTATAGAATCATGGAGAAATGCAAAGAATTGAGTTTAAGAAGTCCTTGAAAATTGAAATTCATCTTCAATGGCAGTTTGAAAAGATTCAAATACAGATGGAGATTACATAGTTATTTCTAGCAATGACAGCTAAAATTCAGTAGATGTGTGGTGATTTCAGTTTTGTTGTTCAAGAGTAGACTCAAAGTAGAATTTGGCTGTGCAGAGCCATCACGGAGTGAAGTTTAAAGGGTGAAGCTCATTTTTATATTTATTTTATTGTTCAGTTATGTTTGCATGGAGTTATCCTTAGAGGCGGTGGTGCACTGATTTAGAGCTGAGGAGCAAACTGTTGTGCTCTACAGGACTTCTGAAAAAAAAAAAACTCTCCAGAACCCCAAAAATCATAAATTCCACAGGTAAAAATTAAAATTAATTAATAAATGATCAATACATACATTTAATTAATAATGACCCAATTTAAAGGAAAAAATAAAGTATTAAAAACTCTAGAAAGACGAGTCTGGTAGGACCATAGAATGCAATGCTAACTTGTGCCTAATTTACACTAGAAGATAAAGTGAATAGTGCAAACAGAAAGTACATAAACATAAACATAAACAGAAAGTACATAAACACAGCAGGATTGAAAATTGATTGTCAGTCTTGGCTATATAGAAAAATCCAAGACACCCTGGTCTACATAGATATATCCTGTCTTCAAACACACATACACAATTCAAACAAACACACACACACCCCACAAAGTTTGACTGAAATTTTTATAGAATTCATGAAAAAGCATTAATTTAAAAGTACAAGAGTGTAGCAATTTCATTCAAGACAGAAAGAATTACATATCCAAGTGAATATAAAACTATGGCAGAGAAAAATCTGAAAATCAAGATGAGAAAAGTAACATACTGTGTAAAGTAAAAAGGGAGAGAGACAGTCTGAATCAGATGATTTTTGTATAAAATATTCTACATGTCAACATTTTAAGAGTGAAATGGGAATTCAACATGCAGCAAGATTATCTTACATAATTAAATGTCAAAAAAACATAATTCAACAAGAACTGTAACACAACATGTGGTTTGCAAACATTTACAAGAAGTCTAAAGGAAATTAGTCAATAGAAATAAAATATAAATAAATCAAGAAAAATATTAAGTGGATATTGAGAGCATGGGATAGATTGAAATTAAAAGGTAAGTGTGTTAATAAAGAAAAGAGACTGATTTTAATTCATTTAATGAATGACTATGAAATTGGTAAAATCACTTTTAAACATTGTATTGAAGTGGCAGTTCATAAGGATATATATAATAAGAAAAACAGAAATGATGAGATAAATCATTTGCAAATTATACATATGTTAAAGTTTCAGTATCCACAATTGTGGTATTGTATTCCCCCAAATATTGTGCATACTAAAAACTTATCTGGGGTCAGAGACAGGGCAGCCACAATATTAAACATAAAGGATAGGCAGTGGTAGCACACGCCTTTAATCATAGCATTCCAGAGACAGAAATCACTCTGGATCTCTGTGAGTTCAAGGCCACATTAGAGACAGCCAGGCATGACTCACACCTTTAATCCCAGAAAGCAGCCTTTAATCCCAGGGAGTGATGGCAGAAGGCAGAATGATATATAAGGCATGAGGACCAGAAACTAGAGGCATTTGGTTGGTTAAGTATTTGGCTCGTTAAGTATTCAGGCTATTGAGCAGCAATTCAGCTGAGACCCATTCTGGATGTGGACTCAGAGGCCTCCAGTCTGAGGAAACAAGACCAGCTGAGGACCCTGTGAGGTGAGATAGCTGTGGTTTGTTCTGGTTCGGCAGCATAAATTTGCTGCCTTAATTTTAAATGCCCTTTTTTGTCCTGTCCCAGTTAAGTTGTTTGTGTGAAAAATGTGCAGCTGGGTTCCGGAGGGTGCTGGGGATCAGTTCCCCTGTGGTTTTTCCTGTTTGGAAAACAGTGTCCAGATATCCTACGGATACAGAGTAACCATTCTTTGACTCCAGATGTTAGAGGGGTATATAAACCCATGTTGGCAAGAATAAAGAGAGCTGCTTCCCTGATGAACTGAAACTGGGTGTCTAGAGTGCTGTTTAACCTCGGCATCCCTCACCAGATTTCATGCTCCAGCTGTGCGGGTCACAGAATCTGACCTTCCAGCATTCACCCCAATAACTGGCCCTGGGTTTGATTTTATTAATAAGAACTTTTTAAGATTCCTGCTACACATAATATGCAAAAAAATTTTACAATTCATCCTTAAAAGAGAAATTACCATGAGAAAACATAATGAAAGATTTCAAAAGACAAATTACCATGAGAAAACATAATGAAAGATTTCAACAGAAGTTACCCAGAGATCATGGACAAATAACTATTAGGCATTATAAAAGATATTTTATGTCATTATGCTACTGGAAAAATGAAAGCAAGACCAGTGTCTACTTAAATCCAGCAGAATACGGAATACGAATAAAAAAATAGTAACATATGATTTTAATTAGAAATGTCCCCCATAGTCTTGGGTATTTTGAATACTTAGTTCCTATTTAGTGATGCTGTTTCCACAGGCTTAGGAGTTGCAGCCATGTTGAAGTAAGTCAGTCCTTGGAATCTGACTGTGATATTAAAGCCTCAGACCACTGCCAATTGCTTTTTTGTTTTGTGATGGCATTTCATGCTGTAAGCTGTAGATGTAACAGTCTTATTAAATAAGAAACACAGAACCAAATGCAGAGTTAAAAGCCTAAGAGGTCAGAGCAGTAGTTAAGACCTAATACTAAAAAACCTTTCTTACCCTTCGCTTCCACAATCGTCCTTCCCCTCAGAAAGAGACCTACTTCCTTCGTATCTTTCTTTTTATTGACTTTCTGTTCTGCTTTCTCATTGGTTGTAAACCCAACCTCCTCATCCCTGCCTGTGTACACAGACCTCCAGGTCTTCTATGATTGGCATTGAGATTAAAGGTGTGTGTCTCTATGCTGGCTGTATCCTTGAACACACAGAGATCTGTCTGTCATGTGATCAGGATTAAAGGTGTGTGCCACCACTGCCAGGCTTCTGCTATGGCTTGCTATTAGCTCTGACCTCTCAGGCAACTTTATTTATTAACATACAAATAAGATCACAGTTCAGTACAAATGAAATATCACCATAGTAAGAAAGGTCATACCTTGTTAATGGAAAGGGAAGATATTACAGCTACTGTGGAAGATGGGCATTTCCTCAAAAGTTAAAGAGATTCGAATAAGCCCCAACAATTCTTCCCCTAAGTATATCTCAAGAGAATGAGAGTCAGTATGAATGCTGATACTGAAACAGGAACTCAAATATTCACACAATGCTATGGAAATAAATAAAAGGTAGAATCCATCAAGTATTCACCAATGAATACATGAGTAAACAAGTGAGAACATTGTATTACCACAAAAGAAAAAAATAGTAAAATATTGGTGTGTGATGCAGTACAGGTATGCCTTACATATAATCTAAGGGAAAGAATCCAAATAGAAAATCACATACATATAGAATATGATCCTCCTTGTAGGAATTGTTCAGAAAGTGGGGAGAAAAGAAAAAGAATAAGATGACAAATAGATTATTTGCTGCCAGGTTCTGAGGATATTGTTTGGTTGGTAACAAGAGACTATGAATCACTATAAAATGGTTTTTTTGTTTGTTTGTTTGTTTGTTTGTTTGTTTTTGAAGTTCATTAGTTAGTTCAGGTTACTACACAATATTCTACAAACAGGGGTGTTTAAACAACATAAATTTGTTTTTCCAGTTATTTTTTTTAAAGATTTTCATTTTTAGTCATGTGTATATGCCTGGAAATGGGGGCACGTATGTGCACATGAATACTGTTGCTCAGTGTGGCCAGAAGAGGACATCAGATCCTCTGAAGCTGGATTCTCAGGACCTTGTGACACAGGTCCTCTGAAAGAACATTACACATTTTAAACTACTGAGCTACCTCTCTTACCTCTGTTTAGCATCTAAGGTCAGACAAGGTCAGCATATTTGAGATCATGTGGCCCTTCATATCTTAGTTTAACATGATGAATTTCTAAGGTCAGGATACTTTCAGGTTTGAACCTGGTAGCACCTCTTTTTTATATGGTCTTGATGCTGTCTTCTCCCTGTGATCTCTTTCTCTCTCTCTCTTTTTTATTCCATGTGTGCATAAAGAGATTTCCAGTCTGTATCTTCTAATAGAGGCAACAGACAATTCATATTAGGTCTCCATCTTTATAATTTATTTTTCCATGTAAAAGTCCTATCTGCAAAACACTTACACTGAGAATTAGAGTTGCTTTATATGGCATTTTAGAGAAAGAAACAGCATAATTCAGTTTGTAAATGAAGTGATGGCAATGATCTTCCATTACATAATGAAAGTGGTTTTTTTTCATGCTATAGGAACGTACTAATATATTCAAAGTTTTATGTGCAAAATATGAATTTTGTCCTTTAAAATGCTAGGCATGTACTCTACCAGTGAGTTATAGGCCTAGTCATTCAATTTTTAAGAAGATAAACTTTATTATATGTGATGTATATGTCAGTAAAACATTTTATATGTGTATCTAATCAAATTTTAGTATTTCAAATCCCTGAGAGACTCAGGCACAACAAATGTCTCCACTTATCAAAAACTCTTTACTTTGGGACCCCGTGGATGTTCACATAAACCAGGGGGAAGGCACAGTTTCATTTGTATCCTCTTCCATGAAATCCAAGCATAAAAATACTGCATACTTTCTGGAAGATTTAATATGTCTATCTTACTGACTCATTTATTGCTGTGAAAAGACACCATGACCAAGGCAACTTGCAAGAAAGAATTTGATTGGGGAATTGCTTACAGTTTCAGAGGGTGATCCTATGACTATCAAGGCCAAAAGCCTTGCAACAGGTAGCCAGGCACGATGTTGAAGCAACAGCTAAGAGCTTATATCTGATCTACTATCATGAATCAGAGTAGGAGAGACAGAGAGACAGAGAGAGACAGAGAGACAGAGACAGAGATAGCAATGGAGATGAATCCAAAGAGAGAGCACTAACTGGGCATGAAATAGGCTTTTCAAATCGCTAAGCCCAAATCCAATAACCCTGTCTCCAAATAGGCCACACCTCCTAATCTCTCCTAGGATCAACTAAGTTCAATCAACCTAAGTATTCACAAATATGCAGCTATAAAAGCCGTTCTCGTTCAAACTACCATACTATTATAACTAACATCCACAGCAACAGAGAAAATGCTGAGGAGGTATTGGCAGTTCGTGGCTTCTGGGGGAAAGAGCAGCAGTAGTTTTGCTTAGGGATGCAGCACGGTGAAGTAGACAATGATGGCTCCTACACTCACAAATATACTGGCAGCATCAGTTTATTTCAGTGTTCAAAATAAAATGGTACATAATATTGGAGACATATGTGGTGAAGGTTTATGGGAAGATTCCAAAGGAAGGTACTAGGGATTGAATTTTTATCAAAACACATTGCATACAGGTTTGAAATTCTCAAACAATAAACTACAAATATATTTTAAAATTACTGCAAAAAGAGAAAAAAACAATAAAACAAAAGCAACAATTCTGTTGTAAACCATCTTGTTCCCTTTCCCAGACAATCAGACATTGATTCTGATAGAAGAACTAAAAAGTTAGTTTTCTGCTCCTGTGGGAATCTACTATTGTTCAAATGATAGTGTTCCCTGCAAATTCCATGCTGGAATTCAATGCAACAGCATTAAGAGTTATGACCTTTGGGAAGCAATTAGATCACTAACATTCTACCCTCGTGGAATACACCGAGGCATTATCTCATTCTCTAGGACAGAACATGCCTGCCCAAAATGTGTCTGGAAACACCATCACAGTCTGGGGACTGTGTAGTACCTATCTCCTGGGCTTTTCTCAAGTCAATTGAAATTGGAAATGAAAATTAGTCATCATACTTTACCATTTATGCAATGATACCAAATTATAAGCTGTACCAATTTTTTAAGGAAAATGTCTTCATTCCCAGCTAGATTTTATCTAATATGTGAGCATAGGCCACAATGTTTTTCCAATAATGACATAATAACTTCAATCAGTTTTTCAAGAGATGTGCTAGTAGTGAAAACAGTTGAAAGATGAATGCAATTCCATCTATGTCATATCTCTATTGGCTTTATTTTGTTACCTACAAATGGAATTCTTCTAAAATTAAGAGAGGACCAATTAAAAACAGTAAAATAAAAACGCTAAAATAGGTGAACTTTAAACATTCTAATGGTTTAAAAGACACTTAAAATAACTTGTCAGCTCACACAGTAGACATTGTTTTTCTCTATAGATCTAAAAGAAAGTCTTGCAATCTCTTATATATCTTAGTAAAATATTTTATTTAGTCTGATAGAAAATATTGAACTCCTTTTCAGAAACTAGTTTTTGAAAAGACTTAGGGAGCATTTCACGTCACTAGTAAATAGAGTGAAATATATAAATATATGTTATGCCCAGCATATTGAAAAAAAAAAGATACGAGCCTGCTTTATCATTCCAATTGGGAGAGAGAGACAGAGAGAAAGAGACAGACAGAGAGATAGAGAGACATACAGAGAGAGATACTTAGTATCACAATTAAGAAGCATGAAATGCAGACATATGCCTTATACAAAGTTGAATTTATTTCCATTCATTTGCCAGGGAAATAGTGCAATCAAAGAAGACAAGTCCCAGATGGCCTCACACCAACAGTAGTGAGTGATTTTTTTTTTGTCCATGTAGTTTCCCTCAGTAACAGCATGAAGTGCTATTCTTAATCAGAACTCTATGAAGGTTTGAGATGCAAAGACATCGAAGCAGCACAAGAAATAAACATAAGGGCAGGCAGGGGACTTGTCCTCTCCAGCTAAGATAATTTTAGTTAACAATTCCACGTTAAAAAGCCAATTCATGATCTCATATCTGAGAGTAGATTTATGTAGATAAAGCAAAGACAAGTTGGTCAGAAAGGGTGTATGTGTTTTTGTTTTAGAGCCTGTGGCTTAAAAACTGTCAGATATCTTCCAAAGAGGAGGAATGCCTATCTCTCTGTTGTTATAAACATTAAGAGGGGTTACAGAAATGCAACTTTATCCCAAATACAAGGAAATTTATACATTCAAGTGTTACCATTCCTTGGTAAAATTAACAAAAATGTTGTCTTAGAATACCTACAAAGACATTATATAATAACTCTATTTTAATCAATAGGAACAAATAAATTAAAGCAAAAATATAAAGCTTTATGAGTGAGATTTGTTACCGTATTTGTTTGCTATTTTTCAAACTATGATGGGCTGGAGAGATGGCTCAGTTATTAACAAGTAAGCTCACAACAGAAATTATGATATTCTTGCCTGGAAGTGGTGGTGCACGCCTTTAATCCCAGCACTGAGGAGACAGAGGCAGGGACATTTCTGAGTGACTAGTTTGTCAGCCAGCCAAACCCTGTCTCAAAACAAAATAAAACAAGCAAGCAAACAAACAAACAAAAAAATAAAAAAAATAAGTTATTCCTTTTCTTTATAGTTATCTTTAGTTTTAATGTGCTAGTAATATGTCTCATTGATCAGACAAAAAAACTCTAATAAAAGCAACTTTAGAAAGGAAGGGTTTAATTTAGATTACAGTTTGAGAATTTAGTCCATTATGGCAAGGGAGTCAGAAGAGTCAGAAATCAGCACAGCTGTTCACATTGATGTTCTGGTGTTCTTTAGGAAACTGTATCCGTGAGATTTCACTAGTGATGTTATTGTTTTGTTTTTTTGTTGCATCCCCTTTCCCAACAGATAACCTAACAGAAGTCTTGTATATTCTGTGCAAGTAACCTACAGCTGAGCTATATTCCCAGCCTTATGATTGTCGGTTCTTTACATACTTTCCATGATTACTAAATCAGTTGCACTGCTTGTAATTGCTTTCTACATTTCTTTAACTCTTCCTTTACTCTCCTAATTATGTAGAAATAGTATAGTTTCAAGCAGTCATTTCAGTCTTTGATGCATTTTGAGTTAATTTTGAGTTTGTTGAGGTGAGGGCCTACTTCCTCAGTCAAGCATATAGATATACATTTCTTCTAGTACCATTTATAGAAGATAGATAATTTTCCAGTTAGCTAACAGTGAATTGACTCAATGAATGGGTTTACTTCTGGGTTTTGTGTCCTGGTTCACTTGCCCATGCATGTATCAGTCTTCATGTTGTTCCATGTTCTTTCATATCTTCTAGTTTGCTTGCGTATTTTGAAGTTAAATAGTATGGTGCCTAGAGCATCTTCCTTTTGCTAACGTTCATTTTTAGTAAATCACATACTTAATTGATAAAAGATGAATTTTAGAATCAAATATGTCCATTATTATATTGATAAAATAGGCTTCATTTTTTTTTTTTTTTTTTTTTTTTTTTAAGACAGGGTTTCTTTGTGTAGCTTTGCGCCTTTCCTGGAACTCACTTGGTAGCCCAGACTGGCCTCGAACTCACAGAGATCCACCTGGCTCTGCCTCCCGAGTGCTGGGACTAAAGGCGTGCGACACCACCGCCCGGCCTAAGCTTCATTTTTGTATGAATAAGAATTCTGAAAAGACCCCTTGACTAATTAGAATTACAATGACCTCATGACCACTCATGAATGGTATAATGTTGCAGGTCCAGAGCCTAATCACAATTTATTGTGGGCTTATCATTTCACCCTTAATTGTTCTTCCTAATTCAGCTATATGTGGGGCATGTGATGAATAGACAAAATGCCTTCTGAATGTATTAACTTAGAAGACTACCAGACTACATTAACACTAAAGCTAAGAATGTGCTCAGATGGCCTCTAAGACCTATAGCTGTGTTTTATCCTCTTTGCCCTCTCCCATTATCCTGCCTCTTTGACATTCAGCAATATACCTGAAAAAAAATCTTGATTTCTTTTTTTTGTTTGTTTGTTTTTACTCTACTAACTTTATGAAAGTACTCCCATATTTGAATATTGAGTGTAAGGTAACCTAAATTTGTGTTCCTGGATCACAGTCACTCATATTTAGTATCAGAATCCACTAACCCTTACCTTATCCTCTCTGAGGTGAATACTATGTGTTTGCATTCACAATAGTGAATTACTTGGAGCAGATCAATGTTAGGAATATTAATGCTTCCAATAGTAAGTACTTGGAACATCTTCCTCTATGAAAATACTATTCCTCAATTATATTTTCAGCATATATGTTTACAACTTCAGTTCATTCAAATGAAACTGAAAATAAATAGTAAAGTTTATCATGTTTATTTTATCATCTTGAGCTTTACTGTCTTAGTCTTCAGGTAGTCTACATAGAGATCCATGGACTATGTGAGCAAGAACAACTGAGCATTTTTTTAATTGTGATGCCCTTTATCTCTTTTCTTTCCCCTGGCAAATATCCTTAATACCATATTTAAAAAACCTTAACCAATAATCTTATAGAATGACTACATAATTTATGTAATATTATTTTTTTTACTACAAGTAAAATTTATCTTTCGTCAAATGAATAAACTTCTATAAATGCATATTTTATATAGATAGTCTTATATAACAACACAGAATTTCAACCCTGAAAAAATAAAAAAATATATTTAATAAGTTTGTATTTCCACAATCAATTTTATCACATAGAATTGAATATTTATTGTTTACATTTTGAATCCTTTTTAATTATTTTGAATTTTCTTTTTTCTTTTATTAATAGAGAAAATTTACATATTTTTGCATTCATCATAATTTAAAAATAAAAAGCCTATTAATACAATTAAGTGAATAAAATGTCCATTTAAAATATTATGACTTTATTAAAGCAAATATTTATTTGAATACTTTCCACTGTGGAATATATGCAAATGAATATCTCAGAGAAATATTTTGGAGACAACTCCTATCTGAGAAAAATGTTTAGGTTGGAAAATAAGATATATTTAATTGGGGGCTGGAGAGCTGGCGCAGAGGTTAAGAGCACCAGTTATTCTTCCAGACGTCCTAAATTTAATTCCCAGCAATCACATGGTGGCTCACAACCATCTGTAGTGAGATCTGGTGTCCTCCTCTGGCCTGCAGGTGTACATGCAGACAAAACACAGTATACATAAATAAATAAATAAATAAATAAATAAATAAATAAATAAATAAATAAATAAAGTTCTATTTTTAAAAGATATATTTAATTGCCATTATAGAAGTAATTAACATTAAGTTACCACAATTAATGTAAATGGAATGTAAGTAAATTTTGTCTTTGCTACAATTTTGGTGCATTCTAAAATATTGCTTAAATTATGAGCAATTAAATATGCTCAATATTTAGTCTATCTATTTTCTGTTTAAAACCAGAAAAGCATTGCACTAATCCATAAAGTTATGTTTCTATATCCTTTTATAAAATATATAATTTTAAAATCAGTTTTATATGAAATAGCTTTGCAATATTTAAATATTTACATTCAAGTAATACATTGTTTCTAATTTTATAATACAGTATATCTGATTCATTTAGATAAAATTAGTTCACTAAATTGTAATAAATGTGTTGTAAGAGGCAAAGAGGAAATGCATATAATATAGGGAATTCTAAGTGAACATAGACTGCTTTTAGACCAAAGTTATATTGTTTAATCACTATAGGACAATATATATATATATATATATAAAATCAATATTACCTAGGTTAATAAGTTGAAATAACCTTTTGAATACTTTTCTTGGTTTCACTGTCAGCATTTTTTTCATATAAATATTTTATTAATTCCAATATTATAAGTAGCTATAAAAAGGTAAAAAGGAATATTATTTTTTTAGATGGATTTAGTTCATTACAATTTCTCATAATTTATTGAATGTCTTAATAAATATTTTTCAATATTTCATCTATAGAAAACACACACACACATATATACATATATACAATATAAATAATAATGCATAGTGATATATGTGTGTAACTGAAAGTTTTCCTGTATCCCACCTGGTTCATGGGCCCTCAGTCCCACAGCTGTTCAGACCCAAGTAAAACACAGAGGCTTATATTATTTTTAAACTATGGCCATAGCAGGCTCCTTGCTGGCTAGCTCTTACATCTTAAATGAACCCATTTCTATAAACCTATACTTTGCCACATGGCTCATGGCTTACTGGTACTTTACATCCTGCTTCTCCAGGTGGCATCTGACAGAGTCTCCTCAGCTGTCTTTCTCCTTCCTCTCTTTCTTTAGAATGTCCCACCTAAACTTATTCTACCTCACCATTGGCCAAACAGCTTTATTTATCAACCAGTCAGAGCAACACATATTCACAATGCATGCAGAACAATATCACCCATCATATATGTATTTGAAAAAATTAGTATTTGCATTATATTTGGAAAAAACAGTTTGATTGTATCTATGAGTTAATTTCTTGCTGTTATGTCCAACTAATAAAAAGCAAACTTCTGAAGGATAGGATTATTGATTCAGGGTTGAAGACTATACTACTTAATGGCAGTAAAGTCATGACTTCAGGAGTTTAAGGTAGCCAGTCACACCTTGTCAACATTCAGGAAGTACTTAGTAATGAATGCTTTGTTTTGCTCCTGTTCCCTGTCTCCTCACTCCAAGATTCAAACCTACGGAACCTTGCCATCCACAGTTAAGATCCATCCTCTCTCCTCTGTAACGTATTCTAAATAATCTCTCACAAACATGCTCATGGACTTTATTCTTAGGTGATCTGGCAATATAACTATAAAAATTCACAAACTCCATGTGGATAGTAGTAGGTTTTTTTGTTTGTTTGTTTTAGGAACTTACCAGGTCTTTATTTCCTGATGCCAGAAATAAACAGTATCAACAAATAGTCACAATTCTAGTAGCACATAGTATAATAAAATATAGATAAAATAATGATATTCCTTCAGTTTCATATAGTAGATGGGTTAGACAGTAGAGATCATCCCACATCCTCAAATTATAACAATACATGGATTTTTGTTGCATGGTATTTATTGTGAACATCTAATTTTATCTCCTAGAAGATACTATGTTTGAAGCAAATGACTGGATCAGCCTATAAAATTAGATAGTATAAGACTATGGAAGCTTTATGTGTGCCCACTACTGTACTGACTGTATTTAAAGGTAAATATAGATTCATTAAACATTGAGAAATATAATCATAATGAGCTAACATTAAAGAAAGTGGTAAGGAAGCTGATATTACTAGGCTATATTTTTATCACAAGAGCAGAAATATCAATGGACTAGAAAAGATAAAAATTCTAATAACCAATCTTGGTAAATCCAAAAAGTTAGGTTAAGCTAAGAATAAAGTTTAATATAGGATGATTAGAGAGAGAAAAATATTCAGAAAAACTTTCCAAATTTGATTCCTTTTTTTCTTACTGTGTGTCACAGATGGCTTAATGCTCCCTAAAATTATGTTCCTCAACAGTCAGAAGAAATGCCCTTGGTTTGGATCACTATGTTCTAATTCTGCCTTTATGTGGGATGACTCAACCACCTAGGTGTTAACTTGACTTCTGGTTTCTGTGCATGAACAAAGTAGTACCTTTTGTTATGAACACATCAAATGGGAAACACTAGCATTGTATGTATCCTTAGGACCACATGGAGTATGGTCTAAAGCCCCCCAAAGTTTTCTGTAGTTTATCAAATTATAATAAAATAAAAAATGGATAGTAGTGGATTTAGAAATAATTACTTTATAGGAGTTTGAAATTTTATCATAGATTGGCACATTAAACTCATGAAACAGTGTCTTTTTTTTTTCTTGGTCTTCAGATGAATTTTCATCCCATTGATAATAATATGCGGAGATGAATATATATTTGATCACACTTGTAATAACTACACTGTGTGGCTGGGGTGTACTGATTGCTATAAGTTGGGGCTATATAGGGTTTCTATAAACATTGTCTCAATTTATAAGTCCAAGGAAATAATGTCTTCCAGACACCAAAGTACTGGTGCACATATAAACTCAAGAGACTGTGGAAGCCTACCCAGTCCCAAGCTAGACAGGAACCTAAAGATGAAAGTGGGTAAGTGGGTCAAGAAAACATCCACTTGCAAAGGAGACATCAGTCCTCTCCAATGGACTCTCATTATGTACATTAATCACTCCTAAGGGTAGACCCCATGCCAAATACAAGATGGCCAATATAAAATGAGCTAAATAGTATATTGGTAGACTCTGTGCACATTGGTTTACTTAGACAATTGTTACTTATTGGTCATTTGTTTGTACATTGTAGTATCTGATTTTGTGGAGTTTTATGTTTTGTATATGAGTGTGTGTTTCTCGTGTTTTTTTTTTTTTAATTTTTTTAATTTTTAAAATCTAGCTGGGCAGTGGTGGTGCATGCCTTTAATCTCAGCACTCGGGAGGCAGAGCCAGGTATATCTCTGTGAGTTCGAGGCCAGCTTGGTCTAAAGAGCAAGATCCAGGACAGGCACCAAAGCTACACAGAGAAACCCTATCTTGAAAAAAAAAAATCTAGTTTCTTTCTTTTGTTTCCTTGCTTAATTTTTAAAGAGAGAAAGAAAAATATGGAATGAAGTTGTTTGAGTGGAGAAGTGAGGAGAATCTTTGAGGAATCAGGAAGAGAAAACCATGAGAAGAATAAGTAAAACTTACAAAAAAATTTAAGTAATTAAACATAATGTTTTAATATTTTATTAAATGCATATAAATCTATAAATTCTAAACACTATTAATGTGTCTTGCACATTTATAATATCCAGTTAATCAATTTAGTAAGGTTATAAGATTAAGAATGTTTAATGACTTACAAACTAAGTAGCATATCCATCACAGAATCTATTGGGTCCTATATCAGTTTTTCAGACTATTGAAACATACTCCTGTATATTTAATGGATTTTAAAAAATGTGTCTTCTTACATTGGTATACATGACAAGTTCAATATAGGTAACTCTATAAATAAGATGTAAATTGAGATGCATTATTAATGAGTCTCAGTGAAGCAAAATTTTAAAATTTACATTTTTTGATATATATGACAGATATTTATGTTCTTTTTTATTGATTTTAGTGAAAATAGATACTTCCCTTAAACAATACATCCAGAAACACTTTTTCCTTGTCTTATTGTATTGTGTTTTGTCCTATTTGGCTGTCATCTCTTGGCAGTCTGCTCTTTCCAAATTTCTTAGCAACACGCAGTTCAAATAAATAAAGTAGCCTTTACGTTCATGTTTATACTTCAAATACATAGAGATATGACAATCTCCAGATGTTTAACAATAAACATTTCTGCAAAATAATCGTATGGATGTGAAGTCATTTTGTGCTCTTAGACATGGAGAAGTCAAAGGAATTTCTATGTTCAGCATAATTCATAACCTCTTATTCTCTGAGGAAAAGTTGTTTTTGCTATACAATTAACTGAAATGAAAATGTTAACAATATTAAAAGAGAAAAGATAAATTTATAATATGGAAATGTACAACAATTTATGGAATGAAACATATTATTAAATAGCTATGTAGAGAAAAAAATGTTCCTATGGAAATGTTCTATGCTCATCTCAACTGTATGTCTTAGCAGGTAAGACAGTGTAAATATTTAAAACTTACAGTATTTTGAACCGTTTTATTTACATTAGAATTCAAAACATTTTACAATGGTTGTTGTGGAATTTTTGTGTACACTGTAAAGATGTGTCTCTTACTAAGCTATCTTCTAATTGGTTTAATAAAAAGGTAAATGATAACTAGCTAGGCAGCAAAATGTTAGGTGGAACTTTCAGGAACAGAGAGGACTCTGGTAATAAAAAGGGTGGGGTCATCAGACAGACAGAGAGAAAAGCAGGTGCTGTGGAATAATCCTTGTACACTGTGAAGACTTGTCACTTGAATTGGTTTAATAAAAAGCTGATTGGCCAGTAGGCAGTCAGGAAGTATAAGTGGGACAACCAAACTAAGGACACTGGGAGGAAGAAGGGCAGAGTGAGAAGAGTTGCCAGACAGTTGCAGAGGGAGCAGGAGATGAACATGCCTTGCTAATAAAGCTACCGCCATGTGGCACAGGGTATATAAGGAATATGGGTTAATTTAAAATGTAGAGTTAATTTAAAACATTAGTCTGAGTTATCTGCCAAGCATTTGTAAGTAACATTAAGTCTCTGTGTTGTTTATTTGGGAACTGGTAGGTGGGAAAGAAAAATTGGCCTACAAATGCCTTTCCAACATGGGGCTGGGATTTCCACGTAAGACCTGACAAAGCTTAAAAAATTATTCAAAACACAGAAAACTGAGTCAAACGTAGCTTCTTAGTAATTGCCTTTTCTCTGGTAGGCTCTGTTTGCTAGTGGCAAGCAGAGGTGCGGCTCCTTTTAGCAGATGGCTTCCTTGTTCAATGCTAGTGACAAAAATAGGTTTGGCTCTTTTAAGAGGCCCTGCTACCAAATACTAAAATGGGGTTTATGAGCAGCAGGTGATGTGATATGTGGTGGCAGCATGGATCCAAAAACTCTTCAGAGTTGGGTGGTAAATGTGACTTGTGCAGGTACCTCTGCCATGAAGCAAGGCTCTCAGAGAACCAGGCAGAGCAGAGTCAGTCACCAAAGCAGAGAGGATCTAGCCATACCTTAGCAGCTTAAAGGCTCCTGTGGTTAGAAGAAGATTACAGATACATAGTAAAGACAAATTCAGACAGAAAAATAAAACTCTAAACAGGTTCCAGTGTGTTTAAAAATATACATAGACTTGGGAGATAAAAGAAAAAGTATAGAGATAGTGAAAGATTAAAAATAGTGTAAAAATAAAGTCCTTTAAAAAGGAATAGAGTAAAAGCAATATAATAAGCCACATAATGATGGAAAATATACAGAGTCTGTATTCTGCATGATATTGTGTTGTCTTTAGCTCTTCTGATTGCTAATAAAGAAATGACAGCTGCTAAAACACATTTTGATTATGAAAGGTCCTAGATTAAACCAACCTATATATTTTAAAAATTTCTTAACTCCGAAATTTAAACCAAAAGATATGCTGCTTTGGGGAAAGGTTATGCTACTATTTCTACAGGATATGAGAAGCTATGGATTCATTTCATTTTAAAGAAAATCAGGTTTGATCAAGGAAAACCTCCTAAAATCCTGACTATAGACATTAAAAAAAAGCCTAGGAGAACTACAAGACATGTAATGTATATTTTCCCTGCTTAAACAAAACAAAAAATCATCCTTGCCTAACTTGTGTGCGTCACACAGTCTATACTTGTAATAATACAAAAATGTATATTACCTTTAAAAGTTTATGTAGTTTCAGAACAAGGAGACCAAAGACCAATGAAAACAGATGGCCCTGATGATCCAACATATTAAAATGCTTCTTTTACAGTCTACTCAGAATTCTGCATCCAAAACAGCTTAAAGGCTGCTGACTGAGATGATGCAGCCCCACAAAGTACTCCAGCCAAAGCCAAACAGTTATCCTGATTTTCTCAATGTTCCCCCAAAGATACCAGTACCCAAATAAAGGGAGCATTCTATATTACCAGAAGATGGGTTATTGATGTTTTTATCTTTATGGGGGGTTGGTTACAAATTTTTATTGGTCATAGTCTGAAAACAGAGAAACAAAAAAGTTAAAATCAATGGTATCTTTCTGAGAGAAAAAATGGGGATATAATATAGAAATGATGAGCTAAAAGACTAGATTATTGAACCTAATTTCATCCAAAAAACAATTAATCTCAAATATTTTACAATGTTATGGATTTTAGTTTATTGATACAGATTTAAAGTTATTTTTGCTATACTTATATATGTTTCTACTCTTGTTTGGGGTATTTTGCTTATGTCACTCATTTAAAAATATAATGTATAATTAAAATACAGATTAGTAGTCATCTATAACTGTCAAACTTATAGTTGAGTTAGGTATGTATTCAAGGTTACATACAGGTGTATTTAGGTAGATGGTCTTCAAGAGCTCCAAAGACCTATAGAATTTGACATTTAATAACATAAGACTCTTTATGACAGTGAGACACATATGCTCCTGATGGCACCATTTACTTCAAAAGAAGATATTGGGCATCAAAGAAATTCCATATGGAGCTTGCTTTCTTTATGACAAAAGCTAAAACCATTTGGGAAAAATAAAACCTGTCCTTGCCTCAATTGCTGACAAAATACTGTCCAAACTGGACCAGCAGAATGTAAAAAAAGTGACTACCAAACTTCACCAAGACAAGGTAGGACAGTCCTTCAAATTTTCTTGCTTCTCAGAAAAGTCTTTCAGCTTTATTAGGCCTGAAGGCCAAAGGTGGATGGCCTAACATTACAGAAGAATCTAGGGTGAATAAACAGCCATTTGTCCTTTTTGTTAGATAACATTACAAACTTCAGGGGTCTTTATTGGCATTAAAACCTAAATAACAGGACTTAAAGATTTCCTTAGTTATAATAAAAGATAAAATATATATATCAAAGTTTAGATTCATAAAGATAAAGATAATAGTATATTTTCTCTAATTTTGTCCAAGACAAATAGACCCGATATAATTGTAAGTCTTACTTAATGGCTATTTTTGTTGTATATAATTTTTTCTATGTAAAAGTTAAAACCTTCTTTATAATTAGACAAAAAAAAGGGGAAATGCTGTGGAATAATTCTTTTGTACACTGTGAAGATTTGCCACTCTGTTTGGTTTAATAAAAAGGTGATTTAATAAAAAGCAGCCAGGCAGGAAGTATAGGTGGGACAACCAAACTAAGGACACTGGGAAGAAGGAGGGCAGAGTAAGAGGAGTTGCCAGTGAGATGGAGAGATAACAAGAGATGAATATAAAATGTTAATAAAATGAGAACCGAGCCGGGCGGTGCTGGCTCACACCTTTAATCCCAGCACTCGGGAGGCAGAGGCAGGCGGATCTCTGTGAATTCGAGGCCAGCCTGGGCTACCAAGTGAGTTCCAGGAAAAGGCGCAAAGCTACACAGAGAAACCCTGTCTTGAAAACCCAATAAATAAATAAATAAATAAATAAATAAATAAATAAATAAATAAATAAGTGAATAAATGAATAAAATAAAATGAGTACCATGTGATAGGGTAATTAAGAAATATGAGTTAATTTAAACTATTTGGTAATAAGCCTGAGCTATTGACTGAGCATTTATAAGTAATATTAACTCTCCATTTTGCTTATTTGGGAAGTGCAAGAGAGGCAACACAGTGTGACAGAATGTAGATTAATACAAATGGGTTAATTTAATGTGTAACAGCTAGTTGAGACAAGCCTAAACTAAAGGCCAAACTTTCACAATTAATAATAAGTCTCAATGTCATTACTTGTGAGCTAGTGGCCAACAAGAAAGCAACTTTCCTAATGTTGTGACCTTTTAGTACAGTTCCTCATGCTGTGTTGACCCTATCCATAAAATTATTTTCATCGCTACTTTATAATTGTAATTTTCCTACTTTTATTAATCAAACTATAAATATCTAATATACAGAGCGGTCTAAGGTGACCCCTGTTAAAAGGTCATTCCATCCCAAAGGGGTCACAATCCACAGGCTGATTACCAATGCACTAGATCCATATAATTTGAGTATTGTGATTTTGTCAGAGCATTAAAATATCAGATGTAATATTGTTTCAAATATTTATAAATTATAATACATATAAAAATAAATACATTCTTTTTCTTCAAGTGGCATACAATATATCATAATTGCATTTGTTTTTGCTGTGACAAAATCTTTGACAAAGTCAACTTAAGGGAAAAGGCTCATGAATCTTGGTTGCAGTCCCTCAAGACAGGGAAGTCATAGAGGCAGGGGCTTGTTGCAGCTGGTCAGATTATGTCCGTAGTGAAGTAGTACAGCACAACAAATGAATGTATATTGGTGCCCAGCTCACTTTCTCTATCTTATGTAATTTAGGATTAGCCTGCTAGTGGAATAGTCTCACTCATAATAGTCAGGTCCGCCTATATTAACTGAGTTTTAGTCAAGATAATCCTCCACAGGTATATCCAGTGTTCCATCATGGAAATGATTCTAGATTTTCTTTTTTCTTTTTTCGGTTTTTTGAGACAGGGTTTCTCCATACTGGTAGTTTTGGTTCCTGTCCTGGATCTTGCTCTGCAGACCAGGCTGACCTTGAACTCAGAGATCCACCTGATTCTGCCTCCCAAGTACTGTGATTGAAGGAGTGAGCCACTGCCTCCCAGCTTAGATTTTCATCAAACTGACAATTAACACTCATCACAACTCCACTGCTTGTCACGACGTTCAAATACATTATTATTAAGCCATAAACTGCCATTTCTTGTCCCCATAGCCTTGTGACTATGTTATTAATGTAAAGCACATTCAATTCCACCATGAAAGTCTCCATAATATTTATCAACTCCAACACTATAAAAGGTCAAAATTTCTTAACTATGAGCATCTATAAAATAGAAAATAATTTATAAACTTCCAACATGTGTGGCACAGAGGAAACATCTCTGTTTTCTAAAGTGGAAGAAGCAGGGCATAACAACAAAATGTCACACCAAAGCAAAACTAAAATGCAGCAGGGAAATGTTCTGACAAAAACAATTTGAGGAACAAAGAGCTTATTTTCAGTATGAGCTCCTGGATATGATTTATTGTAATGGTGTGCTCACAGTGGCAGTATACTTTGGGACCTGAACTCCCACTGAAGCAGATCTCTGGCATATACTGAGGAAGTTTATTAAATTCTCTCCACAGAGAAAAAGCAGAGAACAAGGAACAGATGAAGCTAGTATTCAAAGCACTTCTTCTCTTTTACAGTCCAGGATTTTCTACTTACTGAATGGTGTCACCCACAGTAGGCAGGCCCTTCCACCTCAATGGAACTTCAATCAAGACAATCCTTCAGAGGTCTGGCCAGAAGCTCATCTCACTTTTGATTTTAGATTTTTGCTAGTTGGCAATTAATACTAACCATCATAAAATATATTTGATATTTCCTCTGTTTTATACCTATACAGCCTGATGAATAAAGTTAAGTGGTTTTGATCCCACATAAACTGAAACATAAAAAATTATTAATATATATTTTGAAAAAAGTACTAAAAGCCAATTTTTAAATATTTCCTTGTTTTTCTGACATTCATCAATGGAACTACAGTATCATTTTGTTACAGCCATAGAAATATGACTAAAACTACTAATAATAATCTCCATAATTTTGCAATATTTTTATATAATTAATTTACTGTGAGTTAACTTATGTTATCACAAATATAAAACTAGCCACTTTAGTCATATCTGTGGCAAGTTACAAATGGTTTACTGCCATCCTTAAGTACAGCAAACTTGAACAACTTGAAAAATCAATGACTTTTTAAAAACTCATCAGAGACCTCTCAGGCTGTAAAGGTAAAGAGCCATCTGGGAAACTAGAGTCAAATCAATTCTCAGTCACAACCAACATGTACTTCCCAGGAACACAACACCCTTAAATCTTAAACAGAGTGGCATAGTTATATAGCATTACATTAATTTCTGGCATCCGGAATGAAACAAAGTCAGAGTGTTCTTTCCAAAGGTCTTGAGGGAGAAGTTTGCACTTTCAAGTTTGTCCACATTTTATTCTGAGACATAAGCTCTAAGAGAGACATCCACATACAGATGGCAGATGGATGTTAGCCACCCCTGCCAAATAAAAACAAAGGGGTGGGAGGAAGGAAGAGGAAGATCTATGGTATGTAAAATGAATAAAAAAAAATTTTCTTAAAAAAAAAGATAATTGTTCATAAGAATGATAACAAAGGTAGTGTTTAAAATGAAAAAGAAATGACCAAAATCTCATATTGGACACAAATTTGGGGGTTGCCAAGCAGAGGATTTAATAAAACTGCAAGGGATATCTGAGGAAATCCAAAGGGGAAACATACTGTCAGCACACGAATAGGTGGTTAATGCAACATGGGAAGATGGGATTTCTAAGAATCAAAATTAACTATTCGGGAGGAAATAGTGACAGCCGTGAATGGACAGCATCTGTTCTCAGCAGCAGCTTTGTCGGTAAAACAGTCTAGAACTGAGATGCAAGCGAGAGTGAAAAAAGAGGGAAAGGGAAAAAAAAAACATGTGATATTTTCAATCGATATATTGTTAGAAGGATAGGGGACAAAAAAGCATTGGCAGTTGAAATTGCTGAACAATTTCCAAAATCAATTTCACTAGAACCGTGGATTTACAAAATCACAGAGCAGGAAAAACATCAAGGAAAATACATGTAATGAAACAGACAAGTTTAAAACCAAATAATATAAGTCTCAAAACATTTTTTTTTGTTGCTTAGTCAAAATACGTACAATCCTGTAAAGTCAGGAGCTATCTTGACTATATCTTATTAAACCATTGAATAAGCAAAAATTTAAAACCAAAATGAGCAGCTAAAATAATAAAATTTGAAAACAGAGAGGATAACAAATGTCAGTAAATTCTAATATTAATTATTTAAAATATTAATCAGGTTGATAGAACTTTTACCAGAATATATAAGAAAAAAAAGAGAAAGTAGAAATTGCTGATATTAGAAATGGAAAATAGGTAATTCATATTAATCCCAGTGTTATTAAATGAGTACAATCAAGTCTATAATCTAAAATAAACTATTACATGTGCATTGACTTAATATGTTAGATAAGGTACACCATTTGAAAAATTTCAAAAAATGAAAACCATATTGTATTCAAGGAAACATAATGTGAATAAACCCATGTCTAATAAATAAACTAATTAAACAATAACAACACAAAATAAATAGTTTCATATCATTTTGATGAGTTTCACCCAAAATTTAAAGTGTAAATATTATTGGCCTTTGAAAATAGCTCAGTTACTAAAGTAATAGCTATTGAAATATGAAGACCTGGGCCGGGCGGTGGTAGCGCACGCCTTTAATCCCAGCACTCGGGAGGCAGAGCCAGGCGGATCTCTGTGAGTTCGAGGCCAGCCTGGGCTACCAAGTGAGTTCCAGGAAAGGCGCAAAGCTACACAAGAGAAACCCTGTCTCGAAAAACCAAAAGAAAAAAAAAAGAAATATGAAGACCTGATTATGGATTCTCAGCATCATCTAGAAGCCAGGTGTAATGGTGTGTGTCTTCATCCTATCATGAGGGAGGCAAAGACAAGAAAATTCCTAGAGTTCACTGACCAGCTAGTCTAGTCAAATTCCTGAGCATGACATTCAGTAAGAGACTTCATTTTGAATAGTAGGGAGGATAGCAATAGAAAGTTATGCAATTCTAGCCTCACATATATAATCATGTATGTGTGACATAGAAAAGCAAAAGCAGGTGTTGCAATTTGTGTTTATAACCCCAGCACTGTAGGGTAGAGACAGATTCTAGGAGCCTATGATCAACCAGTCCAAATGAAATTTGGGCTCCACATGGTGGTAATCATATAATTACTCCAAAAAGAAAGACATCCCAGTGTCAACCTCTGTTGTCCATATGTGCTTGCACTGGTGAACACACACATATATACATGTGTGCTCACACAATACACAAGCACACACATATTCATATACATATGTACAAAATATAATAATAAACAATGACAAAAATTCTTACTTGTTAAAAATAAAGATCTTTACTACTTACTAATGAATAATTTCTGGTTACATGCATAAAATAAATATTTATAGCATTTTATAAGTTGAGACCCTGATTAATTTTCTAACTCTTTCTGACAGAAGTGAATAGTAGTTTACATTCACATACTTTTTTTGTATTTTTAATGAGACAACCATTTCATACAACCACAGGTATTACTCATTATTTTGGAAAACTTTGTCTCTTCCTCTTTCATTATTTTGATTCATACAATTTATTTTGGCCACCTGTAGCTAACCCATTGTACCATAGATCATTAGAAAATTTCCCTATCTTATTACATCCCTGTATCCATGAACAATTGCCTATCTATCCATTTCCTTCACATGTTTACAATTCTCAGCCTCCTGAAACTCTCCCACTTTTTTGTCTGTAACAGTGTTAGCTTTCATTGATAACAAAAAAAAAAATTGTTTTCCTGTACCTGACTTTTTTCACTTTGCGTTGTTACCTACAACTCCATCCACTTTGTTACCCAAGTCTCATCTCAATCTAATTACATTTATTTACACTATTTTCTTAATCTATTTTTTTTGTCGGTGGATAACAGCCTTCTATGTTGGCTACTGGCAGGAGCACTGAAATGAGCATCTAGCACAGAGTGGTTTAAAAAAAAAAAAACACTAAATGTAAGCAACATGCAATATAGATATACCATCTTCCAGAAAATGAAAGTTAATTCTTATACCTTAACAGTTCCCTTTGAACAGGGTCATTATACACATAAGTAATATGTAAAAGAAAAGGACAAGAATGTTTAGTTTGGTTTGGTTTGGTTTAGTGAAAGCATACCTTTGCCAATGATTACAGTTAACATCTATCTTCATTAATTACATTGGTAGTGTTGTCATTTTGATATGGTATGCAAGAAATTACTCATCTGTCCTAAAGCACTATTTCTGAGAGATTATAAATTCATTTTAATTGTCAAGACAGGTCATCACAAAAGAATTCAAGGAATCACAGCATTAAAGGTACAGTGAATTACTGAAGTGAACCTTTCTGTTGGATAGGGGTATTCTAAAGAGGCTATCTTTACAAAATAAACTACCACTTAGTTCCAATAATGATCTTATTATCAGGGACAATGCATTGCTCCAGTACAGACCACTGTGATTAGAATGATAATCCTCTATTTTTCCCAGTCCTTAAAAGTAACTTTCAAATTTATATGAGGTACAAAATTAATGAAAACAAAAAAATCAAGCAAACAAACAAACAAAAACTTTCTTTCATTCCAAACATGTATTTCATTTCCAATATTCATGGCCTGTCTTTTGTAAGCAAGATTATTATTAATAAAAGTTTGTCATTGCCCTTGCATTCTCTTATTTCTTGGCTTAAGGGACAAGAAACACATGAAATATTGGAGATAATGAACCAAGAATTAAAATAAAGCAAGTATACTTCCTTACAAAAAATGTCAAGGTAATACCCTCATTAAAATGAAATATACATTTGTTTTAATGATGGTATGAAAGTCACTAGCAGAAAGTAGATATTGTTGAATAATTATTTCAATGATGTGGGAACAAGAATCAGATATGATTTTTGCATTCATGTATTTCAAGATCTAGTACCATATAAACAAGTTATTAAGATCTGAGACAGCCTACAGGCAAACTAGGCTTTATTTTTTTATTTTTACTTTTTTTATTAAGAAAATTTTTTTATCCATTTTGCACACCAATCAAAGATCCCCCTCTTCCCTCCTCCCACCCTCAATCCTTCCCCTCCCAACCCACCCCCCTACTCCCTCTCACAAAAAGGCAAGGCCTCCCATGGGGAAACACATCCAGTAGAGTCAATTCCAAGCCCTTCCCCTGCCTCAAGTCTGCATGAGGTGTCCCATCATAGGTAGTGGACTCCTAAAAGCCCCCTCATGCACCAGGGATGGATTCTGATTCCACCACCAGGGGCCCCCAAAGCAGATCGAGATATGCAGCTGTCTGCAGAGGCCCTCTATTGCAGTCCCATGCACCCTCCACAGCCACTGATCCAATGTTCTGCTGTGGATATTGCTCTATATAAATACAACACTGATGGCCAGTGACCAGACAGGAAGTATAGGCAGGACAAGGAGAGAGGAGAATTGGGGAAACAGGAAGAAGGGGAGAGAGACACTGCAGCCACCACCAGGACAAGCAACATGTAAAGATGCCAGTAACCCAGAAGCCAAGTGGCAAATTATAGATTTATAGAAATGGGATAATTTAAGATATAAGAACAGTTAGCAAGAAGCCTGCCATGGCCATACAGTTTATAAGTAATATAAGCATCTGAGTGATTATTTTATATGTGGATTGTAGGACTGCGGGGCTTGGTGGAACCTGGAAAGAAGCCCTCCAGCAACAATGTTCATTTGTTTTTTACAGCTGAGTAGGATTACATTGTGTATATGTACCACGTTTTCTTAGTCTGTTCTTCAGTTGAGGGGCAACTAGGTTGTTTTCAGGTTCTGGCTATTATGGATAATGCTATGAACATAGTTGAGCATGTAGTCATGTGGCAAGATTGAGCATTCCTTACGTATATGCTCAACAGTGGTATAGCTGGATCTTGAGGAAGATTGATTCCTGATTTTCTGAGAAACCGCCATACTGATCTCCAAAGTGGCTGTACAAGTTTGCATTCCCACCAACAGTGGAGGAGTGTTCCCCTTGCTCCACATCCTCTCCAACATAATCTGTCTGAGTGCTTTTTATCTTAGCCATTCTGGCAGGTGTAAGATGGTATCTCAGAGTCGTTTTGATTTGCATATCCCTAATGACTAAGGATGGTGAGCAATTCTTTAAATGTCTTTCGGCCATTTGAAATTCTTCCTTTGAGAAATCTCTGTTTAGCTCTGGAGCCCATTTTTAAATTTAATTGTTTGTTATTTTGATGTCTAGTTTCTTGAGTTCTTTGTATATTTTGGAGATCAGCCATCTGTCAGATGTGGGGTTGGTGAAAGTCTTTTCCCATTCTTTAGACTGTCATTTTGTCTTATTACTGTGCCCTTTGCCTTACAGAAGCTTCTCAGTTTCAGGAGGTCCCACTTAGTGTCTGTGATACTGGTGTTATATTTAGGAAGTAGTCTCCTGTGTCAATGTGTTCAAGACTACTTCCTATTTTCTTTTCTCTCAGGTTCAGGGTAACTGGTTTAATATTGATCCACTTGCACTTGAGTTTTGTACATGGCAATAAATGTGGATCTATTTGCAATCTTCTACATGTTGCTATCCAGTAATGCCTGTGTCATTTGTTAAAGATGCTTTCTTTTTTTTATTGTACAGTTTTGGCTTCTTTGTTTTTATTACTGTAGCTCTATAGTAGAGCTTGAAGTCATGAATCGTGATGCCTCCAGAGGTTGCTTTATTGTACAAGAGTCTTTTAGCTACTGAAGTTGAGTATCGTTCTTTCCAGGTCTGTGAAGAATTGTGCTGGAATTTTGTTGGGGACTGCATTGAATCTGTAGATTGCTTTTGGTAAGATTGCCATTTTTACTGTGTTAATCCTACTTATCCATGAACATGGAAGATCTTTCCATTTTCTGATATCTTCTTCAATTTCTTTCTTCAGGGACTTAAAGTTCTTGCCATACAGGTCTTTCTCTTGCTTAGTCAGAGTTACCCCAAGGTATTTTATATTAACATTCTAAATTTATGACAGACTGAAGAATGGAAATTGTCACAGAAACATGTTATAACAAAATGCCTGAGAAACCTGACTTGTGATCCTTAGTTTAAAAAGCACAATCACCAGGCAGTGGTAGCACATGCCTTTAATCCCAGCACTTGGGAGGCTGAGCCAGGTGGATCTCTGTGAGTGTGAGGCCAGCCTGGTCTACAGAGTGAGATTCAGGACAGGCACCAAAAAGGCTTTCTTTTTTAACAAAAATGGAGACAAGTAGTATTCAATTTGATTTGAAAAGTTGATATTTATTTGTTAACTCTTAATTTCCTCTGTTCTCTGCCCTTTCCTTTTATATATGAGATTTATTATAAGAATTGTTAAATCATTGTCAGATAGAAAAGCATGTTAGGAAATGTTGGTGCATATAGGTATTCTACAGAGATGAGATTATATCTATCTGAAAGAGTTTTTTTTTTATAATCAGAAATAGAAATAAAAAGGTTCTTCTATTCTATCCTAATACAAAATTGGTATAAAATTAAAACTGTTTTATAATTTATCATGCCACTGGACAAATTCAGATTATGTATTCTAATGTCCAAACAAAATTGAATTTAAATGATTTAATATAAATGGTTTCACTGAAGGTATTACAAGACAAAGTTATAAGGTAACAACAATGAAAGTCTTCTTAAATTGGCTCTACTATGTGTGACTACATGTCAGTCTCCATGTCACAACTTTCTCCAATCTATCTTTAACCTCCAGATAGTGGAGGCTTTAGGAGATATAAACTACTAGTCATTGTTTAAAATAATGGGGAAGTGTTTTAGAGAACCCCGACTCTTTCTTCCTCCTCTTTTGTTTTTTGCTCAAGAGAATGTTTGAGTTCCATGTCACAAATGCCAAAATATTGGAATCTTGAAATAATCATCAGTCTCAAAGCAAAAATTGCATCTGATCTTAAACTATAATCTCCCAAACTCTGAGCTATATAGGCATTCCTTTCTGTAAGTCAGGTTTCAGGCATTTTGTTTTGACATGTATCTATGACAGTTTCCATTCTTCAGTCTGTCATAAATTTAGAATGTTAATTCCTGGATGTATAAGCTAGAATTTCTGACGGCTGAAGTGCTCATCCTTTTTCAACTGATATATTTGAGTATGTTTGCAAGATGTCATTTCTCTGGTAATACACAAATGCCAGCCTGATCTCCACACAAGTTTTAAGCCATCTGTACTTTCATTACAAGTGTAGGTGTCTGATCTTGCAAAAAGATAAAAGAATTGATCACACCATTCCCAATGGGATCTTCTAAAATGAGTCTAGATGACTATCAGATTTTGAGTTAGATAAACATTTCTGATTCTTGAAATAATATATTTATAAGTTTCAATAACTTGTGTGTGGAGACTGGGAAGCTGGCTCAGTTAGTAAAGTGCTTGACATGTAAGCACAAGGCCCTAAGTTAGAATCCACAACAACCACATTAAAAAAGAGAATCATGGGACTTCTGCAATTCTAGTATTGAATGATGAAAGCAGAAGTATCCCTGGTGCTCACTGACCACGTACTCTGATCAATCAGTGTGCTCTAGGTTCTGTGAACCCTATCTCAAAAATATGCTGGAGGGTAGCTGAAAAAGGGACCCAATAGTGACCTTCGTTCTTCCCTTTAACACACACACAGGATCAATCTTACACTCAGGTTCAATCTTCCCATTACTATAAGCATAATCCAGTAGTATTATTCAACAACTCCTTTGTAATTAATAAAATTCAGAAGTAGAAATGGGGACATCACCTGGTTTACATGTTAATGTTGTCCAAAACATTAACATAATCATAAATCCTAATGAATGGCTTCTATATTCTTGAAACCTTGTGATCATTATAAAAAAATAGTTATTATGAAGTAACAAGATAATAGTGTAATCATTTTTAATTTCATAATTTTTAAAACATAGTGCTTAAAATTATGCCAAATTTTCATTTCAAATCATTAGATTCTTTTACTGCTTTGGCATCATTGTGATTCTGATTAAAAACAATAAATAAATGCTTAATCTTTCCCAGAGAATTTCCCTTAAATGAAATTTCAAAGAAAAAAAAAACAAACAGACAAAAATTCATTTTCTTCAGGAATGACCAATCTCATCCCAATACACACAGATATTCAGCTTCAAGAAGTCAGGCACATAAAAG
This sequence comes from Peromyscus leucopus, assembly GCF_004664715.2. Classification (NCBI taxonomy): domain Eukaryota; kingdom Metazoa; phylum Chordata; class Mammalia; order Rodentia; family Cricetidae; genus Peromyscus; species Peromyscus leucopus. Next base: position 53,514,450 of record NC_051080.1, on the reverse strand, counting down.
CAAAACTAAATGGACTTAGTTGGTTATATGTATGTTCCTATGAGAGTGCATACATGCACATGTCTGGTATGGTGTAACATTAACAATTAAGAGAAGGTCATGCATTTGGTAAGGAGGGAATGATTTGGAAAGGCTGGAGGGTGGAAGGTAATATAGATTCAATATTGATGTCTGAAGTTTCAAAAAATTAAATATAAGAAAAAAGGAAGCTGGAAAAGTATTCTAACTTTTTAATCTAAGCAATCAGCACAACCTCTTATAATTATATAATTATTTACAGCAATTCTGGTCAATTGCTTACCATAGTGGGATTCATTTATAAACTTTAAATGAGACTGTTACCATCGTGTTCAAACATTTAGTCATCTATTTTGAAATGTTTGAGTGTCAGATATTATAAAATTGTGCATTTAAATATTAGCTTTAATTGGATTTCTATATTCCATGTACTTGGATGAGTGCACAATGTACCTGCTTTTTAGGCTGTTTCTTTACTAAGAAAGACTTCTCAATATTATTCCAAGTTACTGTCTTAGGAAGACAAATTTCTTCCATTAACTCCAATGTAGGGGAAAAAAACTCTCAAAATGATAGATAAAAGAATTTTAGGGTTATCAATTAAACCTTTGAATGTTTCATTGTTATCTCAACAAATTTTATCTTAATCAAATTATTTAATATTAAACTTCAAAGAAAGAACACCAATGTCAATATTCAACATCATTTCATTTTTCTAACAGCAATTTAAAGAAGTCTATTATTCTGTCTGGATCTTAGCTTAGGCTCTTTCCTAAATTGTGCATGTGATTAAAATAAATTTAGGCATTTCTATGGTGGCTAGAATTTAGAAAAAATGAATTAAATGCCAATTCATGGTAGGAGAACTTATCACCTGATTGCTTAGGAACATCCAAGGAAAGGGAGCAGGTGCACTGTGAATGTGAGAGCCAAAATTAAGTATTTATTCAGTCAACGAATATTTTATAAGATATTCTTAGAATAGGAATGAGCCTTATACAAGATAACAAAGGTGTATTTTATGTAAACCTTTGTTATGAACTTTGTGCATCTGGTTTTTAGCAGAGTTTCTAGCAAGTGGCAAATCAGAAGTACACAGAATCATCTATTTCAACTTTATACTTCTTTTCCAACCAGTAATTTTACATGAATTTCCTGTTTCCTAAAATAAATTAAATCTTTCTTCCCCATCTCCCTTTTGCCTCCTGATCTTTTTGGACATTTTCATTTTTCTTCATAGTAATAGACAAAGTATCGCTTCTCGGCCTTTTGGCTAAGATCAAGTGTAGTAATAGACAAAGAAGATGACTATAGTGTCAGCAAGTTCTTCCGGTGTTCTTTAATTTCTTTTCATTTGTGTTAAAATATATGTGGACATTTAAGATTTTTAAAATTCACTCAGTTCCTTTCATAATAAAAGTGTAAGCTGAAGATTAAGTTTCTAATTTGAGAACCATCAAATACACTAACCACCAATATTAATAATACAATAAAATATAATAATAAAATTCTATTAATATATTTTAAAGACACAAAAATCATTTGAGTTACATGTATAATTCACAACAAAAAGTAAGTCTAAGACCCTGTTATTGTTACAGAAAAATTGTTTATTCTAGTGAATATGTTCTCACTGAGGTTGGCAGGGTATCTCTATAAGGTATTTCCTCATTTCAACAGAGCTATGCAAGAGGTAGAATGTCTCCATCAAAATCTCAGATATTTACAAATGTTCCATATATACTGAAAGCAGAAGTTTCTCTGTCTAAAGATCAGAACAGTGCAGAATTGTGGGAATAAACATATGTATTTAGAAGGCAATTTATTATCATGTCTATATTCCAAGGCATCAGTAGCAGACTCATTCCTATGGCTGATGACTTTGCAGCTGTGGACTTGTGGTCATAGTTACAATACTGGGTGTGAATTATTATAGAGTAGGTCTAAAATCTAATCACAGAGGAGCTAATTACCACCACAACACTCATGCTATGAATAACATTGGGCACATCATGCCTAGTAAATTAGTATTGTAACTTATTGGGTTCCAGATAGGTAAGACTCTGGATGGCATTTCTCTAATAGCTGTTCACAAAGCAACTTCTGATATAAAATCTAGGTATCAATAAGGATGCTTATATCTCTTCTTCTAGATTAAGTTCTCTAAGTCCTAGGATAAAGTGTACAGTATGCCTCAATCAATAGAGTCATATAATATTATTTTAATGGAACACCAACACAATGACAATAGCTTCTACTTTTTTGGACTCTTGTGGACTCCCTAACAAAGAATTCATAAGGTAATTTCTTTCACCTGTTATGACACATTTGTTTAATAATCTATGACTTTTGTGAATATTCATTATTCACCCATGCAGGGTATCACCCTAAAATTTTCTTAAATCATATTTTAAATTTGACTACAAAATAGCAATATTGTATATGTTTTTTTCATAGATCTATAGTTTGGTTAATCCTACACACACACACACACACACACACACACACACACACACACACACACCTGCTTTATCCATCATCTCTCTCCACCATCCACAACATTACATTTTGAGTATTCTCCTTTCTTTATTCATGTGTTCTATTTGTACCTGAATATATAACAATCCAATAAGAAAATGTTAAGGTCACTGGTATGATAATAAGAGTAATGTAATAGGTAGATGAACATAGTCACAAATTGGTTTGAGGCCCATCGCAGACAGAATTTATGCTTGAAACTGTAAAGCCACTTAAAATCCTTGAATCCAGTGATATTGGGCCATAAGAGACAGAGAAACCAACTACTTCTCTTTAGTTAAATTGTCATAGCATCAAGACATCTTATATATTTATGTTTATACTCAATGAAAAGGGATATTTTTAACTTCAGTCCAAGAAGATTCTTGTTGGCATGATTTCAGGTGAATGAAGAGACCCATATATATATACAAAATGGTGAAAATAAGTGACAGTTCTAGGCTCATCCCTAAGGAAAATATGTTTAACACTCACTTGAGGATCGGAGATCACTGTGGAAGTGTGGGAGAGAAGAAAAAATACAGAAGATAGAGAATATGTTTGTGAATGACATCTAAATATGACATGGCCAGGACAACCATGAACTCACAGCAGTTGCACAGACTGAAACGGGGCCTGCTTCAGACTTACCTACCCATGTTCCAACCATGGATGGGTGAGGGGCTTACGGAGGTTTTCCACTGATGGATGAACAATTTACAAATAACTGACTGTGATCCAAAAGGAAGCCTAGATACCCATTGGTGACCCATCAGATTCTAATTTGTTTCAAACCAATGCTCACACAAATGGACATAGGATCACAACAAAATCATGAACACTCAAAAGTGATTTCGATGGAAAAAAAAGGGCCTGGATGGAGTGGGAGAAAGAGAAAAGAGGGGCAAGTGAGAAATTAAACAGAATGTACTAGATACGCCATTGAACTCATCAAAGAATAAAATTTATTAACAAATATAAAGGCTAAACAATATATATATTCCTAAATTTTTAGATAGCTACAAAGAATTAAATATGCATATGAGCTACTAAGAAAAAGGAATTTTTGCATTCTCTAGTACTCTTTCAGGCAATTCTGGGTGACTGAGAAAAAATAAGATGGTAAAATTCTCCTACTATCAGAACTCACTTTAAACAGACACCTGTAAGTTCTTTCTATGGATGGAATGTTGTCCTCTTAGTGATAGCTGTAGAGAAAAGCTTTAGAGACAGATACAATTAAATTCTTTAATTGTTTAAAGAGAATCATGAACGCATGAATACTGTAAGATCGTAATCTTACATTCATATTGAAATAAAAAAGAAGTTGAGATTTAGTAGAATGAGTGGTAATTTCTTGATAAAAATTGTAACTATATTGCCTTTCCTTTCTAAATATTTAAATAATGAATATATGAGTGTATAATTGGAAAGGCCTCACATTGCTTTGTCTGTGTAAATTATGCTTCATTTCCACAAGATAAGACATGTTCAATTTACCAGTCAATAAATCTTATTTAAATAACATTTATTATAGAGAAATGCAATATAATTCTTACTTTCAAATGTCATGGTGTTCTATTTTGTAGAAAGCTAGGGGAAATTTTACTAAAAAAGTAGACTTTGGATTAAATGTATTTTTAACATCTCATAATAAAAATAAATAATTTGACCATGAATTAATTTTGATCATAAATATTTTATGATTTATTATGAGGTTATGAATCTATCTACAGTGAGATGACATTTCTGATGATGTGCTACAATATCCATTTTAAATGTTTATATTCATATGAGGTAGAGTATAAAATATTTTTAGGTTCTGGAATATTGATAAAAATAAAATATTTCCTTTTTCTTTTGATTTCTGTTGATCTACATTTTGTTTTTATTGAAATAGCTTTTAAATATATATTTAAAATACTTTTTTTTGTACATCCCAAGTATGACAGAAAATTAGCCAGTGAAATTTATCTAAAATATTGATAATATATTTGAAAGAAGAAAAGATAATTAGTTGGTTCAGGTGATGTTGTCGGAGGGTAAAGGATGAAGAGTGTAAAGAAATCTTGATTTTAGGCATCTGTTCCTAATGAGAGCCATTGGAAGTGATTAAGTACAAAAGTTAGAGGGAACAGATACTTTCTCTCTCCAGCCAGTAAAACATAAATGCACTGTTAACAACTAAATTAGCCAGTCATATATATGGGCAAATTCTTTTGTATCTAAGACCTCAATATGACAGAAACCTATTATACTTGGATGCTGGATATTCCTGTTTGATATGTTTATGGCTACAAGATGAGCATACTAGAGTTTTCTTGTATACAATTTTAGTATGTGAAACATGTACTAGACGACCTTAAAGTAAGCATTCCCGCCCCCCCAATTTTTTTTTTTACCATATTCTTTTGAACAGTGGTGTGTTTTCTGTATACTCAGGGTTATACCTAGCTCAAAAGTTTCTTTTCTGATGTAACTGTGCATAAGTCTGCATTCTTCTTTTCTGCAGGGAGGCATTAGATTGTGAAGACCTCCTCGCCACCCTCTTTTGCTGCAAGGTAATCAATCTTTCTCTACCATTTCACTTCTTGGCTTGTTTGTTTGGGCTTCTCTCTCACCAAGATGCAAATCACTGAATCCATTTACAAATGTTTAGAATGCACAGATGGGGCCCTGGCATCCCCAGAAATTACAGCTGTCCTTAGGCTCTGTTCTGCACCTTCTGGGATAAGATGGTATATTAGAAGTTTCCTCCTTCTGACCTTGTTAATGAGAAGTGTTTGCTTGACAAAAGTCATGCTTCAAAAAGGGAGAAGAAGAATATTGGGATTCGAGGAAAATGTAAAAAGTCAGTAAAGCACAGTGAAACAAACTGAACACAATTAAAAGGAAGAAATATTTTTTTCTTTCAAACTCTGCCTCCCAGGAGTGAAAAGCAAATACACAGGAAGCCGAACTTTAGGCTAGCAGTCTTATCTACAGAGAAACATAGATATTTCAAGTCTTAAAACCATGCACAGATTTGGTGTTGAGCTGATTCTGAGTCCTGTGCAGAGCGGGGTAGCCCGGAGAAGAACCACTTCCAACATCTTAAGAAGGGGCAGGTGCTTCTCTAGGGACATGAAAAGAATGAACAAAACCAATTCTGGGAGCCTGGAGACACCCTCCTACAGTGCCAGGCTTCAAAATAGACAAAAGTGTCATGGAGAAAAGAGGGAAGTTGTAAACACTAAGAAGTTTAAACAGTGGGAGTTCAGAATGTGGAAGGCATAAAGGTCAGTAATCCCGCTCTTTGTGACAAAGTATGTTTTCCCTTCACTTTAGGATTGTCACAATAACTTACTCTTCCATGCATCTGCCTTCCTGCTGCATGGAGGAATTCCTGGCAAACAAACAGGGATGCTCAAAATTGGCAATAATAGGTCTGTTCTAACTGGTGTGAACATATTACAAAGAGAAATGTGTTTGTCCCTTGCTCTATTATTGCATACAAACAATATTCGCCAATAAATTGGAATACCTCAGAAATCACATACTAAATGACGAATGTACTGAGGCTTTGCTTTAGTGAGAGATGAAACCAGTTTCCCTGGAAGAGAATTCATAACTAAAGTTTTGACATCTTGGTGTATTACCTTACAGGATGGATTCCAAGACAATGATAAGTCAGGGATAGGTGGACCACACCTTGACCAAAACAGCTTAGTTTGCAACATTTTTTGCTTTCTTTATTAATATAAAACTCATTGCTATACACTGAAGATAAATATGGAATAGAATAGATGGAACTCTTTTTCCAGTTTTTCTTTCTAATATGGCCACATGGAATAACTCTTCACTTTGCAAGTTTATTGTCTCTAATTGACATACTACAGATGAACAATTTAGTCCAGCTTCTTATGGATGACAGTGCTCAGTCTCTGAACTCAACTCTGGAGCATAACAATAGCATCCCTTCCTTGCTGGCTGCTCCCAGCCTGCATACTGTACTAACAAGTGTAGAAAAAAGAAAAAAAAAAAAAAAAGAAACAGAAAGTATAAGAGGCTAAAGCTTTAAGCCAGTAAATCTACCCTTCTCTGCATCCATCAGATTTGAAAAGTAGCTTGTCTGAATTATTTTTATTATTTTTACCTTAATACTACATTATAGTGTTGTTAATTAATATATAAATATTTAAATTTTGAGTCTATTTTGAAACTAAATACAATTTTATTTACTTACTTCTTTGTAATATTATCTTCCTCTTTCTAGTATTTTCTTTTTCCTCCTCTTCCTTTTCTTCTTTCATTGTTATTATTATTTTTCATCATCATTAAATGTTAACTTTAGTGTTTATACATCATTATTCTGGTCAATGTTCTATCATGGTTAATGGTAAGGTAATAGTCTCTATTCGTTTTTATTGTATTTCCAGATCTTGCTTGCTTTTTCTCCTATTAGGATTTGTTACTGCCACCTAAAATAAAACTTCAGAAATACACAAGACTGGGACTGGAGGGAGGACTCAGTGGTTAAAAGCAAGAGCTGCTCTTGCAGAGGGCTGAATTCAATTTTCAGCACATGTTTCAGACTGTGACTTCGTCTACATAATGATCCAACAACTATTATTGACAATTTTATTCTTTATCTCTATGAAACAATTAAAACATGTACGTGAATATTCATTCTTTATGGACACATGTAAAAATTTAAGTTGAATATATAGGGAGAATATATAATACATTTAAGTATGTATATATAAATTCTCTGTGGAATATACCCAAAATATCTTTGTTTTTGTTATTGTCTTTAGTAGAAAAGAATATACCAATGAAGATGACTTAAATAGTTTGCCAAGGTAACAGGAGCAAAAATACAATTTTATTTGTGACAGTATAATTTTTTGGTTTTTTTCTAATTATTAAGAAATTTTCTATTCACTTTACATATCAACTACAGATTCTCCCTCTTTCCTCTTCCTACCTCTCAGCCTTCCTCCCTAACCTACCCCCATTCCCACATTTTCAAGTCAAGGTCTCCCATGGGGAGTCAGCAGAGCCTGGCACACTCAGCTGAGGCAGGTCCAAGCCCCTTCCCCCTCCTCCACCAAGACTGTGCAAGGTATCACACCCTAGGCATTGGGCTCCAAAAAGCCCACCTGTGCACCAGAGATGAATCCCACTACCCCCGCCAAGGAAAAATAGACAGTATAAATTTTTTAATGGCCATGAAATTACATGATAGATATGTTCCCTTCATAACAAAAGAAAAACTTTCCAAAAGGAAAAAAATCTCTATTTTGGTATTTTTCTTGAAGAAGATATTACAACACAATATAATGTTCTGGTTAGACTAATATTTTGATATTATTTATAGTTGCTGATGAAATTCCCAAAAGCCATCTTCTTGGAGCAACTCGGTGTGTGTGTGTGTGTGTGTGTTTTGATCAAGAAATTTATCATAGGGGTCATTTACAAATAAAGAGAAACTTCTTCACCCAATACATGAAAATTATAGATGAACAAGTTGTGACTCTGATAAGAGTCATTTGGGTGATAAAAGATCTAAAGGATTAATGAATATTATATTTGTTTATGATTTCTAGTATGTAACAATCTCTTGTACAAAATTTAGCATCCTTAGATATATATGTACTTCTTAAAAATTTTCTATAAGATTTAGAAATAAATTTAAATGAGAAAAATATTTTCTGAGTTGGAGATACGCCATGAATATAAAGATAAGTCATTATACTTCAGATACTCCTTAAAATATGAAAAATTGTGTAACTCTTTTTTCTTTCCTTTTTAATTTAATTTACCAATTACTTATGAGCATCTAGGAAATAATACTTCCTAGAAGGATCATAAAATTTCTATGAAGGGATGGTCTAATAAGCTAAAAAATCTAAGGTATCATTGTCATTAAAGGACAGCCACAGAAATAAACACCAAATAGAGACATTTTAAATTAGGTATTTTGTGACCAATCGATTTTTGTGTTTGTGCTGTAGTATATGGAATATACTGTTATTTAGCTATAAACATGAAAAGCATCTTATTAAAGTAGTACCAGAGAGAGAAGGAACTTTCAAGGTGACTGACAAGGTGCTTGGTAAGATGTGACTTCGTGCTTTGGTTGGAAGCCTATCTTTTAACAGCTGAACTCTATCTCTAGCCCAAGAAGGAGAATTTATCAAAAGTCTTCAAGCTTGACATTAAAAGAAGAATTACAAAAGCTTAAGAACACACAATGCACATGATGTAGTATGATTTATTCTTAAGAATTTTGCTGTATTTCTCTAGAGCACATATATATCCCATTTCATAGCTAATCTGATGTTAGGATAGACAATGAGTTAGGAAAGGGAGGTGTTTAGCAACCATCAAACTTGGTATGGAGGCAGTGACAGACTACAATGCTACCTGTAAAGGCATCCTGCTGAATCTGCATTGGAATCTGGAAATGTGAGGGATATGGGCTGTGAGAGGATAAAGTGTGTGTGTGTGTGTGTGTGTGTGTGTGTGTGTGTGTTTGTGTGTGTGTGTGTTCTCTCTTTCTCCTCTTCCTCTGTGTCTTTCTGTCTCTGTCTTTGTCTTTGCCTCTATCTTTCTCCCTGTCTCTGTGTCTCTCTGACTCTCTTTGTTTCTCTCTCTCCCTCCCTGCTTCCTCTGCACTTGAACTCTAGTTGTCTTTAACCTTCTTCTTCTGTTCTACTGTGGGAAGACCAGGTTGTTGCTGTCCTGCACTACCGATAACCCAGGAGACCACAGCACGCCTGTTTCTAGGCTCTATTGTGTATGCTGAGTATAAGCGTAACTGATCCTGGATACCTCTCAACAGTAAGGCCATTATGAGGAAGTTCCTTCTGGAATCCATGGCTCCTACTGACTTACCTTGCTTACTCTATAGTCATGCCAACTTTTCTGTTTATACCTCATGGGGATTATTTAAGAACTGCTTCCTTCCTTCATGGCCTTCAAACACTACTATCCTTTTGCTGAAGTAAAACATAAGCAATTTCTGTTGAATGTTCGCATTAAAAAAAAAAAACCACAAAACCAAAACAATAACAACAACAAAATAAAACAAAACAAAACAACAACAACAAAAAAAAATCTCTGTCTGATTAGGAGGCAGGTAGGTGTCATAGATGTTTCTTAGAGTCTTATTTAGAATGAGTCCACTTTATGATCAGCCTAGGGTGAGGGAGGGGCCATCCACTCAGACTACTTGTATTTTATTTTATTTTTAGGAGCCATCTCTCCAGGAGTGGAGTGTTGGTGAGGGTTTCTCAGTTGGTAATAGTCATTATTTACCACCCATGTATCCCCCTATGTTCCCTTCCTACGTGTGAGAGAAAATGTGTCAAAAAACGGATATCAAAGCATGTGCTACATCTCCCTGAAAATAATATGAAGTTTGAACTTTAGCTAATAAAAAGATGCAACTTTAAGATATTTTTCTCTCTTGCTGTCCTGATCTCTCTGAGACCAAACTAGTCAAACTTCCAGCACAGATGGGCAAGGGACCCCCAAAGCGCTACCCCAATCAGAGGAGATACTGGCAGTTGATGTGTGTTAAGGGAGATAGAATCATAGTCCTTTGAGGACATGGCATCCAGTAAGGTGCTCATGACCCAGTGGATGAACATATTCCTACATATATATGAACAGTACTAATTAGATTTGACTTTATTAATAATAAAAAATAAAATAAAAAGAGGACATGGGAGTGTGATGTGGGGAGGGTATAGGATGGAGATAATGGTAGATTACTGTGATCAATATACCATATTTAAATATATGTATGGATATTCCAAAATATAAAAATATTATTTAAAGATGTATTTTCCACTATAAAACTATGAATTTGAAATATTTTAACACAAACCTGGATATAGGTTTCTGATGGTGTTCTCTGTGTTTTTACCCCAGTGTTCAGAAATCCTACAAAGTCGGTCCTTTGGCTCTGGGATAGTCATATTTTTTTAATCTTTGGGAAATTAATAGATGAATGTCTTAAACAGTTGTACAGTTATGGTAAAAAGTACATCATTTTAGATAGTACTGAAATTTGTTGCCTTTCTAGGATCTCTATAGCTGAAGTTTAACATGGAATATTTCCTCTAAAAAGCAAACAAAAATAATTCCTCAAACAGATTATCTACTAGTTTAAATTAATTTACTTGATCTATATTATGAACCTAAGTACTAACATTTGCTGTTGCCCCAATATCTTTATTTTAATAAGCTCCTGAGGGTATGGATTATATACACATTGATTTTTATATTGAAACAGATGCACTGACAAGCCGTCATATGGTAAAAAAGTTATTTTTATTGTTAGGAAAATTCAATATACTTGATATATCTAAAATTAATGCCACCATACATAGAATATGTATTTAATTTAGAAGTGTATTTTATGTTATAAAAATCTATATCACATCGAATATAAATAGGAGAGAACTGATAACAATATGGAAAGAATTTTGGAAATGTTTGCAATATTTACCAAATACAGATTTTAGTTACATAACAAATATGTGCAACAAAGCACACAGATGGATATATTTTAAAGGGACAAAAAAGGATATAGCAACATACACATTATTATTTTTCATAAAAGGATTAGATTCAGAAATACAAAATTTAAAAATTATCAACTTTCCCTGAGTAATGCCCCCAAATTAATTGCCATTGTGAACTCTATCACCATAGAGTAAATGTGCTCTGATTCAGTTTATGAATGAATGAAATATGGAAGCAAACATTTGAAGTTATGTTTTATATATTTGTGTTATAATCCTCTGAAAGTAACAACTACTTGTTCTGTTATTAACATTCCCACTGCTATGAAGCATTGCATTTTGTAACTAATCTTCAATACATACATAAATAAACTATCTGCACAAAAACAAATATGCATACAAACATGTAGAGACATTAGGTATTAAACATTTTGCTTCTTATATGAAATATACATAAGATGCTATTTAGGAGCACTGCTATATTTGGGGTTTTGTTGATATAGAAAGTCCTGTTGTATATATTGTATGTTTTCAGATGTGAAATTATTTGACAACAGGTTGTATATATTTTTTCTTATTTTAATGGGTGTTTCGTATGCTTTCTAAGGAGGTTGTGTTAATTAAATATCTCACCAAAAATTAGAAATCATTTGAGATTTTGTTGGTGCTTATGGTCGTTTTAATTAAATACATGCAATGGTCATGGAGTGATTATCCACTATGGTTTTGATTTGCATTTTCTGGATGACTAATGAACTGAGGTCACTTTCACCTACTTATTGATCATTTTTACGGTGATCTTAGTGACACACTTTGGATCAACTCCAAACATTATGAGCCCTTTATCAGAATTAAATACTATATTTTCACACAGTTCATTTCTCAGCTTTTGACTGCTCTGTGCTTTTCTTCTGTATTTTTGATACAAGTTACATTTAGATAATTCCAATCAATCCTTAATTTATTGAAAGCTTAAGATAGGAGTTAGGCATCCAAATTAACAAAATCAGAAATGAAAAGGGGAACATAACAACAGACAATGAGGAAATCCAGAAAATCATCAGGTCATACTTCAAAAACCTGTACTCCACAAAATTGGAAAATATGAAAGAAATGGACGATTTTCTGGATAGGTACTACATACCAAAGTTAAATCAAGACCAGATAAATTATTTAAATAGACCAATAACCCCTAAAGAAATAGAAACAGTCATTAAAAGTCTCCCAACCAAAAAAAAAGCCCAGGACCAGATATTTTCAGCACAGAATTCTACCAGATTTTCAAAGAAGAGCTAATACCAGTGCTCTTCAAATTGTTCCACACCATAGAAACAGAAGGAACATTACCAAATACTTTTTATGAGGCTACAGTTACCCTGATACTCAAATCACACAAAGATGCAACAAAGAAAGAATTACCGACCAATCTCCCTCATAAACATTGATGCAAAAATACTCAATAAAATACTGGCTAACCAAATCCAGGAACACATCAAAAAATTATCCACCATGACCAAGTAGGCTTCATCCCATGGATACAAGGATAGTTCAACATGCGAAAATCTGTCAATGTAATACACCATATAAACAAACTGAAAGAAAAAAAAAAACCACATGATCATCTCATTGGATGCTGAAAAAGCCTTTGACAAAATCCAACACTCCTTCATGATACAGGTTCTAGAGAGATCAGGAATACAAGGAACATACCTAAACATAATAAATGCAATTACAGCAAGCTTACAGCCAACATCAAATTAAATGGAGAGAAACTCAAAATGATTCCACTAAAATTGGGAACATGACAAGGCTGTCCACTCTCCCCATACTTAGAACTTGAAGTTCTAGCTAGAGCAATAAGACAACACAAGGAGATCAAGGGGATACAAATTGGAAAGGAAGAAGTCAAACTTTCATTATTTGCAGATGATATGATAGTATACAGAAGTGACCACAAAAGTTCTGCCAGGGAACTCCTACAGCTGATAAACTCCTTCAGTAAGGTGGCAGGATACAAGATTAACTCAAAAAAATCAGTATCTCTCATAGCCATACAAATGAAAAAGGGGCTGAGAAAGAAATCAGTGAAACATCACCCTTTACAATAGCCACAAATAATATGAAATATCTTGGGGGTAATTCTAACTAAGCAAGTGAAAGACCTGTATGATAAGAACTTTAAGTCTCTGAAGAAAGAAATTGAAGAAGATATCAGAAAATGGAAAGATCTCCCATGCTCATGAATAGGTAGAATCAATATAGTAAAAATGGCAGTCTTACCAAAAGCAATATACAGATTCAATGTAATCCCCATCAAAACCCCAACACAATTCCTCACAGACTTGGAAAGAACAATACTTAACTTTATATGGAAAAACAAAAAACCTAGGATAGCTAAATGAATCCTGTATAATAAAGCAACTTCTGGAGGCATCATGATCCCTGACCTCAAGCTCTACTATAGAGCTATAGTAATAAAAACAGCTTGGTACTGGCATAAAAACTCACATATGGACCAATGGAATTGAATTGAAGACCCTGACATTAATTCACACACCTATCAACATATGATTTTTGACAAAGAAGCCAAAACTGTATCCTGGAAAAACGAAAGCATCTTCAACAAATGGTGCTGGCATAACTGGATGTCAACATGCAGAAGATTGCAATATATCCATATCTGTCACCATGCACAAAACTCAAGTGGATCAAAAAACCTCAACATAAATCCAGTTACACTGAACTTGATAGAAGAGAAAGTAGGAAGTAGTCTGGAATGAATTGGCACAGGAGACCACTTCCTAAATATAACACCAGTAGCACAGACAGTGAGAATAACAATTAATAAATGGGACCTCCTGAAACTGAGATGTTTTTGTAGAGCAAAGGACATGGTCAATAAGGCAAAAACGACAGCCCACAGAATGGGAAAAAATCTTCACCAACCCCACATCAGACAGAGAGCTTATCTCCAAAATATATAAAGAACTCAAAAAGCTAGACATCAAAATACTGAACAATCCAATTTAAAAATGAGCAACAGAGCTTAATAGAGAATTCTCAACTAAAGAATCTCAAATGGCTGAAAGGCATTTAAAGAATTGCTCAACATCCTTAGTTATTAGAGAAATGCAAATCAAAACAACTCTGAGATACCATCCTACACCTGTCAGAATGGCTAAGATCAAAAACACTGAAGACAGCTTATGTTGGAGAGGATGTGGAGCAAGGGGAACACTCCTCCACTGTTGGTGGGAATGCAAACTTGTACAGCCACTCTGGAAATCTGTATGGCGGTTTCTCAGAAAATTGGGAATAAGTCCTCCTCAAGACCCAGTTATACCACTCTTGGGCATATATCCAAGGAATGCTCAATCTTATCACAAGGACACATGCTCAGCTATGTTCATATCAGCATTATTCATAATAGCCAGAGAATGGAAACAACCTAGATGTCCCTCAACTGAAGAATGGATAAAGAAAATATGGCACATATACACAATGGAGTACTACTCAGCAGTAAACAACAACAACAACAACAACAACAACAACAACAATGATATCATGAAATTTGCAAGCAAATGGATGGAACTAGAGAATATCATCTTGAGTGAGGTAACCCAGACTCAGAAGGACAAACATAGTATGTACGCATTCATAAGTGGATACTAATTGTGAAGGAAGGGATAGCCAAACTGCAACCCACAACTGCAGAGAGGCTAGCTAACAGGGAAAGACCCTAGGAGGGACATATGGATGGCCCTGTGAAGGTGAAGTGGATGAGATCTACATGAGTGAACTGGGTGTAGGGGGGTGGCAGAGGGTGAGGAGTGGGGGATGAGAACATAGGGAAATGGGAGTTTCAAGCTAGAACAGGGATGGAGTTGGAGGGCAGGGAGGAAGATACCATGATAGATGAGGACATCATGGGAATAGGAAGAGGCAGAGTGCTGGGAAGGCTCTCAGGAATCCACAAGGTTGACTCCACCTTGGTCTGCTGGCAGTGGTCCAGAGGGTGCCTAGACCAGTCTACTCCGGTGACCAGCCTAGCAAATAACCTAACTATCATCATAGAGTCTTTGTCCAGTGACTGATGGAGGCAGATACAGAGATCCACTGCCAGGCACCAGGCTGAGCTCCCGGAATCCAATTGATGAGAGAGTGGAGAGATACTGCAGGTGAGGGACGTCGAGATCATGATGGGAGGATGTGCAGAGATGACAGGCCACACTAGTGGAAGCCCATGAACTGTGGACTGGTGGCTGTGGAGCCCCCATGGGACTGGACTAAGCCCTCTGGATACAGAAGACGGTTGTTTGCCTCTAACTGTTTGGGGGGCACCCAGGCAGGGGGATCAGGGTCTGTCCCTGGTCTATGGGCAGGCTTCTAGAACCCGTTGCCAGTGGTATGATACCTTGCACAGCCTCGGTGAAGTGGGAAGGGACTTGAACCTGCCTAGGCTCAGTGTGCTGGGCTCTGCTGACTCCCCATGGGAGACCTCGATTTGGGGGATGTGGGGATGATGTAGGGTGGCTTGGGAAAGAGGGCTCCGGGTGGGAGGAGGGAGAAGGGGACATCTGTGGATAGTATGTGGAGTGAGTAAAAAATTTCTTAATAAAGAAAAAAAAATTATAAAAAGATAGGAATTAAATTGTTATCTTTTCCTTGAGATGTTGTTGCATCTAGGGAACATGTGATTTTACATTATCCATCAATATGAATATTGATTAATATGTTTAACATTTTTCATTATTTGTAACTTAATATATTGTTATGTGCTTGTAATTTCAATATCTGAATAGGACAGGAGGACTTTGAATACAAGAATACTCTGGGCTTCATAGCAAGACCTTGTATTATAAAACAAAACAATAAATGTGAAATATTTCAGTATTAATATCTGACTTCATATAAATTTCTCAAATATATTTTTATAGTCCTACCTTTCCCCATCTATACTTTCTTCTAGACATTTTCCCAATTTAATTAAATTACATTTTTGTGCCTAAATTTTAAAGTTATGTTCATTTTCAGATGTATTTTATACATAACAAAATGTAAGAATTGTATATTTAGCTTTACGAGCTAATGATATTTTAATGCATCATTATAAACTATTATTTCTATTACTAAACAAATTTTAAATAAAATAGAATTTGAAAATCTCTGATCTGTAAATCTCCATTTATACCATCTTATTACATGCACATATTGGAATTTTGTATTAATTCTGCTTTTTTGGCTATCATGCATAATGCCATTACAAATTGCTACATAAGATTTTGTTTATATTTTTTTAATACTTTTAAATTTACTTAGGAATAGAGTTGCATGTTTGTGGTGTTCTTTCGGTTTTGATTTTTGTTTTTTTGAGTTTTCTGAAAACTGTTTTTCACTTTAAAATAGGCTACCCTCGATTTAATATCCTCCTGTTTCAACATCCTGAGTTCCAGATTCCAGAAATGAAGCTCCATATGGAGCTTATATTTACCTTTTTAATGAATACCTAATGTGCTATCCATAAAACTATCCTCATTATCAGGTAATGTCATGTGCAACCTTATGATATTGATATATGGAAATGCTGTGATCTACAATTTTTGAGTTTGAGTCTGGCAAATCAATTTATAATACAACACTATTATTATTATTATTATTATTATTATTATTATTATTATTATATTTCAAGGACTGGAGAGATGGCTCAGTGGTTAAGACTACTTATTGCTCTTTTAGAGGACCTGGCTTTGATTAGCAGCACTCATGTGGTGTTACATAACCATCTGTAACACTAGGTCACAGGGGATCTAGAGCTGCCTTCTTATTTTCACTGACACCAGTTATGTATACGGAGCACATACATACACATATGCAGAACACACATGCACATAAAAGTAAATAAATCATAAAAACATTTTAGAATATTGCACAAAAATATAAACTTTTAAGTAAGTTTATAGTTTTTGATTCAGAATAGGCTGATTTCATTGCAAAGTACCAAATACTGCAAGTTGGATAATTTTATTGGTTCTAATTTTGACATTTCCTTGCTAACAATTTCTGTGTTGATGACACCATGGTCATCACCTCTAAGTCATAGCCTATTAAATAAAAAACACCTTTTTTAATGTATTCCATTCCCATTGAGTTCAATGAATTGTCCCCCTTGAATTATCTGTGTTATTCAATTCTTACAGATATAGAATTGCTAAGAGTTTGGGTATTTAAAAAAATGTCAAAAATAATTGGTTGCATAAATCTGATTAAAAATAGCATTCAATTTTATGAGGTATGATCATTTGTCATACCACCTAAGCCATATGGTAATATTCTTACATCCATTTTTCTTTTGGTCAACAATATATTAGAATGATTCCCACAGAGCAATACAACAAATTCTTTTTTTGTGTTTTTATTTATTCTTCACTCATATGTTACATCCCTACCATAGTTTCCCCTCCCCACCTCCTTCCAGTCCCTCCCTCTACCTCCCCTCTTCCCCAGATTCATTACTCTTCCTTAACGTTCAGTAAAGGCCAGGCATCCTAGCGATATCAATTGAACATGGCATATCAAGTTACAATAAGACTAGGATCACCCCCTTATATTAAGGCTGGATAAGGCAGCCCATTAGGAGGAAAGGGGTCCCCAAAGCAGGCAAAAGAGTCTGAGACACTCCTGTTCCCACTGTTAAGGATAAAATAGTTCAAATAGTCACATGTAAAATATAAAATCTCATGGGTATAAATGGAATTTCAGATTTGTTTTGATTTTAATTTCCCAGATGGTTGTGAATGTAGAACATTTCTTTAAGTGTTTCGCAGCCTTTTAAGTATTTCTGTTGTGAATTCTCTGCTTGGATCTGTACCCCATTTTTAATTGGATCATTTGGTTTTCTGATGTCTAGTTTCTTCAGTTCTTTACATATTTTGAATATTATTACCCCTCTGATAGACGTGGGGTTGGTGAAAATATTTTTTTTCATATTAGGCTGTTGTTTTGTCTTATTGACAGTATCCTTTGCCTTTCAGAAGCATTTCAGTTGCATGAGGTTCCATTTATTAATTGTTGATCCTAGTGCCTGAACTATGAGGCCAGAGTTACCCCCTTCCCCACATCAAACAGATTCAACAAAGAAAGAGAATTACAGACCAATTTCCCTCAAGAACATTAATGCAAAATACACAAAAATATTCTCAAACTGAATCCAAGAACACAAAAAAGATCATCCACCGTTATCAAGTAGGCTTCTTACCAAAGATGCAGGTATGACTCAAAATTTAAAAAAAAAAATCTATCATTGTAATCTATCATATGAACAATCTGAAAAAAATCAAAAGCACATGTTCATCTCATTAGATGTTGAAAGGGCCTTTGACAAATTCCCACACCACTTCATGATAAAAGCGTTGAAGACATCATTGATACAAGTAACATATCTAAACATAATGAATTCAATATACTAAAATCGATAGCCAACTTCAAATTAACTAAGAAGAAACTAAAATCAGGAACAAGACAAGGCTGTCCAC
Source organism: Peromyscus leucopus (assembly GCF_004664715.2). Taxonomy (NCBI): domain Eukaryota; kingdom Metazoa; phylum Chordata; class Mammalia; order Rodentia; family Cricetidae; genus Peromyscus; species Peromyscus leucopus. The sequence goes on along the minus strand of NC_051080.1, from coordinate 53,495,867 downwards.
TCTCTCCAAATCTGTTCAACCTAGTATTTGAACTTCTAGCTAGAGTAATAAGACAACTAAAGGAGGTCAAGGGGATACAAACTGGAAAAGAAGTCAAAGTATCACTATTTGCAGATGATATAATAGTATACAAAAGTGACCCCTAAAATTATATCAGGAAACTCCTACAGCAGATAATCATCTTCAGCAATGTAACTGGATAAAGATTAACTAAAAAAACCAGTATCCCTCCTATATATAAACAACAAACAGGCTGAGAAGATATCAGGGACAAAACCATTTTCACAACAATCACAAATAAAAAATTTTGGTGTTATCCTAACTAAGTAGTTGGGGGAAAAAACTGTATGAAAATAACTTTAAGTTTTTGAAGAAAAAAAATTGAAGAATATATCCAAAGATATAAAGATCTCCCTTGCTTATGCATGGGTAGAATTAACATAGTAAAAATGGCCATTTTACCAAAAACAAATTACAAATTCAACACTATCCCCCATACATATGTGTGTTCTAACATAATTCTTTACAGACTTTAAAATAATAATACTAAATTTCATATAAAAAAAACCCAAAAAACCCAGGATGGCTACTACAATCCTGGTCAATAAAAGACCTTCTGGAGATACTGCATAGCTATAGTTATAAAAACTGTGAGCAACTGACATAAAAACAGACAAGTTGAAGAATAAAATTGAATCAAAGACCTTGATGTAAATCCACACACCTGTGGATAGCTGGTGTTTGATAAAGAAGCTAGAAATACACAATGGGAACAAAAGCATTTTCAACAAATGGTACTGGTCTACCTGGATGCTGGCATGTAGAAGATGCAAATACATTCACATCTCTTACCCTGCTCAAAAGTGAAGCCCGTGTGGATTAAAGATCTCAACATAAAACCAGATATGGCAACCCTGGTAGAAGAGAAGGTAGAGCATATACTTTAATCCATTGGCACAGGAGACAATTTCCTGAACAAAAAATTTTTAATAGAATATCTTTTCTTTTTTTCTTCCTTTTTCTTCCTTCCTTCCTTCCTTTCTTCCTTCCTTCCTTTCTTTCTTTCTTTCATTTCTTTCTTTTTTTAGATGTGCCTTTTCCTGAAACGATTTATAAAAAAAGCTTTAGTTTCCTTTTCTGAGAGTGAAGAGTGATTGAGTATCTGTCTATATAAGTAAACAAAATCAGCTGCTAGCATTACTCATGCTGCACAAATTGATAAATAACTTATTCCTTGTAGTATAAGTGGTGCTAGCCTATAAACTCACTAGTGTGACTTGAGACTCTATGGGCACAATGTCAAAATAAAATTGTATTAAAGAAAACGTGCCCAAGAATTTATCCAATATGCTATACTCGAGAAAAGGTCTCTCAAAAGTGGTGGATGCCTCCTGTTCTCATGACAACTCCATATCTACCTATCTGAGTTGTTATGTGTGTTAAGCACTGCCAGGCAGATCGTTCCTCACTGTCCATAAGGCTCCAACTTGACTCAACCCTTCCTATTAATGTGGTCTTGTTGCTGGAGGGCTTCTCGCCAGGTTCCACCAAGTCCCGCAGTCCCACAATCCACGTATAAAATAATCACTCAGACGCTTATATTACTTATAAACTGTATGGCCATGGCAGGCTTCTTGCTAACTGTTCTTATATCTTAAATTAACCCATTTCTATAAATCTATACCTTGCCACGTGGCTGGTGGCTTACTGGCATCTTTACATGTTGCTTGTCCTGGCGGTGGCTGCAGTGTCTCTCTCCTTCTTCCTGTTCCCCCAAATTCTCCTCTCTCCTTGTCCCACCTATACTTCCTGTCTGGTCACTGGCCATCAGTGTTGTATTTATATAGAGCGATATCCACAGCACTTCCCCTTTTCTTCTTTTTTTAAAAAGGAAGGTTTTAACTTTAACATAGTAAAATTACATATAACAAAACAATTATCGAGCAAGAGTTACAGTTACAATATTAAAGAAGATGTCCTATATATCTTATATTTGTGAGTTTAAGGTTTTATATCTAACTTATCTTTTATCATAACTGAGGAAATTACAACTATCTAGTCTTTAACCACATCAAAGACCTGAGAAGGAATATAATGGTAGCTGAGAAATGGTAGATGGATGCAAGCAACTTTTGGGAATCTTGCAAGAGTAGACCAAGACCCCTGGCAGCCTGGACAGTCACCTAATGTTTCTCAGCATTGTTGGTGCATTCAAGTTGGCTACAAGCCTAGAGTATCTGACAGACCATTTTAAGAAGCAGGAATTCTGAAAGACCATCTTACCCTGTCTTGGCAGAGTACATTTGGTCGCTTTCCTTGTGTCCCGCTTGTCCAAGAAGGACAGCATTGTATTCGTACTGTCAGCCGTCAAGGCAAGGGCAGTTCTTTGCCCAGTAGGCCATTTTGTGCCAAGAAGACAAACTTCCAAATGGAAATGTGTTAGAAGCCCAACATTCTCTTGGGATCAAATTGGTGCAGCCAGGAGCAATTGTGTCTCACGTCCTTGAAATCCATCTTGATCTGATTCTGCTGTTACTATTTTCGCTTTCTCTGCCCTCTCACCTGTACAGTTGACTACTTTTACTGTGAATACTGATCGCTCAGCTTTGTAACAGCTTGTTCTGGGTTTGTTATTCTGCCAGCAAACACTCACTCTACTTACTGTTTCTATTTCTTTCATCCTTCTTCTGAAAATACCTTGAACTTGTATTTAACCTTTTTTAAGATTTGTTTATTTATTATGTATATAGTGTTCTGCCTGCATGTATGCCTGAATGTCAGAAGAGGGAATTGAACTTAAGACATCTGGTAGAGCAGCCAGTGCTCTTAATCTCTGAGAAATCTTTTCAGCCAGATTTTTTAGCTTCTTTAGATTTTATTCTTCCTGTAATCTGTTTGTATGCACGTGATTATAAACATACAATACATATTGCTAGATAGATAATAGATGATGGGTAGTTAGATAAATAGATAAGTAGGTAGGTAGAGAGATAGATAGATAGATAGATATATTTACTATGTTTTGTGTTATATAAGTTAATACTAGTTGTTAAGATTGGAATAAAGAAAACCTGTATGACAAGAGCCACATTACCAAAATAGGTGGAAATATTTGAGAAAATGATCCCATTGAAACTGCTGTAACTACGAACGTCCTAGAAGTCAAAAATTCTATCACCATGGAAAAGCATAAATTGTTCATCTATTTTTTCTGACACAGATAGATCATGCCTCTGCTACCTTGAACACCCTATGTCTTTTATGTGAACTGGTACATATTGTCATTAGTTAATGACAATTTTGTTGTGATTTTTGCTCACTTTCATAACATTTTAGAAAAATGTTTGTTCAAATCTCTGCTTAGGTTCTAAGTTGTTAGTTGTATTTTCATTGAATTATATGAGTTCTATGTGTATCTTAGATGTCTGTGTGTAATAATTATAATATTTCCAAGTATTTCCTCTCACTTAAAAATTTCAATGCAGTATCTGAGTAGGGAATTCATATCCATATTTTGAAAGTTTCTTATTTTCACAAAGTAGAATTTCTTTCTTTTTTTTTTTTTTTCGTTTTTCGAGACAGGGTTTCTCTGTGTAGTTTAGCGCCTTTCCTGGAACTCACTTTGTAGACCAGGCTGGCCTTGAACTCACAGAGATTCGCCTGCCTCTGCCTCCCAAGTGCTGGGATTAAAGGCGTGCGCCACCACCGCCCAGCTTAGAATTTATTTCATTTGTTGATTATTATTCTTGGTGTCATGTATAAGCACTTACCAAAGTGATGCTCATAAACAATAACACTAATCGTGGTTTTTAGCTATTTGTATTTCAAGTGATCATCAATTTGGGTCTAATGTTCTTATCTTGTGTAAGGTAGGAATACAAGTTCATCTTATTCCCTGTAGAAAAGCAGTTAATTGATCCCTGTATCAATTCTTAGATACTTTTCCTGTACCATTAAATGTACTTTGACATTATTTCTGAATCTCTTTCAGCAAAATCAATCTCCTTACCCAAAAAAAATTATAACTGTAGCTTTGGAGTAAGAGAGAAGAAATCAGTACGTATGAATCTTCCTCTCTTATAATTGTCTAAGAATTGTTTGTCCTCTTTGTATTCTGTGGTAGCATTTCACATATCTTGAGAATTGGGTTTTGTATTTCTTCATAAAAGTCACTAAAACCGCCGGGGGGGGGTGCACGCCTGTAATCCCAGCATTTGGGAGGCAGTGGCAGGCAGATCTCTGTGAATTTGAGGCCAGCCTGGTCTACAGAGCTAGTCTGGAACAGGCTCCAAAGCTACAGAGAAACCCTGTCTCAAAAAATGAAAAAAAAAGTCACTAAGACACTTACATTACATTTAATCTGCATTCCATTTTTGACATTTTGACAACATCTTGGTAATGTAAGGCCACATATCTGTGACCAATAACTGTTGTTCTTTTTATTTACATCTTTATTTTTCAATATTTGCTTGATAATTTACAGTATTCATTTCTTTAAATCTTCTTGCTAAAAATTTTTCTCAGATATTGGGTGGCTAAAAAAAGGTTTATTTTTCAAATTTTGGGGACAAATAAGTCCAAGTCAAGGTGCCAATAGAGCTGAGTCTCTTTAGAGTTCTGATGTCAGTATATTGACAGCTTTGCTCATTTTTTTTTTACATGGAATAAAACAGAGAGAGAGAGACAACCAAGTCTCTTATCATAAAGGTTTTGATGCATGGAGGAAGACTTCACCTCGGTATCTAATTGCCTACCAGTGGCTGTTCTTCCTAATGCCATGTATTCTTTTAGTGTTAGGGATCTGGAAATAAAATGGAGAGTTCATACCTTCAGCCCATGCCATTCTTTTTTCTCTAATTATCAATATTAATGTACAGATATGACTGACTTTTTGTGTATTGATTTTACAGCCTTAAATTTAGGTTAGTTCTTTATGAGTTGTAATAAGTCTCTGAGGCAGTCTTTGAGATTTTTTTCATGCACACAATCCTTGTGTACAAAGAGAAAACAGTTTTTGTTCTCTCTTTCTATTGTGGGTATATTTATCATATTTCTCTTGACTATTTTTATTTTAATTTATCATATACTATACAATATCAAAAGTGAAAGCAAATATCCATATGCTATTTGTGATCTTCTGGAGGAAGCTCATTGCTATTTATCCCTGTGGTGTGGGTTTAGATTTTCATGCCCTTTATTATGTGAAAATGTCCCCATTTATTACTAGTTCTGTGAGGTTTAGGAAAATAATATTTTTTTAAAAAAAGATACCTTTTAAATACAATGGGAAATGAGCCTTCTTTTAGTTCCATATTATTCAACTAATGAGATGCATGACACAAATTTAATTTTCATATTAAACAAATCTTTCACTCCAGGGACTGACTATTAAGTTGAATACATCCTTTATTCTTTGTATAAGCACTGGTTAATCATTACATATATTCATTTTAGTATTCTGTGTGATTTTGACTGTTGGAATTTTGTTGAGGAACTAAAGAACAGTAATAAGAAAAAAATGAGAGGATGTCTGTTGCTGAAATCTAAATTGGCCTTTTAATAAAAAAAAAAAAAAAAGACAGATATTGAGGTAAATACTGGAAGATCAGAGAGACAAAGGAGCAAGCCACAGCTACGTCTCACCTCATCAACATGATGAATCCTCTGACTGAATGTCTGAGTCCTCAGCCAAAAGGGGTCCAGCTGAAAAGTGCTCTCAGCAGAAAAGCTTGAGTCCTCAGCAGAAAGAGCCTTCAGATGAAAAAAGGGTTCTAGTTCCTGTCTCCTTACACCTTATATGCCTTTCTCTGCCCAGCCATAATGTTTCCTTCCTAGTACTGGGATTAAAGGCATGTGTGCTTCCCAAATACTGGTAGCAAAGGCATGAGACTTCAAGTGCTGAGATTAAAGGCATGTGATTCCAAAATACTGGAATTAAAGGTGTGTGCCATCACTGCCTGGCTCTGTTTCTCTTCTACACTGAATCAATCTCATGTAATCCAGGGCTGCTTTGAACTCACAGAGATCCTTAGAGATCTCTGCCTCCTGAGTGCTAAGATTTAAGGTATGTGCCACCACTGTCTGGCATCTATGTTTAATCTAGTGACTTGTTCTGTGGCTGTAAATTTTCCCTGGTCCCGCCCGGCTCCCATGGCCCCCATGGTTCCCCAGCCCTTTGGAACCAAATAAACACAGAGAGAAACTGGATGGCCTATGGCTCAGGCTTCTCACTAGCTAGCTCTTACATCTTAAATTAAACCATTTCTATGAATCTACACTTTGCCACATGGCTTGTGGCTTACTGGTACTTTTACATCTTGCTTCTCCTGGTGGCAGCTATCAGTGTCTCCTGACACTGCTCTTCCTCTTCCCAGCATTCCTTTAGTCTGCTCACCCCACCTATACTTTCTGCCTGGCTACTTGCCAATCAGCATTTTATTAAACCAGTGTACAAAAGCATTATACCACAGCATTGTTCTGTTCTCTGATCTTCAGGCAAATTTTATTAGGGTACAAAATATATCATCACAGAAGTCTTTGGAGTAAACAATTATATGGTATGAAATAAACTGCAGTGATGCTTTCATGGGCATATGCCTATCTGCAAATCAAAAAGCTGTATTGATTATAGGTGTACAGCTTTTGACATTTAAATCACCCATGGATAAAATGTTATTGTGCTAGCTAAGTTTATGTCAACTTGACATGTTAGAGTCATTTACAAGAAAGTGACTGTAAATGAGAAGATGCCCCACATCATTGGCGGCCAAACTTGAGGCATATTCTCTTGATTAATGATTGATGTTGGATGGCCTTGCTCACTGAGGGTGGTCTCGGTCCTAGGCTGATAATCCTGAGTGTTTGAAGAGCAATCCAATTACCATAGTTCTTTCATAATTTACATCTTATCTACTATCTTCAGGTTCCTATCTCCAGGTTCCTATCCTGACTTACCTGAATTTGAATAATAAAATGTAAGATGAAATAAAATATTTCAAAATCATTTGGGGTTATAATATTTTATCACAGAAATAGAATTTTCTTTACTAGTAGTAATAATCTATGAAGAAAAGTTGACTTTAATTATATTTGAAATTTACTGTGATTAGCTACATACTTTTTACTAATTCAAATATTCTATCTTCAGAGTTCTGGATTTTTATTATATTTATATTTGTATCATTCTCTGATTTTATCTACTCTCAATAACATTATTTACTGCAATAGCTCAATGTTCCTGAGCCATGCTTGATTGCTTATGTGTTTTTCACATGATTTATACCAGAGATTTGCTGTCCACATCCAGCCATCATTATATTGCCATGTTCCCAGATACAATGCATACCTTTTAAAGTACAGAGCAATCAACTTCTCATTAATATTTTCTCTCCCCTATTCTAATCTTTTTGGCAAAATCTGTTTCAAAATAGGCTACTCTTTCTGGCCACATTTACCTTAAAACAATGTGCAACTTCACGTTTCATGCAATTTTTTAATGCTTTAGCCATTTTATTTTCAAGGAATGATTTATTCCTTTCTTTTCATTCTTATTCAATGTTTTTCAAGGTCTATGTGTTAACTAAGTGTATCATATCTTCCTTGTACTAAATGTTATATTCTCTTATTCTCTTTTGATTTTGATGAACTGCATAATTTCTTTTTTTTTTTTTTTTTTTTTTTTTTTTTTTTTTGAGACAGGGTTCCTCTGTGTAGCTTTGCGCCTTTCCTGGAACTCACTTGGTAGCCCAGGCTGGCCTCGAACTCACAGAGATCCGCCTGGCTCTGCCTCCCGAGTGCTGGGATTAAAGGCGTGAGCCACCACCACCCGGCTGAACTGCATAATTTCAATTGTCTAATATCTAACTGCTTCAATGTTTTCTTCTACCTCTTCAAACCTCTATTGACCTCACCAATGAAACTTATTGAGTCAACTCACAGCATTTCCCCTTTGCTTTCTATTTATACTTAGTAAGTTTGTGTCAACACTCTTATTTTGTGTGTTACCTTCTATTTGTTTTATATTTTATGTTTTATTGAAGCATTCATTCATATTTAACACAAATTTGAATTTTACAATAATATATAACTCTGATTGGAGAATTTCATACCTGCATATAATTTATTTTGATCAGATCCAACTTTCTATTATTCCTATGCCTCGAATTCCTCCACTTTCCTCTTACCATCATTTTTTTCCTTCCCAATATCATGTGCTTCACTTAATCCTTTTACTGCTGCTTGTTTATCTATGGATATAAGGATCATCTACTGGATCTTGGGTAGCATCATAGAGAATACATCCCTGAAAAGGGGAGGTAGTATTGGGTGGATAACTAACATTAAAGATGTTTGAAAATGTAGTTGAAAGTTTTCCTGCATCCCAGCCACCCAGCAGTTGGGACAAATCTTTCCCACTCGTGTACCCCAAGTAAGCACACAGAGGCTTGTTTGAATTATAACTGCTCGGCAATTAGCTCAAGCTTATTACTGACTAGCTCTTACACTTAAATTAACCCATAATTCTTATTTATGTTTAGCCATGTAGGTTGGTAAATTTTCTCAGTTCTGCCTTGTTATCTTGCTTCCTCTGTGTCTGGCTGATGACTCCTGACTCTGTTCTTCCTCTTCCCAGCATGAAAATGCTAAATGGAAGCATAATATTGATAGACATAGCCTATGAACAATTTCAAACTTTGATCCTCTACAAGAACAAAAAGCAATCAATGACCAAGACATCTCTCTGGCTATAAAAAATTCATAGTTAATCTAATACTTCTTTTTCATAGTGGAATTTAATTAATGTGTGTGAGGGTTTTTGTTTGTTTTGTGTGTGTGTGTGTGTGTGTGTGTGTGTGTGTGTGTGTGTGTATGTGTGTATCAGAGGAAAATACTCTTTCCTCAGACAATGTAGACTAGTAAATAAAATCCCAGTCACATATGTCTTACCTTTCTTTGACTTGTTGCTTGATGGAGCCCCATGAGTCTCCTCCAAGCATTAAAGGCTGATGTCACTTCCTTTGGTTGTCATTAATAACTTCAGTGTTAATAAAATAATTTTAAATACATCGCATACTAGAATGACAAGGCAGGAATAAATCAAGCTCATACCAATGATGAAGTCACAACATTACAATTTAGATTCATGGTCCTAGAAGTTTCCATGTTGCAGGAGAAAAGTTATCAATAGTTTTACCCAGCTGTGAACCCTATGAGCTACACTAATGACAGGCTAGGCAAGGTATGCCCAAAATCTCAGTTGTGGCATGGATGTGATGAGAATAACTGTCTTGTTACCGGTTGGCTTTAAATACCACTACACAAGACTGAACTCATACCTGGTTGTGTGGGTATAGATACATGCATGATGGTGCCCATGGGTACCAGAAAAGTATCTCTGATCCTCAGGAATGGTAATTTTAAGTGGTAGTGAACAGTGGGTGCTGGGAGATGTTGATATTGAGAATCACATTTCTGCACTCTACAACAGGAACAAGCACTCTTAACTTCTGAGACATCTCTCAAGTCCTTAAATACTTACAGTTGATCTAATACTTATTTTTCCAAGTTGATTCTTTTCTTAACATATTTTTCTTGTGAATGGCTTTTTCTGTATCTTTATGTGCTTTTCCATTTCTATTGTAGCTACTGAAAAAAGAAAGTTTAAATATTATAAAGTAATAACTGTAGCAATCAGATTCTACTTTTCCTAGAGTTTGCTATCTTTGATTACTAAAGGTTGTAGCAATCTATTTGTTTTCTTACTTTACTCGATTATTTAAGCAATTTATTCCTTTTCACAAATGTCACGAACACATCAGCTTTATTTTCAGGTGGTATCATAAGAGGTATTTTCACAGTAGAGTGGCATTTTTGCAAAGCAGTTTTCTTGCTCTGCTATTTGCTTAAAGACTTATACTTTATATGCCATTTTGGGAATCTCAGTCTGAGACTTCCTGCCTACATTTCCAGGTTTCCACAGAATAAAAACTAAACCTGGAGCTACTCCTATGCCTTTTTGATGGTGGTTATGCCTCATTTTGTCTGGAAATATTATGTTATCATTAAAAATTTTTGGGGAAACATTCCATTTAAAAGCTTTATATAGTTTATGACATCGTTAAATAAATCTAGTAAGAATCCATTTCGCATTATCCAAGCAGTCTGCACCACATCAGTATGGTATGTAACTAAAGCCCTGGGATTTGTGGGGGGGGGTGATTTTCTTTGTCAGACCATGAGTCCCAAATTATGATTTCTGAATAAGGTTGACCTGATATCAGCAGTGTTTATTCTCTTCTATCTCATTGCCAATAATTTTAAATACTGGAATCTCCCCTTGTGCAATTTAAGCTTAGGCATTTGCTCAAATCACTGACAAATGTCTGCTTAGAACTTTCTTTCAGTTTTGGATTTTATATTCTTCCTTTCTAAAATTTTTATTTCAAGTTCCTATGAAGTTTCCAGTGTGAATTCTAACCCTGCCTCTTGCTAATGCATCAATGCAATGTAGAGTCAAGTTCTTGCTTGAGTTCTGGGGTGTGAATTATTTAATTCCCTCAGAGAAAAACTCTTTTGTTCTATGTAATGCTATAAAAAGTAAGTTCAGGTTTTCATAAGATGCACACACTCCCCTAAAATCATTTAATTGAACTCAAGAATCTGATCAAATCTATTTCAATAATTTTTGCACTTGTTAATACTTCGTTTATAATAGTCAAATATTACTCAATATTATTTTCTTTACCTCCAGTATTTACCTCCAGTCATTTACCCTGCAAAGGTTCTGTGATCAAAAAATATTCTATAGCAAAAGCTTCTGTTTCTTTGGGGCTTATCATCTCTCTGACAATATGTCTTTCCTCCAGCTAGAGTCTTTGTATATATAAGATGCACATTCTCAACCTTCTGTTTGGTTTCAAGATAGGAAATCACCCTTGGGGAAAAAATGCATATATTATCTCTCTCAGTTTCTCCTGTATCTAGAGTACAGTGCTGTGATTTCCAAGGCTTGGAAAAAATTTCTTTTAATTCAAAAATTTCAATGTGTTCTTTCTCAGCCAAAGCATAGGACTAAATCCAGCTACTCTAACCAACGTAAGAGTGAAGAATATACCGTTTTAAACAAGCAAATAGAGAAATTTTACAAATCATGATAAATAATATCATTATAAATAATGACCTTAGAAACTGCAAAGTTCAGAAATTAAGCAAAAGATATATATATTTATATATATATAAATATATTTCACTTTGTGTACTATTAGATTCACTTTTGTTGAATTATGTCAGTTAATAACTATTTAAATCTCCATAGTCATTAATTTATTTGTTCATACTCACATTGAAAAGCCGTATTTAAAAGTCAATATTTCAAAGAATAAAGTCAATCTTTCTTCTTCAAACTACCCAGGTACTAATACCTTCCTCAAAGTCCTAAGAACATCAAACTACAAATAATTTTCTCATTTTTTAGAAAACTCAATCAATCCTAAGAGTAATCTGATGATTTATTACCTAATTCATTTCCAATAGGTTAGTAAATATTTCCCAATTTCTAAAATAATTTTCATTTTTGTATAGACATTGGTAATGAGTTTTCTTTATTTTTTTAGTCAAAAGGCATTTCTCTTTTTAAAATTTCTTTTGTTTTATTGGAAATAGATTTTTCATTTTTAACCATGTGTTCTTATTACAATCTCCCTGTCTTCTTCCCCACATCTTCTCCAATTGGAAACCAAACCCTTGCTGCCACTCCTTGAAATCCAGTCATCTAAAGAACATAACATGCTGGGCGGTGGTGGTGCATGCCTTTAATCCCAGCACTCGGGAGGCAGAGCCAGGCGGATCTCTGTGAGTTCAAGGCCAGCCTGGGCTACCAAGTGAGCTCCAGGAAAGGTGCAAAGCTACACAGAGAAACCCTGTCTCGAAAAACAAAAAAACAAAACAAAACAAAACAAAGAACATAACAATAAAAAAAAATGGAATAAAACAAAACAAAGAAACAGAAGAAAAGAGCCCAAGGAAAAGCATGGTAAGCACATATAGATGTAGATACATGCATGATTTCCACATAACCACAAACTGGAATCCATAATATATAAGCAGAGAACAATAAATAAACAACAATAAAAATAATTAAATGCACATAAATGATTTCATTGACCGTACATTATGAGGCAAAGCAAAGATCCTCCAAAGATGCATTGAGTTTATTTTATGTAGGCTGTCCAGTACTTGATGTGAGACCTGCCCTCAAGAGTGGTTTTGTGAGCCGGGCAGTGGTGGTGCAAGCCTTTAATCCCAGTACTCGGGAGGCAGAGTCAGGAGGATCTCTGTGAGTTCGAGACCAGCCTGGGCTACCAAGTGAGTTCCAGGAAAGGCGCAAAGCTACACAGAGAAACCCTGTCTCAAAAAACCAAAAAAAAAAAAAAAAAGAAAGAAAAAAGAAAGAGTGGTTTTGTGGCTGGAGAGATGGCTCAGAGGTTAAGAGCACTGACTGTTCTTCCAGAGGTCCTGATTTCAATGCCCAGCAGCCACATGATGGTTTACAACCATCTGTAATAAAATCTGGTGCCCTCTTCCTGCCTGCAGGGATGCAGGCAGAACATTGTATGCATAATAAATAAATAAAATTTAAAAAAAAAGAGTGGTTTTGTATAACCAGTGAGACTACATTATAGGAAAGTAGTATTCCATTTATGAGTGCTTATCATTTGTACATAGCTTCTGGGTTACAGATGGAGGACTTGTGCCTACTCCTTATCTTGTGCAGGCCCTGAGCATGCTGCCATAGTCTCTGTGAATTCAAATGTGTAGGTCCTGGTGATGTTTAGAAGGTCTTATTTCCTTGGTATCCTCTATCTGCTCTGTCTCTTACAATATTTCAGTCTACTCTTTGGTTGGCTAGTCCTAAATAGAGGGATTTCATGGAGACATTCATTTAGGACTAAATGAGTTCTCATTCACTACATATTGTCCACCTATGGACTTCTGTCTACCTATTGACTTTTCCCATCTGCTGCAGAAGGAAGCTTCCCTTTTGGATTGGTGATTCTGCTTCAATTAAAAAAAAATGTTTTTAAATGCCAAAAACCTCATCTGGGACATATACAGAAACAGTACCATACTAATGCATATTTTTCAAATGTATAGATCATATTCTCCTGTGTAATTTAAGAAATTTACAGAATTATGGAGTTTACTAAATAAAATTAAGCTAGAAAATAAAGATAGACATACTGAAAAGACATACATTTTCTGTTTTACTTTCTTTATTCCCCCTCTTTTCTCCATCATTCTTTCTCTTCTCTCCTTTCTCATTTTTATGTTCCTTCATTTCCCCCTCATTATTGTACTATTTTCCTCTTCTTTTCTTTTCCTCTTCTCCATAATTCAGTAGGATTTTAGAGTGAGAAGACAAACTATTACTGTGAGTTGTGTTTTTGATGTCAGAAGTCAAGATGAAAGGGTATGGGGAAACAGATCAGGGAATACTTGCCTTGTAATGATGCAGACTTGAGTTCAAACTCCAGAGTCAATATTTAAAAACGGGCCAAGTTATGAGTAGTTGCAGAGGTATTTGAAGCCTAGGGACATGGAGTCCTGCCAGGGTAACGTACTGGTGGACTGCTCTTGAAAAATGATACCTAGGTCGTCTTTGGTCCATCACAATTGACATGCATTCACATGTGAACACACACACACACACACACACACACACACACACACACACAGTGTCACAAACCAATTTTTTCACATAGTTCTTGATTCCTGAGTCTCATTAATCCCAAATATTCTTTATGAGTAAATATGATGAAAACATTTTGAAGATTTGGAGTTGAGCCTTCTTTTTATTTGCTTTGTTTCATCACTGCTGCCTTGATTTGAACTACTTGTCCTGAGACTTTTATCCCAGTAATAAACATGGTGAAACGCACATAGATGACTTAATGGAATAAATCTCCTTAAAAGGAATAATAGAGTATACTCGTATCACAGGATACCCTTGGTTGAAAAAGGGCTCATGAAACAGTTCAGGAGAGAGTTCTGTTATCTTGAGTAATATGCTCTTTACTTGATACTGTACATTGATTTAAACTATTTAGAGCTACACAAATACCTAGAAACACATCTCCTGTATATAAATAAGTTCACATACAGATGATAAAATATTAGGTGTTAGATTGTACCAACATCAGGTGTAACATCTTGTTAGTCAACACGGATTTTAGTATTTTACTACAGTGATGCAAAAATGTCCTTATGGAGGAATTTGAATAAAGGATCAAGTACTTTTAAAAAGCTATTTAATTTTACAAAAGTCTATTGTTTTTTCTAATTTTTAAATATGGAAATTTAAAAGCAATATTGACTCATGCAGAATTTTATTAGGGAAGATGTTTTTTTGAGAATGAGCAATGGTGACCACTGATTGGATGAGATTTGTAAGTTTAAGCTGGAAATAAGGACTAATTTGGTGGCTTCTATAAAGACTCTCCAGTCTTTTTTATTTTTCAGGTTAAGGTACTTCAGGCAAATTGATGGTGAAATTCTAGAGAAAAATCCACAGTGGGAAATTTATTGATATCTGTGGTTAGGTCATTTGGGTCAATTTTGGGGGGTCAACTAGTTCTCAAAGGATTATTGCTTTGCATTTGACACTGGAGATGAAGACTTGTGTTTTAGTGGACATTAAAGTGAAAACAATGGTATGTTTTCACAAAGAGAGTACTTCATATTAGTGTTGATATGACATTGTGAATATATGATCAGTTATTGGAGATTAATGAATTTGAAAGATTATATCTAAATTTCAATGAAGGAAATGGTGAAATATATAACATTCACATTCTATAGTCAAGAAAATAGATATTTCTTTTAAAAAGAGCATATTAAATGTAGAGTTGCCACGAGCTTTATGTTTATTCAAAGTTATCTTTCCAAAATTCACAGGAAAATCTTTAATTAAACCATCAAATAATCACTAATGACATAGTGCACAATGACTTGCACAGGACTTCATTCACAGCAACAGTATGTATTGCATGTGTGTGTGTGTTTATGTATGTATGTGCATGTCACTTCTCATATATACATAACATTTCTTCTAGTTATACCTAATATTCCTTCAGGTACTCAAGAAAATTCTGCTATTCATATATGACACTCTGTGTGGAAGGTTATAAATAAGGCTTTTTTCATTTCTGTCAATTTTTTTTCCTTTACTCTCATTAATCTTCATTTTGTATCTATTCTTAGAGTTGAACTTATAGCTCTCTGTGTCTATTCCATATGTCAGTTCTCTAGAGAGTAGTTTAGGAAAAATAAGATTAAACCTATAGTTGTCATGGAAAACAACTGAGGGTTCAATAATTATTACAAAGTTATTTAGCCACGCAAAAGTGCTATCTAAGTGTCATACAGGAAATGCCTTGAAGATAATTCAACATTTACTTGTTATGTTTGTGTCCTTTAACTTTATGCTACTTTTTTCAGGCAGCTTTCTAGTGATCCACTAAAATTCATATAAAGCTGTGATAGTGACAATGTGAATCTGAACAGATTGATGCTAAAAGCCAAACGAAAATGTTACACAGACCTGTGAAGGGCATGGTGAGAAAGCTTGGTTTGAAAGTCGTTTTTATCCACAGTAAGTCACATTTCCACTTTTAGAACTATATTTTTGTGTTCTTTAATAATTCAGCTACAGATATACTACATCAAAATATTTCTATGAATATCAAATATATAGATAATATTAATTATTTTGTATATTATTCTGAGTTCAATTATTCCTTCTTAAAATGTTTGACAACTATTTAAAACATATTTATTATCTAAAATCATTTGAAATTAATAAAGAAATTGCCTAAAGTTAACATTTAATAAATAAATAAAAGATTTAATAAATAATAAAAAATTCTCCATTATCTGTATTCTACTGAGTTTGCCTTGGCAAAACCATGATGCAATTAGAATTACCTGAGGAAATATTACATCAGAGTGAAGTGTTTGCCCTGGATTATCTAAATCTGCCATGCCAAACTCTTTAAATTGTATCACCATAAACATATCCAATAAACTTTTGTTTTCCTCTATGTAATAGTAGTTGTGTTTGAAAGCTCTTTTTGATTTTCTTCCTCTGATTCTTCCTCTCAGATACCTTCTATTCTCCATCCAAAATTTTTTTCTTCTGTTTTTTTTTTAATTGAGGTATAACTAATGATGTAAAATATAGCCCTCCCTCTTCATTTGATTTATTTACTTCATCATTTAATAGAATTTAAATTACAGAACAAATTTTAATTATTTTCACTTAGCCTTTCACTAGGATTCTTTAACTAAATTGATATTAGAAATCCTTAGTTATTGCAATTGTATATAGGCTTATGTTAAACAATTCTAGCCATGTTATGAAGGAAGTGGAGTTGAGGAACAATAGCCTTTATTCTATGCCTTGGAGAAAATAAATTTTGATAATAGTTTTTTTTAGTCATAGGAACAACATGCTACTGGCCCTGAACAGACATGAGGAACAGTTACTTAAACAGAAGCCCTGCATCTAAATCCACCCTACTACAGCTACCAGATCATTAACAGAAAAAGCAATGATATTAGTTGGAGAAAATACAGCAGCTTTAATATGTCTCAAAGAGATGACAACCATATGTCAAAATGTCTTAATATTGACAAATAGGTTAAGTATAAACAATGTAATGGTTGCTATGTTTTTAGTTTATTAAATATCATATAAAAGACCACGGCCTTAACTCACAGCATCTCTAATAAAGATAATAATAGCTATAATTTAGAATAAGAATATAGACAAATACTAGGGAGCACCTCCATGAGATGCTGGTTTTGAGCCCCTAAATCACAAAAACTTTGAGGCAAAAAAAAGATTAAGAGTTTCAGAGCCACCCAGACTCCATAGCAAGATCCTGCCTCAAAAAGTGAAAAAATAAATCCATATGATTTTACTCAAAATGTATAGAAAATAACCTAAAGAATTAAGATAATACAGAACCCCTTTTTTTTTTTTTTTTTTTTTTTTTTGGTTTTTCAAGACAGTTTCTCTGTGTAGCTTTGCGCCCTTCCTGGAACTTGCTTTGGAGACCAGACTGGCCTCGAACTCACAGAGATCTGCCTGCCTCTGCCTGGTGGGTGGTGGTGGCACACGCCTTTAATCCCAATACAGAACACTTTTAAGATATCAAAAAAAGATTTTGAAATAAAATCTGGCAGAAGGCTGAAAATAAACTCAAAGAGTCAGATTAAGTGATCTAATGCTTCATCAATAGTGAAGAACACATAGAAAACAGTGTCAGGCGTTGTAAACTGCTGTGGGATGTCTTTCTATATGCTGTGAATATGTGTCGTTCTGATTGGTTGATAAACATGCCAGCAGATTGGTAAAGCCACGGAACACATGGCAAAACATAGATAAGAATTATGGGTTAATTTAAGTGTAAGAGCTAGTGAGTAATAAGCCTGAGCAGTTAAAATTAATATAAGCCTTTGTATGCTTACTTGGCAGATGCAAGTGGGAGAAATTTGTCCAGTCCACTGGCTGGCTAGGGCACAGGGGAAAAAAAAATGAAAGGAGATGGAAAATTCATGGATGACTACAAAAGTATTGTTATAGCTATGGGAGATAAGTATTCACACACACACACACACACACACACACACACACACACACTACTGTGTTAATTTTCTTTTTTTTTTATTCTTTCTTTATTACAACCTAACCAAAGTCTCCCCTCCTTACACTTCTCCCAGTCTCTCCAATCTCCCCTCTCCCTCATATCCAATTTTTCTGTTTCAGAAAAGAGCAAGCCTACCAGGAATATCAACCCAGCATGGCATGTGACTAGTTATAAGAAGATTAGGCACAATCTCTGAAATCAAGGCTAAATGAGGCAACCCAGTAGGAGGAAACATGTCCTAAGAGCAGACAAAAAAAAAAAATCATAGACCCCCATCTACTCCCACTGTTAGGAGTCCCACAAGAACATCAAGCTATATAATCATAAGGTCTATGCAGAGGAGCTAGTTCAGACACATACAGACTCATGACTGTCACTTTAATAATTGTGAAACCCTATGAGACCTTTTTACTTAATTCTTTGGGGAGATGTTCTCCTAGTATCCTCAAACTCTTGTTCCTACAATATTTCTTCTCCCTCTTCTGTGAGGTTCCCCTGGCTCCTGTGGGTCTCTGCATCTGCTCACATCAGTTGCAGGATGAAGCCTCTCTAGTGAAGTTTGGGCTAGGCTACAACCTACAAGTATAGCAGAATATTAGGAATTATTTTTTTACTTTATTTGTTTGTTTGTTTGTTTTGGCCTGTTTTGATTGGTTCTATCCTAGGTCTCTGGCCTATCCTGCTTCTGGTCCCTGGCCACCTAGGCCGTGCCAAGCATGTGCTCCCTCTAGTGGTGTGGGCATCAATTTGGACCAGGCACTGGTTGGCCACTCCCAGAAATTCAGCTCCACCATTACCCGAGCATATCTTGCAGGTAGGACAAATTATAGGTAAAAAGTTCTGTGGCTGGATTGACGCCCCACTCCCACCATTGTAAGATATACAGAGTTAAAGAAGTTGGTCGGTTTCGCCTCCTTGTGCCCCAGTATTAGGAGTCTTCACTAGGATCTCCCTTGTAGATTCCGGGGAGTTTCTTCCACATTAGTTTTCAACACCAATCCTGAAATGCACTCAATTCCAGTCTTCTCTCTCAGTCCTTTCTCGTCCATCCCCCCACCTCTACCTGATCGCTCCAAATCCCACCCCCACCCTACTCCAGTCCACCCACAAAATACATTCTATCTCCCCTTCTCAAGGAGATCCATGTATCCTCCCTTGCAATTAATCCTCGGTGGGTCTACAGACTGTAGCATGATTATCCTTTACTTAAGAGCTAATATCCACCTATAAATAAGTACATACCATGTTTGTCTTTCTGGGTCTGGGTTACCTCATTCAGGATGATTTTTTTTCTACTTCCATCTGTTTTCTTGCACCTTTCGTGAAGTCATGTTTTAACAGCTAATAGTCCACTGTTTCATTTTACCTGATTTTCTTTATCCGTTCTTCAGTTGAGAGACATCAAGGTTGTTTACAATTTCTGATTATTAGGAATAAAGCTGCTATGAACATATTTCAGCAAATGTCTTGTGGTAGAATGGAGTTTTCCTTCGTATATATTCCC
Source organism: Peromyscus leucopus (assembly GCF_004664715.2). Lineage (NCBI taxonomy): Eukaryota > Metazoa > Chordata > Mammalia > Rodentia > Cricetidae > Peromyscus > Peromyscus leucopus. The sequence continues at coordinate 53,476,655 of NC_051080.1, read as the reverse complement.
AAGACTGGTGTAGCTGTGTCTTAAGGTAAATCAATTCTCAGTTTTCTGGGGTGGGAGGGAAGAGGGAAGACACCATATTGATTTCCATAGTGGCTATACAAGTTTGCACTCCCACCAGCAATGTAGAAGTGTTCCCCTTGTTTCACATCTCATTAGCATGAGCTCTCATTTCTGTTGTTGGTCTTAGCCACTCTGACAGTATTGTGTATTTCTGGCTTCTTATCAAAAATCAAGTGTCCAGAGGTGTTTGGTTTTATGTTTGGGTCTTCAATTCAATTCTGTTTACCCATCTGTCTGTTTTTCAGTCAATATCATGCAGATATTTTTAACTATAACTATGTTGTACAGCTTGAAATCAGGCATGGTGATACCTCCGGGTGTTCTTTTATTGTACAAGATTATTTTAACTATCTGGGGTTTTTGCTTTTCTATAAGAAGTTGAATATTATCCTTTCAAGGTCTGTTAAGAATTATGTTGGAATTTTAATGGGGGTTGTGTCAAATTAGTAGCTTCCGTTTTTGTAGCTTCCTTTTTTTAAGATAGCAATTTTTTACTATGTTAATCCTATGCATCCATGAGCATAGGAGATCTTTTCATCTTTTGATAATTTTCAAATAACAATAAAAGAAAATCTAAAGACACATGGTATCCAAAAGTTTAAAAAAAAAACATGAAAAGTTAGCAAAGATGGAACAATGTTAGTGCAGTTACCCTAATTTCAAATTATACTAAATAGCAATAATAACAAAAATCTACATGAAGATCAATAGAATAGAAGACCCACAAATAAAACAAAGTAGCTATACCCAACTGATTCTGGATAAAATTCCAAATACACACCTTGGAACAAAGAAATTAATATTTAATGAATAGTGCTTGTGATATTAGATATCCATAAATTGATGATTGAGACCAACCCCTATCTCCAACTCAGTACACAATTCAACTCAAGATGAACAAGTCTCTGAAAATCTTAAAGGAAAGAATAGTCACTTAAAGATAGACAACAGGGATAGGAAACCAAGAGCACAGAAAATAACAGAAAGAAATGATGGATGAGACCACAACAAACTAAAAATCTTTAGCGCAGCAAAGTAAACAGCCACAGAGAGAAGGAAAACCCCACTGAGAGGCAGGAAGTATTTAACAACTTAGTCTTAGAGAGCTTTGGTAACCAATTCTTTATGCACTCAGAAATGCGACAACTGCAAGAGCAGGTGGTTCAGTCAACAGGCTAGCAAGTTCACTGGAAAAAAATACTTCTCAAAACTAGTCTAAAATGTGCTTTTTATAAAACAGAGGAAATATATGTTCAGCACCCTTGCTCCAGGAAAACGCAAATCAAATCTATATTGACTTCCTATTTCAACCTAGCCAGAGCACAACTGCATTTTAAGAGGGAAAAAAGTAGGCATGGGTATGGAAGGAACAGAACAAAAGAACACTTGCACAATTTTGATATGAAATGAAATTAGTCCTATCAATATCAAAATCACCATGGAGCTTATTTTACGAACAAATAAACTAAAAGGCTATAAAATGAGCTGTCTACCACTATTCAGCAGAAAGTTAGCAAACAATAAGGAAGCCTACATAGTCCTGTTTATACATAGAAGCAACTTGTAGCATCTGCCTAACTGACTATAAATGGACAAAGGGAAATTTTCAAACTAAAACATCCTGTTTTGGATGAAGACAATAGTGATGATACAATGCAACCTCTTAAGTGCTGAGACATTGTAAAGCACAATATAAAACATTCACATTGGTTATTAAATTGCACCACCACGTGTCTTCTAAAGAGGTTTCAATTATTGAAAATCTCTTCAGGTCTTGCTAAAAGATATGTGTTACAAAACAGTTCAAATTACTTCATCAGCATAAATAGTTGCCCTCCCTTAAACACACTATCAAATCCTTTCAAGACTGTTTGCCAAATCTTATAGTTCTAAATGTTATAGTTCATCTATGAGCTTTTCTTTTAGTAGTACTGGTGGTTCATTAATTAAATTAGCTAATTCAACTGCCAAATCAAACTGGCTCCAGTTATTGTCAAGGCAACCATTTTACTTTATACACAGCAGAAAAAGTTTTCCTGTATTTTCTAACTCTTTACAGACAGCATTTTGAAAGATGTTCACTTAAGTCTCAAGAAATATGAAAGTTAATCATTGTACTGTTTCACAAAACACTTTGCATAGCCATTTTCATTCCTGTGGGTATGTGACATTTTAAAATATGGTAATTAGTAGTAAACATTGGTGACAACATTCTGATCTGTGCAAACTAGCAGCTCGTTCTTCTCATTGTTCTTTGGAGATATGTGTATAACAATTAACAAATGAAACAGGAAGATTCCTTATGATTACACATAGGAAATTAGTATAAATTTTCTGAACTTGAAAATCAATGAATGTACTTCTAGGACTCAGAATCCAAGAAATTCACTTTTAGAAAAATCACTTATGCTGTGGATATTGTTGGCTTGACGGCAGGTCCGCTTTCCCGCAAGGGCGGCAGGCGGCGGCAGGCGGCGGAGGAAGCGGCAGGAAGCAGCCGGCATCCTAGTCCAGGCTGCCGACTTCCTAGTCCGAGCTGCCGGCTTCCTAGTCCAGGTGGCAGCTTCTAGCCCGGGCCTAGGTCTGTGAGCAGCTTGCTTAAAGCCGGTGCTACAAACAACTCAGACCTGCCCTGCCGAACAGGGCCCTGCCTGTAAAGCCAACGCACGTGGTCAGAGTTTAAGGAAGCCAGACCCAAGCCTTGACTCGGCACAAGAGGAAACACGTGGCTGCATTTAAACTTTAGCCGGCTACGCTTTCTTGTGCGTTCTCTCTTTCCTCTCTCTCTCTCTCTCTCTCTCTCTGGATTTACACCTGGGACACTAGGTGGCTGCTTTGAAAATCCCTTCGGATTTCTATTGTTCTATGCAGATTTGGTAAGTCATAACATATCAGATGTTTTAAAGGAAACTATCTAAAAGAGAATTTTTTCCACATTAAAAAACAAATGGGTTTTATATGTACATTGAAAGAAAATTGGTTTTTGTTCAAAATTTTAGGCAGTCTGATAATGGAACAACTATATAATATTAGTATTGGTGGGATTATGCACCTTATCATTATGCTAATCCACATTTTAATATTTAAAAAGATAGTCAATTTAAGTGCCAGGATAACAGCTTTAAAAGAACTTGTTAAACCTGTAAAAATTCAGACAAAAGAAATTAACAGTTGAAGTTGTTTCAAGTCGGGATCATAAGGTTACAGAAAGAAAGCCTGTTTTCACACAGTCACCCTTAATTTATCCTGTAACCGTACAGCAGATGCCTGATCAAATGGCTACACAAAATAATTGGGCTCCAATTGAAATGTTGGATTTAAAAAGGTTTAAGGAGGCAATAGTATCTTATGGCATGCATTCCCCATATGTAAAATAAATGTTAAACTCTTGGTCAACATATAATAGGATAGTACCACAGGACTGGCGGGACCTTGCACAAGGTGTTCTGAAACCCAGCCAGAGACTTCAATTTCTGACTTGGTTTAAGGAGGAGGCTAAAAACATAGAAAAACAATGGAGGGATAAAGGAATACAAGTTTGCCAGGATCAGCTTATTGGCGAAGGCCAATATGCTTCAGCACAAACACAATGTTTATATGATGTCCAAACCCTAATTTTATGTCGAACGGCAGCCTTGAATGCATGGGACAGAGTTGAGGAACCAGGAAAAAAATCTAAGTCACTTACAAAGGTGATGCAAGGCCCAAAAGAGTCTTTTACAGATTTTTTACAAAGACTGGCTTCAGCAGTAAAGAGAATGGTCTCGGATTCAGAAGCTGGTAAGGCAATAATTGAATCTTTGGCCTTTGAGAATGCGAATGCAGCATGCAAAAGAATAATCAGGCCATTAAGGGCAAGATTTGCACCTATGGAAGATTGGATTAGAGAAACAATTAATGTTGAAGCTGATGAGCATGATGATACATGGGTAGGAGAAGTAATTTCAAAAGGTTTGAGGAGTGTTAGATGTTTTGGATGTGGAAAGCAAGGACATTTGAAAAGGGACTGTAGACAGGTCATTCCCAGAAACAATGTTTCTTCAAGGAACAATGGCAGCAGAATGCCCCTTCCTTCTGGAGTATGCAGAAGGTGTGGTAAGGGAAAACACTGGACCAACGAATGTAGATCAACAAAGGACAGACAGGGTAATCCTTTGCCTCAGTCTTCGGGAAACTCCCAGAGGGGCCTCGCGCAGGCCTCCAGTGCAAATCCAGTTCAAACCTTTCCTGCAGCCATAGAGGAAATGCCTGCTCTGGAGAGCAATTAAATAACCAAATGCCTATTGGAATAAATCATGCTGGTCAGGATGATGAAACAGAGAGAATAGAAAATTCAGGAGAAAACATAAAGAAAATTTTTTGGCAAACTTCTATTAATGAACAAAGACCAAAATTAACGATAAAAATAAATGGTGTTTTGTTGTCTGGTCTGGTAGACACTGGTGCGGACGTTACCATAATTGCACCAGAATTTTGGCATCCAACTTGGCCTCTTCAGGAGGTAAACGTTCAACTGTTAGGAATTGGGACATTATCTCAGGTGAAACAGAGTGCAAGATGGCTCGAATGTATAGGTCCAGAAGGACAGAGAGGAAAATTAAAACCATATGTGGCTAACATAACTATGAACCTGTGGGGTCGAGACTTGTTGCAACAATGGAATACTCAGATTAACATCCCTCCAATCTCAGAAACAAATCATAAACTAGGACATGTTTCTGTGAGAAATATTAGAAGATATTATTCTAATGAGTGGTCACCAGCCATCCATATTATACAAGAACAGGGCACAATAACTGATGATCTTCCAAAGACACCAATAGCTCTACCTTTAAAATGGTTAACAGACAAGCCTGTATGGGTCCAACAATGGCCTTTAACAACAGAGAAACTCCAGGCTTTAGAAGAGCTGGTAGAAGAACAGTTAAATGCTCAGCATATTGAAGAATCAACCAGCCCTTGGAATTCTCCTGTATTTGTTATTAAAAAGAAATCTGGTAAATGGAGAATGGTAACAGACCTTAGAGCAATTAACAAAGTAATTCAGCCAATGGGCTCTCTTTCGGAAAGCTGAGATTTTAGCTCTGAGCTCTGACCTCTCGGCTTTCTCCTTTACATTGTTTCTGTGTTTCTTATTTAATAAGACGGTTAGTTACATCTACACACTTATCTGTACTCTGAGGCAAATTTGGTGATGACTTTACTTTACAAAACCAGAGCTGTCACCAGAATGAAATCTACTCAAACCTTTGCTCTCTTCCTAAAGGGAACTTTGGCTAACAAAACAGCCAATAGAATAAACGCTATGGGCAAAGTTAAACCCTATACTACTTTCCCTTTTGTAAGCACTGCCTAAAGGAGATTGGTATCCACAAATTTTCAAAAAAAAAATGAGAAAAATAAACAAATAAAAGTACAGACTGTGTTCAGCATATTATAAGTAACCTTTAAAAAATATTTCATCAACAAGAAACTTTTCCAGAAGTTTGCACTCCAAGAAAAAAATAATATAGTAATTTTCATCTTTAAAAACTAAAACAAACCCAAAAAACGTTCAAATGAAAATTATAAAATATTAAGACCATGGGTGAAAGTTACTCTAGAAATGAGATCTCAAATAAACGCTCTAAACAGTGTCCTCAGCAGCATCCTGGGCTCGGAAGTCAACCATGGCCCTAGGTGACAGCATAGGTCACTCAGTTTGACATGGCACCCAAGGCAGCTGTAGCAAGGTATCAGGAGTCAGGGACATCATCACAGACCCTGGCTGTGTTAGGGCCAAGGACCCAGTCATGACTCTCTGCAGCAGCCTTAGCCTGGATGATACCATGGCCCCAGATGTCAGTACAGACCTCTCAGATCATCATGGCCCAAGCTGCAGCATGGCCCTTGGACACCATCATGGCCACAGGTTACAGCCTAGACCCTGTGTTTCCATGTGCCATTTGGTAGCAACATGGGTCACAGACATAAATACCTAGGACCAAGGACCCATCCCATGGAACTCCAGTGAATACTGAGATGCTCTCATTCAATAGTATCGTTACCACATGCAGGGAGATTTGACAAGTGAGCAGATAGGGTGCTTTTCAATTATGTAGCTAAGAAGAACAATGCAGGGTACATCACTATCTTCCATTAAAATTGGAAATTTGAAACACTATGTGTTGTCCAAATCCAGAAAACTTGTTTACCACTCATAGACTTATCTGTCTTTTTGTGAGAGCCTAGAAATGCTTGCCACTCCAGTTTTATTATGTTTAGAAATATAACTTTGGTAAACTTAACTCCACTCATGAACTAATTAAGATAGATACATCCGCCTATTTTTTTTCAGTGCTTTGCAGTCCATGTGTAGAAGTCAACAGAATTATGCTTTTATGCCAGATTCAATTTCTTCCTAATTCATTTTTCCTAATATTGATTTCCCAGACTTGAAATAATATCATTTTCCCATTCTCCTTTTGGGAGCTTAAGTTTCTTCCAAGTAGTTTGTTTAATATGTAATAAAATAATGTTTCATTATTTTATCCACGTGCCAAACACTGAATTTTTATCCATCTTTTTTCCTGAACACAGTTTCTCTAAATTCTCTTGATTCACTGTGTTAAAAAGATCCCTAATAGGACAAATTATAATAATGACTAAAATGCAACTGATACACACACACACACACACACACACACACACACACACACACACACACGCAAATCCATTATAAAGCATCACTTTCACAGCAGAAAATTCATTTAGCAGTCTCAGCTTTCAAGATCAATTGCCTTAACCTGTCATGAAAATAAAGACCTAATTTGTCAATTCAAATTCTTCCTGGTATCCATAGAATAACCTCAGTAGGGGTGCAGGAATGCCGTATTTGTATTTTTATATTGGTGATGTTATTACAATGATCATTATTAGTAATAGTTGAATAATATTCTAACAGTATTTGAGAAGATTGTAAGAGAGACAAATTTGGAATCTAGTAGCTTGTAGCCGCAGATCCAAGTGGCATAAGCTGAAGACTTTCATGTATGTTTATTCAATGAACAGAAAAGGAAGTGTGGATTTCAGAAATCTTTATAGAATTACATAATGTCATACTTATGGCCTCTTGCCCATACACGCAATCATGAAGCTCAGTTTCAAATTGCCAAGTCAGTTAATGTAATACAAGCCTTCTTTACCCCAGGGGGCTCTGTGGTTTGCTTTCATTATTTTTCATGTGATACAATAGATCTCTTTTCATGTGTTACATCAATGTATTGTGAAGAGCATTAAAAAGATACAGAATAGCTTTATGATCTTGATTTCTATCTCTTTATTTGATACACAGGTTAATAGATATTTTATACTAACTTCACATTATGATCTACATAGCTTTCTATGTACTGTTTCCATTTTTTCTTTGTCATAAAAGGTTTCCCTGAGCATATCTCGTTTCTCATTTACATGTGATGAATTCTTTCAACGGAAAATGCCTGTCTGAGATGGGCTTCCTTCACCCTAAGCTTAGATGTTATTTTTAAGCAAAGAATATAGCTGATGAGATGTTTTCTATCATCTTTGATCATCTACAATTTTGTCTCATTCTAGAGGATTTTATTGCTATCTAGGTAGGGTTCACTAGGTTTAAACCATTTAGAAAAATCATTATATTGTGTTTCTTGAATTTTAATATATTGTAAATGGAGGTTTATGTCAAGATGTAAAAAATGTATAATATTAACAAAAATTCTTCCCTCTTGTGATTACATTTGATTTTATTTACTTAACTTGTGCCAATTTTGAACATAACTGCATCACTCCCCAAATTTTATGAAGTAGGCACATAAATTTTGAGCAATAAATATGTGTATTTCAAGGTAATCTTTGTGATGAGTCAATTCTGAAAAAGGTTAAAGGATTCTTTATTGTCGATGATCATAAAAAACACTACCCTGCACTTATTGAATTTCGTTTTAAGTGTTAATCTTGCTATATGTGTTAACTGACTTAAAAAACTAGAATTGCTTGCATCCTGAATATTATAAATACACAATTTGTAATTCTGAGAAAAGGGTATGCAAATCCTCGAAAATGACTATTTGTTTTAATTATAAATTCTAAATTGTCTATTTCATACTTCAAGGAAAGATTAAATGCATGAAGGAATTATTTCAAGATTTTGACAACTGTAGTTAGAAGGCTCTAAAGAAAATTAGACATCACATTGCCAATTCTCCCAATGGAATGTGTGTATGTGTTTGTGTGTCTGTGTCTGTGTACAAAATAATAACTGATACATAGAAGCTAGCTATTGTATAAAACGAGTACTTGAGTTTTAAGGATATCTAATGTATTGATACTGCAACATGACATTGCCATTTCTAAATATATTGGCTCCCATTTATAGCTATGCTGGGCTGCAAGTCGCTTAGAGAATTCAGTTTGAATGTACTTTCTAGGTTATCAGTGAATATAACTAAGCCAAAAGCAGTTTTGAATTTATAATTCTATCCCTAGATACAAAATCTGAAAATGCAAAGATGCTTCCTGAAGTCCAGAATTGCTAGGAAATTTGAACTGTATTGAGTTACTACTAGAAAGAAATTATTGGAAAGAAACTTTCAGTTAGGAAACCAAGGTTATCCCATATTGCTATACCTCTTTTTAAGTTTCATTGTAATTATTCAGTATATATGATATTATGATACATAAGGATCATTTACACAAGCACTCATTAGAACATAGTCCTATGGTATATGATGTTATAACATGCCACCCATATCTTCCCGTAGAACTAGGTTACACTTGACTCTGGAAGTGCTTTTGACAGAAGTCCCTCATCTGTCAGACCTCTTTGGAAATTGTTTTACATAAAGTACTTGTTTCATACGATACCACACATTTTAAATAGTAAAGCTTGAATTTAATGACTGGATAATGCAGGGATCTAAGGCCAGACATGACACTTAACACCAAAAAGTTATCAAAGCATCACTTGTAGCACACACTGGACTATTTCATAGTCTAGACACTCTCATTATCCAGTCATGCTTCCTTTATTTTCTTCCATAGTTTTTTTCTCTTTTTTCTTCAAGACAGGATTTCTCTTTGTCGTTTTGGTGCCTGTCCTGGATCTCGCTCTGTAGCCCAGGCTAGCCTCAAACTCATAGAGATCTGCCTGGCTCTGCCTCCTGAGTGCTGGAATTAAGGGCGTGTGCCACCTCCGCCTGGTGAGCTTTTCATCTATGTTTCAGCATTGACTATGTAAAATCTGAATATGGTTTTCTTTTTATTTTGTTAATCACTTTTCATTTAATTACACAAATATTCAATGAGAACATAGTAATATCACATTTAGGGATTCATGAGTGTATATTGTACGTAGACAAATAGACACAGGCAGTTCAAACCTAGTGTCTTAGTTACTGTTCTATTGCTGTGAGGAGACATCATGACCAAAGCAACTTATAAAAGGAAGCATTTAATTAAGGGCTTGCTTGTGCTTTCAGAAGGTTAATCTGTGACTGTCATGAAGGGGACAATGACAGAAGGCAGAAAGACATGGCGCTGGGGCAGTAGCTAAGAGCTTGTATCCTGATCTATATGCAGGAGGCAAAGAACAAATGAGACTAGGCCTGGATTGGGAGAACAAATGAGACTAGGCCTGGATTGGGATCAAAGCCTCACTCCACTAAAATGTCTCCTCCAATAAGACCACACCTTCTCCAACAAGGAAGGCCTGTCTTCCTTATCCAACAGGCAACAAAACATTCATGATACATGAGCATATGTGGACCATTCTCATTCATGCTATCACATCAAGAAACATGCTTAACTAGGTCGTTAAACTGAAGTACATTAGTATATTCAGATTCATAATTGGATTTATTGAAGACTCATGTTATAGTATTCCTGTTTAACCTGAAGCAAGTTTTGTGAAACTTCTCTTCCGCTAATTATCCTGAAGTCAACATGTGGCACTGCCTATAAAATTCACATCTTGATACAATTCAATTTATTATTTCCTGCTGCCTTTCATAGGAGAAAAACAAATGATACTACCCAACTTGTTGGAGAATAGCATGATAGTACAAACTTGAAAAATAAGAATTCAAAACAAAATTTAGCTGGTGCTTGAATAGAAGCTTCTTCTCTGCTGACTAGTGTTCATAGTCTTGAAAGATACTTTACATGTTATCAGAGGAAAAAACAAAAATAATTGTTACTTTCATTGAGCTATGAACCCCACCAGCTATAACTGAAATGTCTGCAAGATATACCACCTGTGCAACGGTGGTACAAATAATATTGAAATAATCAACTACCTTTTTATTACACTTAAGACACACTCCATAATATAGAATCCATACTGACATAGGTAATGAAGCCAAGAACCTAAGAATGGATAGGTCATGGGCCCTGAAGGAAAACCTGCTACAGTCATTCTGCTGAATCGATGCAGCAATAAGTTGAGTCTCATTGACATATTGCTATACATGGATAAGTATAGTACTGAACCCTCCTCAGGGAAGCTGCTCCTTGTTGTAGAGGACAAATAACACAGAGACCCACAATTGAACAACTTGAAGACAGTGAGACACTTTGAACTATTCAGTCCTAAAAGGAGTGTCTATATCATACACCGTCCCTCATAGCTTAAAGATTCATAGGGGGAAAGCAGAGATGTTAGAAAACTTGAAGGAAAGATCATTTTCCAGGCACTACAAAACTAATGTACATATGAACTCACCGAGACTATCATAGTACGTGTATGATCTGCACAAATTTAAATAAAATAAAATTGAAGTATTGGGAAGGGTAAGTAAGCATAAAATTCTACTTCTGACCAAGCTATTTGAAAACTGATAGTGGCTAGACAATGGAAAATCAAGTTTCTTCAATGGAGATACATGGGATATCTGATCAGAAATAGTTGACCAACACAAAGCAAACTCCAGGGGTTTTCTGTTTGCTTGTTTTGTTTTAGAATTTTGTGGGTTTTTAAAATTTGGGGTGTGTGTGTGTGTGTGTGTGTGTGTGTGTGTGTGTGTGTGTATGTTAAGGCAGAAGAAATGTATGAGGCTTGGTGAGTACATAGGAGAAACGCTGAAGGAGTAAGGAAAAGAATAAAATGTTTGAGCAACTTTTATTGTACAAAGTATGTATAAAATAAAAAAATCTCTTGTATAAAATACATTTACTTTTAAATTAATTATGAATCAAAAGAAAATAGATTACTTTTTAAATTTCATCTGTCTTGTTCATTATTTGTCTTTAACTTTGAAATGTGTTTATTTATACATGTAAATATACCCATATATTTTTATAGAGATAATGTAATAACCAATAACAAAATAATTTAAATTTCATTAGAAAAAATAAAATTAATTTTTATTGAGAATATAAAATATTTTTGTGAAGGGCTAGAGAGGTAAATAGTGGTTAATAGCCTACCTGCTCTTTGAAAAGATCCAAATTCAATTCCCAGCACGCACATCAGGTTGTTCATAATTTTTTTTTACTCTAGCTTCATGGAATCTGGTATTCTCTTCTAGCCTCTATGAGCATCTGGACACAAATTAAATGCACACATGCTATATTTTTAAAATGAAGAAAATATTATAATAGAAAAAGTAACTTAAAGCAATCATTCTCTAGAAAGTATTGACATTATTCCTGATCTATCACCATTCATTCGGCACACACATAATTATGTAAGTAAGCATATCCAAGTTAACCAGACATATATAATAATGTGTCCTCATTCTTATCAGTACAATAGTGTAAAACCAAGTTGTTCAAACATAACATAAGGAAATACTATAAAATTATCTTTTATTCAATTTTCTGCATGAATAAAAGTTCAAATAATGTAATGAATAAATACATGATGATTACATTATTTCTAATATTATGCCAGGGGCATAGCATATAAATTTTAATTAGTAAGATGAAGGCATATGATATCTTCCAACTTCCACGCACATTCTGTCAGATTTATAATCTACTATTATATCAAGACATAATTTTTAAATTTAAGATTAACTTTAATCGGCAAACACACATTCTACTTAGGTTAATGTAGTGAAATTATCTACAATGTAAATCAATTCACAGTTGTAGGTAGAGAATATTGTGACACAGAAAAATATGTGAATACAGAAAGCACGAAGGTATAGGAATATTAGCTCAAAGTTCTGTAGATTTTGCTAACAACTTACCTTTGTTGAGTAGCTCAATTCAGTCATGCTCTGTGAACAACTCAGTCAAAATGGTTTCTCTTCTTTTAATATCCAGTTTCTCCTACTTTATTTTTCACATTTTAGATCCTACATAGTATTATACTAATATATTTTTGATAAAGTAGGACTTCTTGTGTCCTGAACAGTTTTGTATTAACTCGATACAAGCTAAAGTCATCTGAGAAGATGGAATTTCAATTAAGAAAATCCTTCCAAAAGATGTGCCTGTAAGCTGGGTGGTGGTGGCGCACGCCTTTAATCCTAGCACTTGGGAGGCAGAGGCAGGTGGATCTCTGTGAGTCTGAGGCCAGCCTGGGCTACAGAATGAGATCCAGGAAAGGTGCAAAGCTACACAGAGAAACCCTGTCTCGAAAAACAAAGGGGGGTGGGGGGGGGGAAATGTGCCTGTAAGTAAGTCTATAGAGCATTTTCTTAATTAGTAATTGATGAAAGAGGTTTCTGTCCATTGTGGATGGTGCCACCTCTGGGCTGGTGGTCTGTGTTCTATAATAAAGCAGGTTTAGCAAGCCAGGGGAACCAGCCAGTAAGGAGGACCACTCCATGGCCTCTGTATCACCTACTGCCTCCAGGTTCATGCCTTGTTTGAGTTTCTGCCCTGACTTCTCTCAGTGACAAATAGTGGTGTGGAAGTGTAAGCCACAGACATCCTTTACTCTTCAACATGCTTTTGGTCGTGGTGTTTTATAAGAGCAATAGACACCCTAAGCAAGACACCCTATCTACTTTACCAATCTTTATTTCACCCAATAACTATCACTGATATTGTATTGATGTCTTTCTCCTTCTCAACAATCAGATTGCTTATAACAATTCAGAATTTAAAGAAGTAGAAAAGAAAAATTAAAGATAGAAATTACATTCAAATTATAAGAATTGGTGCATTTCGATAGGCAGAGGTAAATTTCTGATATATGTTTTATGTCACTGATGATTCACCAGAATGTTGGTGGGAGAGACAGCTAAGACCTACTGCTAGGATGAAAAAGATACATTTGAGTTTGTTATGGTATTTACTTAATTTGGAAAATGAACTGAGTCTGAACACTTTCCTGATTTCATAGTCTGTATCCGACATTCTAATATGAAAGCACTAGAAACTCAAATACATAGTTTTTGTAGAAATTCTTAAACATTTTAAGATCAGATCTTGAGCAAACATAATTCCTTTCCAATTTCTGTCTCTATGATCCCATTTGGGCAATCTAACTTGATATGAAACATGTAAAAACAAAGCACAATGCCTTATGTTCAGAAAAAGCTCAAATGATTACATTGCACACAATAACATTATCCACATACATTGTTCCTGTATATAGTCACAGGAAATACATAAGATAGTTCTACCTGCCCTGTTCCTAACTGAGGTCTGCAGTCCAACAAACATGTTCAGCTAATATTCATTGTTTTATGCAGAAGTTTCCTTTAGCTTTCATTCGTGTTTTCTGTTTACCAGTATATGATGTCGTTTGCATTCCTTTACATTTAACTTCTTGTAAAACACTGTTTATAAATGGATCTCCGGTTTGTGACTGAAAAAATATTTCTGCTATTTAACATGAATTATATGTGATTTTTTTTACTTATGAAAATAATCAAATCATTTTTTTTGTTAAGAAACATCACTCTCAAAGGCAAAATCTATTTTATAACATTCAGTGTAATTCCAAGTATACTTCATATCTAAAACTTATAAATATAGTCCACTCAACATCCTTTCAAACAATTACTGTTATAACTATCCCTTGCATATCTGGAGCATTTGTTGAGAAGATATCATGAGAATAAGTCTCTCATTTTGTATTTTCTGTACTGACAATTGACAAACATGCACAGATGAACACATACATGCATTCAGATTTAAATCAGAATATGAACATTATTGTGTTAATTAGGTGCAAAGTACTATTGCAAATTTGCACATCAGTGATCTGAGTGAAAATCACATTCCTTGAATCTGCTTTTGCTACCTTGAATCACACCTTGAATACCTTTAGACTAGAAGGCATTCTTTTTCACACAAAGTGTGTATAGAGTGGTGATAGAAAGATAATTCAGGGGCTGGAGAGATTGCTCAGTGGTTAAGAGCAGTGGCTGCTCTTCCAGAGGTCCTGAGTTCAATTCCCAGCAACCACATGGTGGCTCAAAACTATCTGTAATGAGATCTGGTGCCCTCTTTTGGCCTGCAGGCATACATGCAGGCAGAACACGGTAATATATAATAAATAAACCTTAAAAAAAAAGAGAGAAAGATAATTATTGTTCATATGAATAAGTACCATATACATTTCTATGTATATAATCAATAATCATCTCTTCAAGCAATTATTTGCTTGGTAATACAGTTAAATTAAAATATAATTCTTATCATCCTGGAGTAGTAATGAAACAATGGTATAAAATGTAGAAAAATAATCACCAGAGAATGTAGTTCTAATTATCTTTTTCAAGATATTGGTTTCCTTTGAAATATCCAAAGAAGAAAATGTAATTAACATTTCTTATCAACTGCTTTATTGGAATTAGAACATGGAGTATGTGGTATCCAACCGTTCTTAGGGATTTATTCTGCTCTATCAATGATTAAAGTAAAAAGAATTTATATTTCATTGTTATTAAATATAATGTTTGATGTAATCATTGATATAGACATCAAGATTCTAAAAATTATAAGTCTAATTCTTCATGTTTTTGTAATTTTGAAACAAAGTGCTCCACTATGATATTTTCAGTATACTTCTAAAATGTTATTTTATTTAAAAAAAAAATTAGCTTTTTAAAATGTATGATCACTGAATTCTGGTATATTGCCTCCTTACAATGAACTTCGCTTTCCTGCAGCTCAAGGGTTCTTCAGATAACTCAAGTTGCTAGCTTCACTCTTTTGTTTTTGAGTTTCCTATGTCTACATCAGATCCCAGTGGTTTTCCATCCTGAGTGAGAATTTAGCCTTACTAATTATATCCTTATGATATGGGCTCATCTCTCTGAACAATAGGCTCAACAAATTAACATTCTGAGGCTTATGTTTAAATGTGAAAGTGTAGATAGCCCATAGCAGCTTGTGTCCTTGGTGGTAGCTATAACAAAGATATAGACAAATAGGCAAAGAACACCCCAAATTTAAAAAAAAATCAGCTCATAATAATCAATGTCATAATGATTATTCTTATTATTGTTACTTCCAACAATAAAGTAAAATGTTATTTATAAAAATGTGGCCAGTCTACTTCAGAAAATTTAAGATTAAATTTATATACCTCCCTTAAATATGGAAAATAATTAGAATATACAAATTATTTTGTAATTACCCACATATTTTGGAATGACTAAGTGTATAAAGTATAATTTTATATAATATGTTTACTAATAACTTTAAATATAAAAGAGTTAGAAAATGAGCTCAAATACTTAAAAAGGTTATATATTCAGGTTAAATATAAAAGGAAAATAGTTTTCAATGCAGTTTTTAATAACATAGAAATCTTATTAAATATTTAGCTTATTAAATGAGTGAACTAGGAAAATGTGTAACTATGGACATTATTCACTATATTTGACTCTTAGTCATCCTTTCTGGTAAAATGTGCTATTTTTCAGTACAAGAGCATATATTAACTTCTTTTAAACTCATAGTCCAAAACTCATAATTATTAGATAGAAGAATATGGTCTCATTCATTTTGACCTAACAGATTTGACAATTTTCTTTGTATTTTGACAAGAGAATCCAGTCCCAATTGGATTATTCTTTATTCATTCAGTTGCCTTCTTCCTAAAAATAATTTGCAAAGATGAAAAGCGGAGCACCACTTCATTATCTCCAGCCTGACACTCCTGATCCCACTTGTCCTTTTCTCTAATGCCGCTGATTTAATATGCAGAACAACTTCTCAAAAGACAATTGATTCCTATGCCTACTAAGGCACTTTCTGCTATATGCTTTGCATTTGAAAATGCCCAACTCTAAAACTGTGCATAATTTTAACAGAGACCTCTGACACACACAGAGAGGCATAGGATACAGTCCAGAAACAGCGATTGAACTTTTTCATAAGACAAAAATGTTTGAACTATCAATGTTAGAAATCATTCTCTGATTTCACTTAGGTCCTTAGTCTCAAATAATAAAAGAATGCAAAAATATTGGCAACAGAGAAACGCTAAGATGTCTTATTAGTTCTGAATAAGTAGTCCCCAAGAGTTTGGAAATAGAAGTTTATGAGTATCTGCTACTAGAGAAACTTACAATTATTAAGTAGAAGAATATGGTAGCAGTAGTAGCATTTTTGTCTATCAGTATTGGCATTTTGGTGTTGCTATATTTTGACTAGATTCAAGTCCCATCTGTAGGAGATCATATATACACTGCTCTATTTACAGCAGAGGATGCTAACAAGGAAAGCTTCATTATGGCTATTATCATATATAGAGTATCAAATTCTCAAGGAATTAATATAAAAAGTTTTTTTAATGGAACATTGTTTATGAATATTGAAAATGTCTTTTAATTTTGTCAAACAAACACATAATATAAGATTTCACCTTCAGGAGACATGATGTGTCCATCAATTTTTTTACCAATTAAATATGGTCTCCAAGATATTTTATGTTAAACACCGGCATTTAGAAAAGATAATCATCTTGCATTATTGAAGAATTTGTTACAGTAGACAGGAGTAGGCAAAAGAATCGAAGAAATTTCCATTCCCACTGATATGAGTCCCACAAAAAAAAAAAAAAAAAAAAGATAAATACCAATGACATATATGTAGAGGACCAAGAACAAATCTAGGCAGGCTCCATAACTGCTGCTTCAGTCCCTGGGAGCCCCTATGATTCCTGATTAGTTGATTCCGTGGGCATAACATTGATAGTACAGGCAATAAGATTAACAATTAATCATAAATGTTATATAATATTAAAATTAATGTATAGTAATAATAAAAATAATAATGGGACCTCATGAAACAGAAAAGCTTTTGTAAGGCAAGTTTTTCTTGGTTTAAATGGCAAAATGTGAGATTATCTTGAAGTTATTTTTGTAATTTTTTGAAGATCTTATGCATCAACATGTATCTCCGATTTCCTCCTTTGTCTCCTTCCTCAATTCCATCCACTATTGACTGTTGAACTCATTTTACTACCACTAACTCTTCATATGTGTTTCACATCTTAATGCATATCGTATTTTATAACATTGAATGACTTCTTATAGTACAACAGAGAAGAAATATATGATAACTCTTCATATGTATTTCACATTTTAATGCATATTGTATTTTATAACATTTGAATGACTTCTTGCAGTACAGCAAAGAAGAAATATATGATAACGTAAAAACCTAGAGTGTAGCAGATAACACATAAAAACAGAAAGCACTATATTATTTTAAATTTTGTGGGTTTGCATAATATAAAAAGTTTCTCAAAATAGTTCTCTCATCATGTAATCCAAAATCTCTAAGAGAGGAACCTAAGTACAATTTTCCTCATGTGATAAATCCATAAGAACACTGTACATTTTTAGCACTTAGTTGTTGATACATATTTATCTGACTATTTTTATTAAACTTAAATATTCTTGCATTTGTCAGTATACATTAATGTTTTTTCATATCTGTATATTTTATAAACTTAATGATAATTTTATAGATAGATTTCCAAAGTATGTCACTGAGGATTTTAATAAATTAAAATAATGTTATAGGTTATCATGGAAGTTAAATTATTTTTGTATAGAATGTCAAAGATTTATATTCTTTAATGATCATCTGTATATTTAGGAAATAAAAGAATCATATCAATATTATAAAATGTATCACAATTTAAAAACTACATAATGTATGACAATATGGTTTAAGAAGTTATTACAAATTATATTTAATACAGTTATATGACAACTAACAGCAAGGGACATTGTAAAAGAATAAATTGACTAGCTAATTTATAATTTAGCTGTTAAAACTGATACTGAAGAAAATATATTTGATAAATGAGACACTATAATATTTACAGAGAAAGTATAGAGAATAGTTTGTGGTTTTTATTTGTTTTATTGAGAAAGAGTCTCCTGGAGTCAAGGTTTGTCTAAAATATAATATGTATCCAAGAAATTCTGTGAATTCTTAATTTCTGCTTTATCCCCAAAGTGCTAGAAACAAAGGCATGAACCTCCATGAATGATGTGAATATGGTTTTTTAATGTACATATAGAATTCATTACCATTATTATTAATAAATTTCATAAAATGAAGTGTGATATTCCACATAAAAAGGACACTAATATCAATTATAAATATCATACATATAAAAAAAACTATCTAATTAGTATGATAGTTTGAAAGAAAATGGCCCTCAAAGGAGGTATTACTATTAGGTAGTATAGCCTTGTGGGAAAAAGTGTGCCATTATGGAGGTGGACTTTGAGGTCTCATACATGTTCAAGTCATGTCCAGTATCTCAGATCTTTTCCTGTTGCCTGTGAATCAAGATGTAGGACTCTCAGTTATTTCTCCAGCACCATATCTGCCTGCATGCCACCATGTCACACAATAATGATAATGGACTAAATCTCTGAAAATTTAAACCACAGAATTAAATGTTTTTACTTTATAAGAGTTGCCATTGTTATGTTGTCTCTTCACAGCAATAGAAAGCTTAACTAAAAACATTAGTCATCATATAATTCTTATAATATATAATTACATAATAAATATTGCATATAATTTATAGATAAATTATTCTATAATTCACTCTCTTTTATAAGTAGGATATCAGACAAGATAGGGTACATTCAAAGTGATATGGATGTGAATAGGACAAAATTACAACCTACAAAATGGGAAAAGATTTTTTACCAACTCCACATCTTCCAGAGGGTTAATATCAAAAAAATATAGCAAACTTAAGAAACTAGATATCAACATTAAATAATCCAATTAAAAATGGGGTGCAGATATAAACATAGAATTTGCAAGAGGAATTTCAAATGGCTGAGAAACACTTAAAGAAATATTTGACATCTTTAGCCATCAGGGAAATGCAAATCAAAATGACCTTGAAATTCCATCTTATACCTGTCAGAATGCTTAAGATCAATAACACAAGTGACAGCTCATGCTGTTGAAGACATAGAGTAAAGGAAGATAAGGTTCAAACCTAGAGTCTGCCTGAGGGTCTAGCAACAGGTGGTATCAGAGGTCCTGATCATGCCTAGCCAATGAGGGTCGACCACATAATGTCACTCAATCAGGATGCAGCCTAAGTGCTGGTACAGGGCCATATAAGACTTTCCCCATTACTAAATAAATGAGTCTGCTGTTCTCCTTCTACCTGACTTCTAGTGTCTGTGTTGTTGATTCTGAACATTCTCACCCCTCCCCCAAGGGAGCCTTTAGGATGCAACAACATTTGGTGCCCAACATGGGGCTTCTGGCATGGATTTTTGAGCTTACCTGGGTCAGTGTCCTATTATTTTGTTGTAGCTATAATTTGGGGTTTTTAATTTTTGTCTGTTTTTGCCAAACAGTCCTGGTAACAGTTCTCATCATCTTCCTCCCTTTACTAGAGGCACTGGACAGCTCCCCCAAGACAATGTGTTTCAATGAGAAGGCCACTCAATGTTGTATGCTTTTGGTCCCTTTAGCAGGTAAGCATTGGAATCCCTCTTTCTTTTATTCTTTTGTGTTCTTTTGTGTTGTCTGTCATGTTTGTCTGTGTGTTCCATTATAAAGGCATATTTTTTTTTCTGTTGTGGTTCATCTGGTGCCTCTACATAAGGGCTGACCCCCCAGGGAAGTGGAATCAAGGTTCAGCTCCTGAATGTCATCAATCATTTGGAGATACCATTTGGGCATACAGCTGTGACTTAAAAAACAAAACAAAACAAAACAAAACAAACAAACAAACAAAAAAACCAGAAGTTCCCCACTAAGCACAAGACATAAAGGTCTGACACAAATTTCCACCCCTGTTGACTGTCATCTTCTCTGATTGTTGCTTACCTGCTGTCTCTTTCCACAAGATCTTCCTCTTCATCACCTCCTCCACTTCCATGTCTGACCTCTCTATGGCATCTGCTGGTGAAGAGGCAGACAATTCAGGCTCTGCAGAATCTATCAAGGAGAACACAGTCACCATTAAGACCCCATGCACTGATTCCTTGCCAGCCCCACTCCTGCGATGCAATGCTAAACCTTTGTTGTGTTTTCTATGGGATGATATGTCTCAATATCCACCTGCCCCTGAAGGTAGAAATTCCATGGGGCTGAGGTATGCCCCTCAACCACCACAGCCTCCTGCCACCCCACCCCTCAACCCCATCTTGGGCCTCAAAGGCCAGCAGAAGCCTTCCTGGTCAACCTGGGACAAAATACCACTAACCATCCCTGGATTCCCCCCATAGCTGAATTCTCCCTTATCTTTCTAATGAGTTGGGCCCAGAATCACCTCATTTTGAACAACAACAGGCAATGCAACTACAGACTTACTTTGTTGACATAGTCTGTTCAATGCTGTGCTGAAGCTGGCCACATTCCTTAGCTGGAAATTGGCTTATGATGATCAAGCAAAAGATCAAGCACAAATGAACCTCTTAATTAACATTCCAGTGATCAAGCCTACTACCAACAGGTTTCTTACCTGGCCTTCAAGGCTTTTAAGGCATACTGTTGCTGGAGGGCTTTTCTCCCGGTTCCACCAAGCCCCGCAGTCCCACAATCCACATATAAAATAACCACTTAGATGCTTATATTACTTATAAACTGTATGGCCGTGGCAGGCTTCTTGCTAACTGTTCTTATATCTTAAATTAACCCATTTCTATAAATCTATACCTTGCCATGTCACTTGTGGCTTACCGGCGTCTTTACATGTTGCTTATTCTGGCGGTGGCTGCAGTGTCTCTCTCCCCTTCTTCCTGTTTCCCCAATTCTCCTCTCTCCTTGTCCCACCTATACTTCCTGTCTGGTCACTGGCCATCAGTGTTTTATTTATATAGAGTGATATCCACAGCAGCATACACTCTTAAAGACCCTTCAACTTACTTCCTCAATCTTATTCAACAGCCAGGGGAACTTTTTATAGATTGTCTCACACATGTCAATGAGGCAATGGAGCAGAGAGTAGACCCAGGCCCCACTAGGGAAATGTTAATCAGACAATTGGTTTAGGAAGGGTTTAATACCCCCAGCTGCAATTTGGTCACAACAGTTGGCAATGAGAACATTCACAAGTGGGTACAAGCCACAAGAGATCTTCACTCCGTTATTAATCCTATTGCTGCCCTCACTGCTTCCCTTGATGCAGACAGGCAGTGTGCCAACAACACACTCACAGGAGCCACCAAGTAGACAAATCTTGCTAGTGGTGCAGCAAATCAGGCCATTTGTAGTGTGACTGCCCTTGGGCAAAGCCTAGGAACCAATGTCCCAGATGCAATAAGAAATTTTATTGGACAAAGATTGCAGATCACAGCCTGCAGAAGCACCAGGCTCCCTGCTTTCCTCAGAGTGACACTATGCCATATGGATCACAATAAGAGATGTGCATTCTGCTACAGACCAGCCCACCTCCACCAAAGAGGAATTGGCCATGGATAGGTAATTTAATACTCACCAACATTGCCTCTTTTATTCCCTCAAAAGAAGAGGATCTATGGGCTCTGGTTCTTTTGCCTCCCATTCTGTTGCCAGTGTCAATTGATTCCCCTGCTTCCCCTGAGATATTTACTACCAACTCTTCCCTAGGCATGCTCTTTATGGACCTGGTGCCGATCATCAAAAAATTCGAGGGCACCTGGTCTTTGAAGGAATCCCTTTGCTTTATCACCCCATCTTTTCTTTATTTTTTCCTATGCTTAAGAAATACAACCAGTAAGAGACATGTCCCTACTGACCTGTGATCCATGCCTCCAATTTGCCTCACCCCTTAATTACTCCATTCTACTCCAGGAGCAAATATCTAGTCTCAGTATGACCAGGCTTCTGGTGATGTTATTAGAGACAAATTTTTTTAACTAAGGTCTGGGACAACTTTAAAAGGCTATATGACCCCTCCTGGATGCTCATATATGCTTTGATTGGTGGGGTGATACTGTTAAACCTTATTCTCTTTATATGCCTCCTGCAGCACATCTGACAGCAATGGGCAGTGACTAAGGTGACTCTTCAGGTTTTAATTACTCTTAGATATTCTGCTCATAGCCCTCCGCAGGAGATCATGCATGCCTGGTTCTCTAAAATTCAAAAGGCTTTTGCCTAATCCTCTCCACCTGGGAGGCTCTCCAGAAATGACTGTTCTTCAAAGGCTGGTAGTCAATTACGGGAAAGAGCTTGGTAGGCAAGCCAACCTAAGACAGGCACAATCCAGTTGCTTAGCACTTCTGAGGTGGGGTCCACAAGGCCTAAAAAAAGGACTCTGATTCCCTCTGGGCATCCATATAATAAATAAAAAAGAGTGGATATGCAGGAAGATAAGGCTCAAACCAGATGTCAAGGCATGCACATAATGTACTTCCTTAGGAGTCAACCTGGAGTCTGTCTGAGGGCCTAGCAGCAGGTACTGTCAGAGGTCCTGATCATGTCTAGCTAATAAGGGATGGCCATGCAATGTCACTGGATCAAGACACAGCCTGGTTGCTGGGAGGAGGGTATATAAGGTTTTTCCAATTACTGAACAAACAAGTTTGCTGTTTGCCTCTTACCTGACTCCTGGTGTCTGCCTCATTGATGCCATAACTTCTCACCCCTCCCCCGAGGGAGCCATTAGGACCCAGCAATAGTAGAGCTAGAGAAACACTCCTCCATTGCAGGTGAAAGTACAAACTTATAGAGCCACTTTAGAAATTAATATGTTAGTTCTTTTAGAAATTGAGAAATTGATCTACCTCAAGATCCAGTTATGCCATTCTTGGCTATATACCCAAATGACACACCATCCTATCACAAGGAATTTTGCTCAACTTTGTGTATTGTGTCTTTATGCATTAAAAAAAAAAAAAAGACACCATGAAAATTTCAAGCAAATGGATGCAGTTGAAAAAACTCATCCTGAGTGAGGGGACCCAGACCCAGAAAAACAAATATGGTATGCATTTGAAACCTGGGGCTTATACAGGGACACTTGGCTCAGCCTGGGAGTAGGGGACTGGACCTGCCTGGACTGAATCTACCAGGTTGAACTCAATCCTCAGGGAAGTCTTTGCCCTGGAGGAGATAGGAATGGGGATTGGGCTAGGGGGGGGGGGAGGAGGGGAGGAGGGAGGAGGGAGGAGGGGGGAGAACAAGGGAATCTGTGGCTGATATGTAAAATTAAGTTAAATTATAAAATAAAATTTAAAAAAATAAGTGGATATTAGTCATTACGTAAATGATAATTAAGCTACAATCTACAGACCCAGAAAGGTAGGTAAAGTGGAGGACTATGGAAGGGAAGCATGGATCTCCCTGGGAAGGGGGAAAAATGAACTTTGCAAATGAACTGAGGATAGATGGGGATGGGAACAGAAGTCACCAGATGTGGGGAGAAGTGAAGGGAAAGAATAGGGGGAGTGATGACTAGAATTGGAAAACGTTTCAGAGGCAATGTTGCAACGTAGTGCAGTAGAAATTCCCTGGAACCTATGAGAGTGACCATTTTGAAGACTCCTAATAATGAGTGATACAGAGTCTGAACTGGCCTTCTTCTGTAACCAGACAAGGCTTCCAGTGGTGGGACTTGATACCAACTCAATGACAAAACCTTCAACCTACAATTTATCCTACTTATAAGATGTACTGCATTATGGTGATGCAGAGCTAGTGGGAATGACCAGCAAATGGCTAGTACAACCCGAGGCTTGTGGTTCTAGAGAGATTCAATACCCTATAGTATCTGGATCACCAGGAACCAGAGGCCCCAAAGCCCTAGCATATAACAAAACATGACTAGCAAACAAACAAACACACCCAACAAAACGAGACAATATGCAATGAAATTATTCCTAATGACACTTTGCTACACTCAAAGATTTAAGCCTAGTAGAGTCATCATCAGAGAGGATTCATTCAGCAACTGAAGGAAACCGATGCAGAGACCAACAGGCAAACATTAGGCAAAGCTCAGGGAACCCTGAGGAAGAAGGGAAGGAAGGATTGTAGATGCCAGGGGGATCGAGGAAAACAGAACATGTCCCACTAAATCAGCTAAGCAGGGATCATGGGGGCTCACCAATATTGAAGCAACAATCTCAGATTTTGCATGTGACTGAGCTAGGTCCTCTGCATATATGTTGTGGTTGTATAGCTTGATGTTCTTGTGGGATTCCTAACAGTGGCAGTGGAGATGTTTCTGCTCATAGGGGCTCACCAATATTGAAGCAACAATCTCAGATTTTGCATGTGACTGAGCTAGGTCCTCTGCACATATGTTGTGGTTGTGTAGCTTGATGTTCTTGTGGGATTCCTAACAGTGGCAGTGGAGATGTCTCTGTCTCATTCACCTGCTCTGGAACCCTTTTCCTACTACTGAGCTGCTTCATCAGGCCTTGACTTGAGGGTTTATACTTAATCTTACTGTATCTTGTTATGCCATGTTTGACTGATATTCCTGGGAAACCTGCTCTCTTCTTAAGAGAATGGAAGAGGAGTGGTTCATGGGGATGGGGTTAGGGAGAGAACTGTGAGGAGTTGGAGGGAAAACTGAGGTCAGGATATAATGTATGAGAGAAGAATACATTTTAAAAAAGCTTTAGGTTGACAAATGATTGCATCTGTCTATCAATTTAATCAGGACAAATATTAAAAATGTTTACATTGGAAAAAAAGGGGGAAATTTTGAGGCAGATTTTCTCTGTGTAACCATGGGTGTCCTGGAGCTGGTTCTGTAAACCAGGCTACCCTGGAAATTTACATAGATCCACCTTCCTCTGCCTCCTCAGTGCTGGGACTAAAGTCTTAGGCCACCACCAGGCCTGGCTACTTGAATTACTCTTATTATGTTGATTGAGTTAGGAGGACCCACCTACTGTAGGTAACACAATTCCCTAGCCATGGAATTATAACCTGTATAAGAGTAGAGAGAGTCAGCTGAACACAAGCATACATTTATTGCTCTCTCCTTCTGACTATGGGTGTAATATCACCAAATAGCTCAAGCTCCTGCTGCTGTGAATTTCCTACTTGTGCCAGACTGTAACTTGAAGCTGTGAGCTAAATAAATCAGTCTTCATTAAAAGTAAACAAACAAACAAATAAATACAATAAGTAGGATGAGATATAATGCTACATTCTAATTTCAGCACCGAAATAATTTGAGTTAGTGATAAAAGTACACTTGTAGGGTTGAGAGAAACAGAGAAAGGTTAAAACAAGCACATTTATACTTAGGATTATGAATTTCTAGTGTGCAATTTCACACCATGATGACTATAGATAGCAACAGTTTTAATTAATAGTAATAGCAAAAATTACAAGGAAGGATCTTGCATAGTTTAACCATAATGAATTGACATACACATTATACCTAGGTGTGAGGAGGACAGCCATGGCTCCACCTCAGGCCACATATACAGAGAGTTGAATGCAAGTTACATACATGTACATGCAGAATTAAACCCAGCTTACATTTACACATATAGGGGTAAATCCAACTCTCTCTCTCTCTCTCTCTCTCTCTCTCTCTCTCTCTCTCTCACACACACACACACACACACACACACACACACACACACACACCGACAGGGGTTAAATAAATTAAAGGAAAGAAAAAAACCGGTGTGTGCTGAGCCACATGAAGCTGGCCTCTCCATCTCTGACTCACCTCACAACTTGCAAACAGACAGGGCATTGAGAGAAGGAGAGAGAGAGAGAGAGAGAGAGAGAGAGAGAGAGAGAGAGAGAGAGAGAGAGAGAGAGAGAGAGAGAGAGTAGATAGACACAACAGGGTCTTGAAGTAAAGAAAAAGAAAAAGTAAAGAATTCTTTCTTGATTCCCCAACTGCCTGGTCCAAGGAATACTGTGCATCCCACATCCAGGGGAATGGTCAGAGGTGGGTAGCCCCACCAGAGACACAATTGTTGGTACTGAATGGAAGACAAAGCTCTCAAGGAATGAGAAAGCAGATTTGTTACAAGTGGAAGAAAGTAGATCCGGCGCAGGTGGAGCCGGCAGATAAGGTCCTAGTGTGAAGTGGGTACCTTTGGTGGGCCCTGCCAAGGTATGCCACTAAGCAAATATGCCACACACAACATAGTTAATGAAATAGGTTTATTAGGAGGGAGAGAGCCAAAGAGTGAAACAGTGAAAGGCTGCATTGGAGTAGGGACTTGAGAGAGGCAAGAAGACTAGAAGAAGGGAAACAAGAGGAAAAGGAAGAGGCAAGAGAGGGGATTAAGGCAAAGAGAATGAGCTATGCATGGCAGACACTTTTTGTTTTTCGAGACAGAGTTTCTATGGGTAATTTTGGTTCCTGTCCTGGAGCTCGATCTGTAGACCAGGCTGGCCTCGAACTCACAGAGATCCGCCTGGCTCTGCCTCCCGAGTGCTGGGATCAAAGGCGTGTGTAACTGCCACCCATCTGCATGGCAGGCACTTTTAAAGGGTGCACATGCCATGGAAAAGGACCTGGAGACAGGCAGTGATGTAACTGCATTGGCAGAGACTAGGTAGAGGAAATGCTGCTTAATAGGGAAGTACAACAACAGGCTTCACAGCTAGCATGTGCTAAGTAAAACAGAAAGAAAGAACAGAGAGGACTTGGAAAAGGCTTGAAAACAGGGTACCTGCTTCCATCTATCAGTTTGCTGTCAGAAGTTGCAAAGGTCCTGTGAAATACTGGGACATGGATGCCATTTGAATTGATATTTAAGGGATATTGTGACAATGGCAGATAAGTTTAGCCCTTGAATCCAGTGGTAAATATGGTGGTAGGTGCATTTTCCATGAGTGAGGTAGAGAAGATCCCAGGGTTGGAATCTCTAACATCCCAGAAATTTAGGGAGGACTGATGAGGATGCAGAGGTTGCCCAGTGGATTGTCATCCAGAAAAGCAGGGGCGGATGGACTAAGAGCCTGAGTAAGATACAGTTGCCCGGTACCAGGACTTTGAGAAAAGCCAGAAGGCTGAGGACTGTGCTCGAGAAGTGAAGCCTCACTCTTGGGAAATGGCCTTGAGTGAAAAGCGTGTGTGTGTGTGTGTGTGTGTGTGTGTGTGTGTGTGTGTGTGTGGTGGGGGGTGATGCTTATCAATCATCACATTGGATAGAGAGTCCCAGCAATCTATTAGATGGGAAAGTAGAGCTCTCTTGGGCAGACCAGGTTACTGGGTTCTGACACATCTCAGACTGCCAGGGTAGCCTATCCAAGTCACAGTACTAAATGTTGTATTTTAAAAATGGGAGGAGAGGGACCTTGGTGGGTTGTCCTGAGGGGCCCCACTGTGGGTGGGGGATAGACATGCTATGCAGACCACATTCACAATGGAGAGTTTTACTGGGGATAAAGGAGAGAAGGAAACTGAAGGGAGAAGAGGAAGAAGAGAAAAAAGAGACAAGAAAGGGGGAAGAAAGATTCAGACACAACCTCGTGGGAATACAGAGAGAGAAAGAGAATGGGGCCCCGCCCTTTTTAAGGGACAGCACATGCACAGAGAGACCACCAGCAAAGAGTGCATGAAGCTGTCAGGACCCTGAGCAGGCCAAGGTACCACCTGTGCACTGGCCAGGTCCCCAGGGGGTGGGTCTGAATGTGAACATTTGTAAATATGGATTTTTTTATGTACCATAAATTAATAAACTTCAAAAATAAGCCAATTAAACAGTATGTGAATAAAGGTTGTGCACAAGTGTACATGATACACACATTTATTTCCACATTCACACAATGAAATATCTGCAATGCTTTTATTGTAGAGACAATCCTTAAATAATCCTTTATAATCCTCCTACTAAACAGCTTAGAATTATAAAATACACATGGTGATAATTTTTTCTTCAAAGTTTTATTTTCTTTCTACAATTGTGTTTCAATTGAAAAACATTTTCTTTTTAATTTATTAGAAGGATAAATTAAAATAAGGTTAATAGATGTGCAATAATACATATGAATATTAAACATTCATAGGGTTTTTAATTTCTCATGTATTATTTTTAATATCAAAATTTTATAATTGACTTTATAAATTTAACACACTAATCCACAGATTTAAAAAAGAATAATGTAAAAATAGACAAACTTTCATGATTTCACTTATATGTGGAACCTAAATTGTTGATTTACAATTTGGATGTAGAGTAAAGGTATGTTTATGTATGTAGCTATCTTTTTAGGCAAATTCATGTGAGGTTGACATCAAGAGTCTTCATGCATCACTGTTTACATCATTAACTAAAGGAAGGGCTTTGGATCAAAATCAGTGCTCTTCCATGGCTACTCTTACTGGCCACCTTGCTCCAGGGAACCCTTGTCTCCAGCTCCACATGTTGAAGCTTCATGAGTTCTATTATGTACACCTAGCATTACTTGAGTGCTGTCAATCAAATGTCTCAAGAGCTGACCTGTCTTTTCTCAGCGCCACAGAACTGAATATCTTTATCACAAACACAGCATGTTTCCTGAGATGTGCTTAATTTGAGGTAAAAATTCAATAGTATCAACAGGTATGGAAACAGCACATAGAACTCTTTCTAAAAACATTAGCAACTAGGAAGATTAAATACAATATGCATAACATGTATATTAAAATTTATCAAGAAAATAATTATTTTAGTACTAGTAATTTTCATTAACTTTTTAAGATACATTTTATGTATATATATTCACATATATATATTCCTAAATACATAAATAAAACTTGCTCAGTCTTTTTATTACTTCTATGTATATTCTCAGGGCTGACCACTTGGTATTGGCTCACCAATAGGTGTCTTCCTTCTGGGGGAAGACCACTTCTCTGCCCCCTCAGCATTGCTTATTCGTTTGTGCTACTTTTTTGTAGGCTTGAGGCCTAATTGGCTTCCTGACATCTCTCCTTCAATGATCCTTAAGCATTAGACACAGAGACAGCATTGCAGATGTCTCTTTTAGTACAGAAAACTATAACCAATAAAAATGAATTGAGTTTTGAAAGTAGCAATTGTGACATTTATGAAAATATTTGTCAACTTCTATTTGAAACTGTGATGTTTAAAAACAACAGAGAGAAAAGAAAACAGAAAAGAATACAAAGCAAGATGAAAGCCATAATGTATATTCCATAAATGCATCCGTTATTTTAGATATTTGGAGAGAAATATGTACAACACACTCATCAGGACTAGTTTTCCTAACATTTACTGATAAAGTACTGGATGCTTCCACTAAGAAATAGAATACACATTCAATGTAGGGCAGCTCTAGGCATGTCACACCATTTACAACTTGAATAAAGATAATATGGGCTTATCCAGGGGCATGTAGTACATGAAAATAAGAAAAAGCACACAAGGTCCTTAGCAATAAACTGATGGATTTTTTATTTGCTGAGTAGTTTTAGGCATAGACTACAATTATGTACATAGACTTTTTTTGTAAAATACATGCAGCTATTCAATATATAATATACAAAATATATAAATATCCATTTATCTGTATGTAATAATCCAGTCTCACAAAATGAATATTCATTAATGCACACTAGAAAGGAAATAAATAAATAAATGGATGAATAAATAAGTAATAAAAGGTATATAAAGAAAACTGACATAAACTATATCAAGTTATCTAATAGTTATTAAATAACTCTGGGAAATGCAGATTATTTTCACACATCTCTACCTCCATGGAGAAAGATCTTCTTACATTAATTTGCATTCTCAATGTAGACCATAGGAAGGATAAAACAAATATAATTTTATTTTGGAGTGACTTTACAAACCCTACTATACCCATATGATGAAAATTAATACTACCACAAAGAAGTCACATAATTATACAACATTCTGACACAATTTGATAAGTACACCTATGATGTAGTACAAACCATAAGAGAAAGGATTAGAAGGCCCTGTTTTTGTGGATGGTTTTGGGTGAAGATATGGACTGGAGCAAGAGAGATAATGAAAAAATATCAGAAAATGCAGGAAGGAGAGAGTGTGGGGAGAGACAGATGGGATTGTGTAGAATTGAGGGGTGGGTAGAAACTTGCTGGAGTTTGTGAGGGTGACCCCAGTGAGGACTCCTAATAATGAAGGATACTGAGCTTGAACTGGCCATCTTTTGCAGCCAGGTAAGATTTGCTTGTATTTCTTTGAGTTGTTGGTCTAGTGGGTCCCCTGCACAACCCAGGCTTGGAATAGGGCAGAGGGTTGCTCTCTGAAAGCTAACAACAGAGTCCCATTATGTAGCACATCATAACAGCTCACTTAAGGTAGAAAGATCAGAGATCAAGCTGGTGACTTCATGAATTCTTCATCCTACGTTCTAGTCTCTTTGGCATGAGAAAATACTCTGCAGGCTACCAAAAAAATAACCCTGGACACCCATGCATCCACAAAACCCCCTACCTACAATCTGTCCTGTCTGTTAGATGTGCTGGGGAAATGGTGGCACAGACATGTTTTAATTTGAGACCCATGTCACAAGAGAAAACCCCAGGCCCTACAATGACTACATGGCCAGGAACTTGAGACTGGATACTCCAGAGACCTACGGTAGAAACAAACACAAATGAAAAAAAAAAAAAAAAAGCCAAAAGCCAAAAACCAATCAACCTACCAACCAACAGACAGATAATTGGAATAAACTTCAGGTTGCCTGTGTCTCCCTTTATCCAGACTTGGATAAAAGTTGGTACCATTGTGGGGTGAGACAATGGGAACAGCTCTTTGAGAGAAAGCAGAGTAATTATAACTACTGCATCTTCACCCCAAGGATGCCATTCCCATCCACCAATTTGGCAATGTCACTGAAATCACATAAAACCAGGAAATAAGCTGAACCAGACACAGGATACCCAACCAAAAATACACTCAGGCAAGAACTATGCCTTTGACTGAAAAGCAGCCATATCATGGTGTGAGGAGAGGCCTCAGCACTTAGAGAAGATGTAATCAGCAAGCATCACAGAGAGGAGACTCTATTTAGCTATGAGGAGTCAAGGTACAAAGCAGGGCACCCCACAGGAAAGACTGCAGAACTCCTGCAGAGAACTGAACTGTGTGCAAGAACCTAACCCAGCAGGGAAGACAGCTGGACTTACAGATTTGGATTTACAAAGAGACTGTCCACAGCTCTGTTCCAGCCTGTAAAGTCGGCTTTAAAACACAACTCAGAGTATGAGGAAAAATATGGTCATCTTAGCAAAGAAAATCGCTGACTGGCGAAATTATGTATACTTTTACTGTTCTTTCATATTTATTATTAATTTTCATTTTGTTTTAGCTCTGATTTTTCTTTAATGGGTCTTGTGACTACATTTCTTACCCTCCAGGTATTGTTCCATTGCATTTTTTTCTCTATGACTTTTTATAATTTAAATTATATGCCTTCCCTATTTTATTATTTCCTCCCTTATCCATTTTCAAATTCAGTCCTCTTCTTAATGAATAATTTCAGCTTCAAAATAAATCTTTAAACTATATTTATCCTAATGGAATCCTGCTTCCTTAGTTATTGACTATATTTGTGATGTGTCCCAATTTATTTTATTTATTTATTTATTTTTTGACAAACTGACACAAACTTAAGAGAAGAAGAAACTGAATTGTGCATAAACTGCCATCAGATTGCTTGTAGGTTAGTGTGCTGGACATTTTCTTGATTAATTATTGATGTTGAAGTATCCAGCCCACTGGGGACAGTACTGGTCCTGGGCAGGTAGTCCTCAATTATGTAAGAAAGCAATCTGAGCAAGCCAGTAAGCAGTGTTTGTCCATGGCCTCTGCTTCAGTTGTTGCCTCTAGGTTCCTGCCTTGTAATGACTTCCCTCACTGACAGAGTGTGACACAAAGGTTGTAAAATGATATAAAAATCTTTCCTACTTAAGATAGTTTTTTTTTTCATGGCATTTATCACAGCAAAAGAAAATTAACATGGGATGTGACTGGTGTGCACAAGAGCTTTTTATGCATTTTAATATTAGGTCTCATTGAAAAAAATTTCTGCCTGCTTTTACCTCAAACTGTGGGATTTATAAGCTCAAGAGAAGATCATAAAAAGAAACTTAAAATATCTTCTAAAATCAGGAATGAGGCCTGGCTATTTACTTTCTCTACTCTTAGAATATATAGGGATCATAGTTTAGATTGATCATTAAGTCAAAAGAAGTAAAGCAAACATAGAAGAAGTAAAGAAAGCATCCAACATTGTCACATAGTTAAAGGAGTCTAAAAAATTCTGATGTGTTTAGAATCAGAGGTGAAAACGTGGAATAAGAATGGAAGCTCAAACTTGAGCAGTTCCAAACTAGAAATCAGTGTGGTGTGTCCTCAGGAAGATGGGAATGGATCCACCTCAGGATGGAGCATTTTTACCTCAAGATGCAGTATTACCACTCTTGGACATACATTCAAAGGATGCTTCTTCCTACCACAGAGACACTTCCTCAGCCAGGTTCATTGCTGTGCTATTCACATAGCCAGAAATTGGAAACACCCTACATGTCCCTCAACAGAAGAATAAATAAAGAAAACATGGTGCAATTACACGGTGGTGTATTACTCAGCTGTTAAAAAAAATGGAATGTGCAGGTAAATGAATAGAACTAGAAAAAAAATTATCTTCAGTATGGTATCCCAGACTCAGAAAGACAAATATGGTATATATTAGCTTATATGTGGATATTAACTACTAATTCAGGGATAGGCAGGCAACAATCCATTGAACCACAGAGGTTAGGAATAAGGGTCTAGGGGATACAGATAGATCTCATCAGAAAATAAAATTGATAGTTTATGGATGGATATGGGCAGGGTGCTTGAACTGGAAAATCAAGAGAGGAGAGAGAGAGAGGTAAATAAGGGAGAGAATACAGGGAGAGATAGCTAAAAGTAAGGGCCATTTGAGGGCTAATATAGATTAATAGAGTAGAAGTTTCCTAAAACATATAACATACATGAAAACAATCTAAATGAAATTGCTAAATGGTAGATAAGACAGAGTCCCAACCTGCCTTGTCTTATCATCAAATGAAGCTTCGAATACTAGTATTGGAGCTGTTGACTAAAAGGGGCTCGTGGGAATCCCCAAATAGCACAGATTCTTACCATGACTACAGGTTGCTCTTCACAAACTGATAGTAAGGCCCCATTGTTGAAGACAACACCTACAGGACTCTACATAGAGCCTTCACCCCTATGTTCTAGTATCTTTGGTATAAAATGGTACCAGGCCTGCTACCAAAAGATAAAAGTAAACACCAAGCCAGCCACAAACCCTTTGATCTACAATGGTGTCTTCCCTGGAAAATATACTAGAAAAACAGTGGCACAGATTTTATGGAATTGACCAACCAATATCTGATTTGACTGAAATCGTAATCCACAAGATAAACCCATAATGACAGTGCTCACAAGACCAAGAACCAGAGACAAGATAACCCAGGGACATGGGGAAAAACCAAATACCAAATAATATTGGTCTGAAAAAAATAGTAATAAAATAATATTTTGATATACTCATGGATCAGTTCCTTGCTCAGCCATCACCAGAGAAGTTTTATCCTCAAGTAAATGAGAATACACACACCCAAAGCCAGTTTTCAGAGAGTGAGAGACCTTGGAACACTCAGCCAAGTGGGGTATCTCTATCAAATCCTTACCCTCAGGGCTCAGGGAACCCTTCAGAAGTGTAGGCAGAAAGAGTGTTAGAGCCAGAGGTAATGGAGGACACCAAATAAACAAGGCCCATTAAATCATCATGACTAAAGCTCATACTGGGATCAAAGGCATGAGATCCTAAATGCTGGGATAAAAGGTATGCACCACCAAGACCTGGCCTCTATGGTTAACTAGTGGCTAGCTCCACCCTCTGATCTCCAGGCAAGCTTTATTTGTTTGAGCACAAACAAAGTATGAAACTAGAAGGAAGAAGAGGTCTACAGAGGGATAGAGAAGAAAACAAAGGAGAGTAGTGGGGAAAGCAAGAAAACTTTACAAGATTTTTTTCATATGCACAAGCTAGAAATTCATATGAATATATAAATACATATATGTACTTGACAGTAAGGCCAAAAGTATTTGGGATAAATAGTCTCTATAAGTGGTGGGGAGGATGGATGTAGGATAGGAAATAAGGTCAAGAGTATAATGCAATGATGTATATTTTAAAAAACTATTAATAAAACTAATTATTAAATATTCAAGAGAAAATAAACAAGTTATGACAGATTCTGCACAAAATAAAAACTGTTTCTGTTACCCTACAGAGCACACACTAGAAGTCCAGGTTCCAATTCTTTCTGCTCCTCCCTGGTCTACCCTTGCCTCTCTGTGATAGTGATACTCTGGGGGACTTCTTTATGCTACCCATATACAAGTGGCCACTCAGTAAAGCTTGATGTGCACTAAAGATTTATTTTGGCTATTTCCTTTTCTTTTTCTCTTTCTTTTTCATTTTTTCTTTTACTTTTGAGACTGTAATAAAAATAAATCATTTCCGTGTCCCTTCCCTAACCCCTTTTCTTAATCACTTTGCATTCTTTAAATTTCCCATATCTGCTTTTAAATGGCAGACATCTCCTCCCACCTGTAAATGGGCATAATGATATCTAAATTACTGGGTTTTGTTTCATGACTGGATACTATTTGCACAAGAATTTGTTTGAATCAAAGTGCTTAATGGCAGGGAACAATAGTTATTGTAAAATAAGTTCTGTTTTTTAAAATGAATGTGTTAAGTTTAAGATATTTCTACAGTATCTATTGTTATATCATCAAATATCACTACGAGACATACTAGAAACTTTAAGAGACTGACTTATTTAAAAATTATTATTATTATTATTATTATTATTATTATTAATGGAAATCTGTTTTACATTTGTAGAAATGTGCATTGTCTTATTTTCTTCTACCATATAAAAATACTTACTAACTTATATCAACTTTTTCTCAAAAGAGCTGATTCCTGCCATATTCTTTTCTAAGACTGCAGCAATGTCAGAATTTCAAGTTAACATTATTGAAATAAAATCTTATGCTTATCTCAAGCACATCAGAAAAATCACTGTGGTAGAGCAGCTAGAAAGCTCCAGGCTTCACTAAGTAGATAGCATAATGGCTTGTGGAAATGTTCAACTACCAGTTGGGAGTGTGATGGAAGAGTTTAAAGAAGGAATTAATTTATTAAAGTGACTTTCATCCTTGATTGATTTACACTGTGCAAATCCATTCATAATCTTACCAGGAGTTAAATCCCTGAATTACTCTCCCTAATGTAAGAATTTAGAGCATAGATCCTGACAAAACATTTACTTGATTTGAATACTTAGGAAAAACACGCTGTCATTTATATTTAATTAATTATAATCTTTACAAAGAAAGGTTTCTTTTTTGTTCAGTTTTTGTAATTTACAGCCTCAACATCACTTAATCACAATAAGCAGCATGACAAAGCTAATTTAATAAATTTCACATAATCCTACAGCTAAATCTAAGGTGAATATAATCATTTATATGAATAATCTATTATGTTTTCACTTGAAATATACATATTCTGTTCAAACATTCAATTGAAGGAAACAAAGTAAGTACAACTCTTTACATTTGTTCTGATTACAACGGCAATACATTTTGAGGGACCCATGAGAAAATAGATATAAATACTGCAGCCTTTGCAATCTTTTTTTTTTTTCTCAGACTGGCTTCCCATTTTTGGTGATCCTTTCGGTCATGCCTCTTTTTTTTTTTTTTTTTTTTTCCTCAAGACAGGGTTTCTCTGTGTAGCTTTGTGCCTTTCCTGGGACTCACTTGGTAGTCCAGGCTGGCCTCGAACTCACAGAGATCTGCCTGGCTCTGCCTCCCGAGTGCTGGGATTAAAGGCGTGCGCCACCCGGCTAGCCTTTGCAATCTTAAGTGCTGGTTTATATTTTAACCTAGAGTTCATAACTTTTGATTGTATAACAACTATTTTTGAGTAAAGTAATGTTCCACTATATCCTGTAGGCATTAACATTTGAGGCATCCTGGACAGGTTCTAGATGCCACTATGTCTATATTTGCCTGAGGGACCTCTGAAGCAAATTTAACTGAATGTTTTTAGAGCCAGGAGTTAATAACTGGAAGGGTATTTTAAATATATGTATTCAAATTTTCTGTTTCTTGGACAAGGTAAAAAATGCGCTCTAAATTTTTTTCTCAAATTGCAGTCCAGGAAATCATATAACATTGTTGTCTGAATTCTTGTTCTGATTTCAGTTTCTCACTGCCTGACAGATGATTTTGCATCTTTAACATCAACAAAAATTTGGATGTGGGATTGGGGATTTAGCTTGTGGAAGAGCGCTTGCCTAGCAAGTGCAAGACCCTGGGTTCCATCCTCAGCTCTGGGAAAAAAAAAAAAAAAGAACAAGTTGGATGCTACCAGAATCCAAACTTAGAATTTCCTTCCTTCCTTCCTTCCTTCCTTCCTTCCTTCCTTCCTTCCTTCCTTCCTTCCTTCCTTTCTTTTTCTTTTTTTTTTTTTTTGACAGAATTTCTCTGTGTAGCTTCAGAGCCTGTCCTGGAACTCTCTCTGTAGACCAGGCTGGCCTTGAACTCACAGAGATCTGCCTACTTCTGCCTCCCAAGTGTTGGGATTAATGGCAGGCACCACCACCGCCTGACCAAAATTTAAATTTTTCAATCAGCCTTTGCTAGCATTCTTACTTCTTGTAGGTGATTTTCTAAATGGTCTTATTAAATAAAAAACACAGAGCCAAATATAGGAGTGAAAGCCTTAGAGAGATCAAGGAAACAGGAAAAGCCACTAGCCAACCTGACTTCACCAACTCTGCAGCTTCCAAATGGGAGTTACTTCCTGTCTACCCAGGGACATATGCCTTGCTGTCCTGCCATCTGTTCTCTGTCCAGCTACATCACTTCCTCTTCTTGTATTTCTGTGGAAATTGCTGTATTTCAGTGGAAATTGAAATTATTGAGCACAGATTATACCTTGTCAACCACATTTCTGTATTTCTGTGTCTCTGAAGTATGCGAAACTCCTGTCTTACTTCGATAGTTTATTCTGCTATATACTTTTGTACAATATCCTTTAGCTTTGTTTTCACTTATATCAGCATATGATGCAAAGTTTACCATCGGCCTCAAGATTTTAGTCATACATTAATACAACTTTTCTTTGGACTTCTAAATTCTAATGTATTAAAAATATTGATTATAACACATTATATCTTTGCTGCCTCTAAGCTTCTCAACATCTTATTTCACATCAGTTTATTGAATAACCTGTCTTCAGCTTACATTACAATAAAGAAATTCCCAACTCATATCTGACTACATTCTTACTACCAGTCACTAAGGAATACAAGAAGAAGTTCTATTATCTCTCCTCTCCTCTTCTCTTTTCTTCTCTTTTTCTCCTCTTCCTTTTCTCTCTGCTGACTTTAGCCCTCCTCCTCACCCCCTCTCTCTCTTCCCAAACCAGGTGTATTAGAGATACAATTTCAACTTCAGTAAGTTATTATCAGTACCTGAATTTCTCTAGATTTCAGATATCATCTTCTTCTATTCTTAATCTCTGGGTTATAATGTCACCATATTTAGTTAGGATGTCAGGTATTGAATTTTCTATAAGACAGAAACAAATTATATTAAAAATAAAATTATTTGTGAAAAATATGTGCTACTTTGTAATGAAAAGACAACTCACAATAAATAAGTTGTTAAAGACACACATTCTAAAAACTTCACCCAACCTGGAAAACACACTATTTTATTGTTCATCTGTTGCTTGAATAATTTTACCATTTTATTCCTCTTCATTACTGTTGACATTCTATTCATGTCAGCATATCACAACAGTTTCATAAGGCGATTTGAGAAATTGAGGGTAGACATAAAATCCATACTCATTTATACAGTGATTGCTCTTTATGATGTATTGTGCCACATGTGATATGAGAGAGTTCTACAGATATGTTCCTTTGAGGCGCACAAACACACACATTTCTAAAACTTTAATCCCAGGTTTGACAGTCAAAAGAGGGGCATGAGTCTATTCTGTGTATATACTAAGTTTATTCTGCAATATCAGTTTCTGGTAGTGATAACTTACATTGCATGCAGTCTTCATTGAGATTAAACCAGTCCTTATAATTTCATACTCTTTGTGATTGAGAAAGATAATTACACCAATTTACTCCTCTTGGGTCATTTCAAATATACTTCCATTCCATAACGTATAACGTAAGCCCACTATATTATACAGTTTTAAGAAGCCAAAGAATACAAGAATGGAATGAAGCAAATAATTTGATATTTAATTTAGTTAGCAGTATGCTAAAATGATATGTCTACAGTCATCTGGACAATAATATTATATTTTATTGCAAAATACATTTTAAAATGTATGCAATAGCAGAATTTTTTTCATCTAAGGAGCATAAGTGAAGTTTAAGAAATATAAGCATGTAACAAGCTTCTGTTTTTTCTCTCTCAAGAAAATAGTTTCACTGACTATAATGTCAAGGGTATTGGGATGGGCAGTAGCTACGCACAGGTACTACCTGCCTATAGTTTACTTTCAATTAGAAAAATATTTTTAATATTCTCATGATGAAAATAATATCAGAGAAGGACAAACTAATGATTAATAAAAATTAGTTCATAAAGATTGAACACATTTTGTAATATAACTATTAGTAACTAAAGAACTGAGAGTAAATCGGGTAAGCTTTTTTAGAAAGCCATTTGTAAACCTGATGTTATTAAATAATTATGAAATATCTCAGAATAGATAAATTGTACTTGTAAATAACATTCTTAAATAGTTTGCACTTAAATTTGCTGCTTTCCACTTGTCTTGGTGACATCAACTTCAGTGAATAGGCCTGGTGGTGGCGGCGGCGGCGGCGGCTCACGCCTTTAATCCCAACACTCGGGAGGCAGAGCCAGGCGGATCTCTGTGAGTTCGAGGCCAGTCTGGGCTACCAAGTGAGTCCCAGGAAAGCGCAAAGCTACACAGAGAAACCCTGTCTCGAAAAACCAAAAAAAAAAAAAAAAAAAAAAAAAAAAAAAAAAGGTAAGAAGAATAGCAAAATTATCAAATGTTCAATAATGAATATTTTAAAAAATTGCTAACAATTTGCAAATTCTTGCCTTTTTACTATGCTGAAAAATCACTATACTTACCTCAGAACTAAGCTCACCTGATTTTACAGCATTTCCTTGAGTACAAAACTATTAATAAGCCTATTCCACATCTGAAAGGACTTAATTGTTAGAAAGCACTAATCAGTGATTTTATGAAAGTAATACAGCAAGTATTTTGTATAAAGTTGTTAAGACACTGAATCTCATTTATGATTAAGTCCAATCACACACACACACACACACACACACACACACACACACACACACGACATAAACATGACTAAATAAAATTCAGTTACTGAAAGACCAACAATTACTACTCTAATTTCAAATAATTATTTCTTTAATGCTGAGAATTTTTTTATTTTATAGTTAATTTAATTTTCCATATCAGCCACGGATTCCCCGGTCCTCCCTCCTCTCACCCCCCAGTTTCCCCCCCCCACTCCACCCCCCATTCCCACCTCCTCCAAGGCAAGGTCTCCCCTGGGTATTCAGCTCGGCCTAGTAGATTCAGTTGAGGCAGGTCTAGTTTCCTCCTCCCTACACCAAGGCTGAGCAAAATGTCTCAGCTTAGGCCCTAGGTTCCAGAAAGCCAGCTCATGCACTAAGGATGGGTCCCGGTCCTACTGCCTTGGGGCCTCCTAAACAGTTCAAGCTAATCAACTGTCTCACTTTTCCAGAGGGCCTGATTCAGTTCCATGGGGGCTCCTCAGCTATTGGTTCATAGTTCACGTGTTTCCACTAGTTTGGCTATTTGTCCCTGTGCTTTTTCCAATCATGGTCTCAATATCTCTTGCTCATATAATCCCGCCTCTCTCCTGGAGAGCTCTCTCCTGGAGCTCCACCTGGGGCTCGGTGAATCTCTGCATCTGCTCCCTTCAGTCACTGGATAAGAGTTCTATCATGACAGTTAGGGTGTTAGGCCATCAGATCACCAGAATAGGTCAGCTTGGGCTTTCTCTCGACCATTGTCAGTGAGAATTTTTCTTTTTTAAACCCGAATATTGTGGTAGCTTTC
Source organism: Peromyscus leucopus (assembly GCF_004664715.2). Lineage (NCBI taxonomy): Eukaryota > Metazoa > Chordata > Mammalia > Rodentia > Cricetidae > Peromyscus > Peromyscus leucopus. The sequence continues at coordinate 53,436,065 of NC_051080.1, read as the reverse complement.
TGGGTGATAAGTATATGAAGTGTCAAATCCTACAGCCACGCTAAGGCATTTCAGTCTTAAAGTTCAGTGATTGCCCCGCCATCGTGTAATTACCTGCTCTGGGAATGAAAAGAGGAAATAATAACATCGTTACATGTCTCTTATTAGGAACTTCGGGTATTCTGACAAAACTTGTACATTTCAAGCTTGGGGTTCAAAAATCTCATGGTGTAGAAAATACTGTGCTTTAGTACATTGATGACTGCATCTATTTAAATTTTGGCCCTAGTAAATATGTTTCCAAAATTACTTCAAGTTTATTCTTTTTTGTTTTCAAGACTGAGTCTTCCTATGTAGCTCTGTCCTGGAACTCATGACATAGGTAGACCAAGTTGGTCTCTAACACATAGGGAACTTCCCACCTCTGCCACCTGAATCTTTGGATTAAATGTGTGCACCACTGTGCTATGCTAGGACCTATTCTTAAACATGGTGCTGAAGCCTTTCTTGTGAGGTCTCTGAAGTATGGTACTTACATTCAAATGTGTTAAAATTTCTGTAGTTGTTTCTTTCCCAATTATTTGAAACACTGCTTCTCATATAAATGCATATCATCTGTAAATATTTATTTAAAACCTTTCATATCATGAATGCAAAAGTAAGTTCTGAAATTGACGACAATAAAACAATTTTCACACACAGTTGAGATACAGTTTTGTAAAGGTCTGGCCATAATATAGAGTTTAAATAAGACAAAATTTTATAAATTATAATCTTTACAAGATAGAGCTTCAGTTTACTAAACACAGAAAAATGACATCTGTTAAAAATAATTTGAAGGCCGGGTGGTAGTGGCGCACGCCTTTAATCCAGCACTCGGGAGGCAGAGCCAGGCGGATTTCTGTGAGTTTGAGGCCAGCCTGGGCTACAAAGTGAGTTCCAGGAAAGGCGCAAAGCTACACAGAGAAACCCTGTCTCAAAATAATAATAATAATAATAATAATAATAATAATAATAATAATAATAATTTGAAATGTTTTTAAAGTTAGCCTACTTGAAGACAGAATACACAGTATATTAAATATTGGGTGGACCTTCATTATTTACTGTAGACTGTTTACAGGATTTTAGGCTCACAGAAAAATTAGTAGAAAATATAGTTCCAACACAACTCTAACTCTCCCGAATCCTCAGACACCTCTGTTATCCATATTTTCTCCATAACCTTGTATTTGTTGTAATTAATGAATCTACATCTGTACAGAATTTCCATTATCACACAGCTGCCAGGAAAATACTGCTGCTGTATCTCCATTACAATGTTGTAAAAAATAGTTTCATTGACCTAAAAGCATTCTGATTATCTTTTCACCCCTCTAATCGGGGGCCAGTAAGTACTGTTTGTGCTCTAAATAGCATCTATATTTTTGCCTTTTTCTGAATGTAATGAGGCTTTGAAATCTTCTGGTATGGTACATGGTCTGTTTAGATTGGCTTACTAATGTAGAAATATGTATGAAAGTTGCTCCATAATCTATTATTTATGGACAGTCCATTTCTTTTGAATTCTGAATAATATTTCATTAGGTAGATATACCATGTTTACTTAATCATTCATCTATTAAAGAACATTCTGACTGATGATGTGGACCTTGATAATCCTCAAAATCCTGTCATACCATGCAATAACAATTAGCTTTTGGGTTGGTTTTATATGGGAGTGTTTGGAGAGGGAAAGAGAAGAGAGAAATGTTCAAGTTAAATTATAATTAAAAAACCAATAAAATTATATAAAAAAAAGAAAAAAAAAGCTGCCATGCTGGAAGCATCCATGAATAAATTTGTGAACGGACTTCAATTTTTAAAGTCATTTAAGTATGATTAGGATTCACAATTTAAGAATTACATATTAAATTTATATAAATGTTATTGTTTGTATATAAAGAAATATACTTATTGTTAAAAACAATGGATTTTCACCTTGTCTTTGGTATATATGATATATGTGATTTCTCTTGTGTTTTCATCCTCACTAGTATGCGGGGTTATTACTGTGTAGCATATTGGCTTTTCAAAGGTAGTTCTAGCATAGTGTTTTGACTTTCAGTTTCATACTGTGCTGGGGAAATGTTCATTGCATTTGCTGTGGATAACTCCTTTAATTATTAATGTGATTCAATATTTTGTTTACTTTCATCATCCTATTTTATTCTAAATATTAACATATTTTGCATAAGAATGTTATACAAATAACTTCACAAATTTTCTTAATTTGTAGATTACTTTCTCATACTTATAACATCTTTGTTTTCAACAGACACAAATTTTAATGAAACACAGTTTATCAATCCACTGTTTCTTTCTTAGGTTAGATATTTATCTTGTCTTGAAGTCATACACATTGTCCACTTATGTAACCCTTTAGAATTGTTATAATATTTGTGTTGGTTTGAAAGAAAATGGCCCCCAAAGGGAGTGATTCCTCTTAGGAGATGTAGCCTTGTTGGAGAAAGTGTGTTATTGTGGAGTCAGGCTTTGAGGACTTATATATGCTCAGGATACTGCCCAGTATCTCAGATCACTTCTTGTTGTCTGTAGGATCAAGATGTAGCAGTTCCATCTTTAGCACCATGTCTACCTGCACATTGCCATTTGGCCCCATGGTGACAGTAAACTAAACCTCTGAAACTGTAAGCTTATCCTTCAATTAAATATTTTCTTTCACAAGAGTTGCATGGTCATGGTGATTCATCACAGCAACAGAAACCCTAACTAAGACATGGTATGATACATTAAGAAGTATATTCCCCTAATTTTTCTGAAATATATGTGTGTGTCTACAATTATAAACTTTTATGTGAATGTCTAGGTTTTAAGTAGCTGATTGGTGTAAATTAAATGAATTCTATATTGTGTTGTCTTTGCTTCCTTATAAAAACTCAGTTGCTTTTCATTTCTTTTCTATTTTATCTAATAATATATATTCTACATATTGCTTCAATACTGTGGAAACCTATAAGATCAAATAATATTCATTTTTGTTCAAGTTGTGTATATATACACTTATAAATAATAGTGAAAATGCAACATTTCAAAGATATAAGTACATTGGTAATAGTAGCAGTATTAGACTATCCTACAAAAGTATTATAATGTCTAATCTGAGATTTTAAAATCATGAATACAAAGGAATTATTGTTCATATTCTCACTACATTACTTCAGAAGCTACATAAATACATCAACATAAATAAGTAACCAGAAGATATGTTAATTTTAAATAATTTTTTTCTAAAAATCCTAGAAAAGTAATCTCATTTATTTTTCATAAAATGGGAGAAAAAGAACCCCACCAAATATATTTTGTTTGAATATATTTTAATAGCATTAATGGTATTTAAAAATTAAAAAGAAAATAGCTCGAATTTATTTATTTAATTATATGTGTGTTTGTTTGCTTTGTGTGTGGGCTGTGTGTCTGTGTGTGTATAAGCATCTGTTCCTATGACTGTGTGTATCTGTATGTCTGTGTTATGTCTGTTTCTCCACAGCACACATGTGGAGATTAGAAGACAGCTTGCTGGTTTGGTTTCATTTGGTCCTTCCACCATACGCTTCATTCGGATGGAGTCAAGCCGTCAGTCTGCGTAGCTGGTGGCTTTACCCACCAAGACATAGTGCTGGTCTGCTATTATAGTATGATTTTAATTTTTTTCTTCTTATAGTTTGTGTGTGTTATTGTTTTAAGCATATATATGAATTTCTCCTGCATTTTTTTGGTTAGTTTCTTTGCCTGACTGTTTTCTAAAGAGTCACATAGAATATGTGGAAATGGATGTGTGGGGATATGAGGAGGACTTGGAGTGAGACAAGGGAGAGTAACCATGAAAGAGTATAATATATGAAAACATTTTCAATAAAAAATGAAGACTTAAGATATAATATTTAAATATTTACTTTGATTATCCTGAAAGCATTGCTTTTTGCGTACCCAATATTATAATTACATCTTGTTCATAAAAATTATTTTTGGAAACCTTACAAAATGAAAGAAAGAAAGAAAGAAAGAAAGAAAGGAAGGAAGGAAGGAAGGAAGGAAGGAAGGAAGGAAGGAAGGAAGAAAGGGTTTTATATTTCAGAGAACAAAGGATCAAAAAATGACAGTGCATTACCTGCAAGCTGCTACTCATTTGCCAGAAAGCTTTGTGTGTAAGAGGCAGCATTAATGTGAGAAGCTTAAAAACTGGCAAAGGTTACCACACTATATAATATGACTTCATTAAAAGATAGGGAACTCTCTTGATTGGTAATGTAGAAAATAAGACTATCTGCATGAATTGCTCAGGTAATTGCAGCTGGGAAGATAGTTACTCAGGAGTAGATTCCATCCCAGCCTTTCCAGTTCACTCCACTTCACTTCCACAAGGATGTTTCTCTGCTAAGAAAATATATCCTACCATTTTTAATATAGAAACTCTCAAGAAACCGCCTAATTCTGGAGGGATGAGGTTATTTGGTTTAATTGTCCAAATATTTAGAAATGGAAATTTATATTCTTTTCCCTTACAATCATAAATTTGAACCTTGACTTGATTTCAATATATAAATTGAAGTGATACTACTACATGGTATTCATCAAAATTATAAAAATAAAGAAATCAATCTCTAGAAATTGATTATTGAAAGTCAGTTTTATATTTAAATCTTCTCTTAATTAATGCCCATTATATTGTTATTCATAACAATAGAAAGTAGAAAGTGTAAATAATATGTATTAAATGAATAATTTTGTGAAATGAGTAGTATATATAGTTAAACTGCATGACCAAATCTTAAGAAAATATTTTGCTAGAAAATGGAAGATAATAGATATATACACATATATTGTATTCAAATATGTTAGAAAGATTAAAAAAGTGAGATGCTGAAAAATATTCTGACATGAAGAAAAGAACTAAAAGTTTAACGGGAATTGTGTTTTGTGTGATAAAATTCCAAATAACCTATTTACTAATACTTTAAAATTATTAAATTTAACAAGTTAATTTTAATCAGAAATAAGCAAACAAAATAGTATAAAATTTATACTTCAAAATGCTATATTGTTTGTTGTTGGTATAAATTCTGAGGGTTATCAGTAGAAGGGATGCATAAATTCATAAATTTGATCAATGCCCTTTATGCATATCTTAGAACACTAGGCAGAAATAAAGTGTTTCTGACATTTTTACCAGAATTCATAAACAATACTAACTGCTTAAATTTTAATAGATTTATAAAGAGTAAATAAAGCAAATAAGACACATCATGTTTCATTCTCTTTCATAATAGAAAGTTATAATTCTTTAAAATTTAAAAGGCATATGTTACAATCCCATCCCCTGTGAACAGTGTTCCCCAAATCAGTGTTTTTTAACTCAGTTTGAACAAGAACCGCTTACGGCTCCTTCACTGTTTTCGTTATGTTTCCCATACATTGTCTGTAAAGCAGTACTCACCAAAATTATGTTGTGTGACAGAGGCTTAGGGACCACTCAACAAAACCACAGTCAGAATCTGAGCATCTTTATTAAGCCATCTAGCAACTCTCTGGAGAGAAACAGTTCTCACAGTGCAGCTTTGGATGTTTTTTGCAGGGAGTTTTTAAAGGCAAAAACCACATTCTGAGCAGCAGTTGAAGGGCAAGCAAAGTGAGCTAGCCGTTTAACAAAAGAAAAAGTGGCAACTTCAAGTTCCTGAAACAGGGTATATTTAAAGGGACTTCCCATGGGAAGAGGGTCTAAGTGGGTTGGGTCAGCTCTTGGTTGGACCTAATATGGCTGTAGCAAGGACAAGACAAAGGAACCTTGGCCCTTTTCACGTTACAGAACTAGCCTTTGAAAAATGACTCATATCATGGACTCATCCTGCTTTAAAGAGGTGTAGTTGGCTCTAAAGGCCACAAGCTTGATGGAATTAATCCTTTGTCTTATGTAATTGGCCATACAGTTTAAGAGGTAGTGTTCCACGGTTGCTCTAATCAGAATTTGAATCAGAGGCGCAGCCAGTGCTGACAGCAGAGTAGTTAGCCGGAGGATCAAGTGAGCAGAGACTGGTACTGATTATTTAGCTTATGTCTTTTTCTTTTTCTTTTTTTTTATTTATTTTCCCAAACCATTGCAAGATTTTTTTTTTCTAATTATCTTTTATGGATTGGCATAGAAACAACAGGTTTCTCCTAAGGCCATCTCTAGTTCCCACTGCTTCATAAGGAATATGTCTAGGCCCTCCAATTCTATAGGATCACATTAGTGAGTGAATCTATCTGCTGTTCTAGTTCAGAAATAGAATCATCTAAGGCCTCGAGATCCCTATCAACCTGCTTACTTAGATTTTTTTAAACCTTTTATCTCCTCTGACAAAGGCTAATGTACCTAAAGCAATTGAACCGGCTCTGCCAGCTCAGACCAAGAGTGGAATGAGCATAAGTACAGCCCATTTCCCCCATTTTTCACTGTTGTTGTCGTTATTGCTGCAATTCAGGGTCCATATTAAAAAAAAATTCCCCTTTTGAATTATATAAATAAACAAGGGACAGAATGAATTCTAAAATGTATAAAATGGGTTTTCAATTTGGAAAGCACAAGAAGAGGCACATGTAGTTAAAACATTAGTACATGCCCATGAAGTGGTTCCAGGGATCCAGTAGTTTTTGCCGTTGTCTGGATGAATTAACCTGTAAAGCATCAGGCATAAGAATAAAGGGAAAGGTCTAGGTTAAAGTTTTGGATATTTGACATGTTTTAGCTTAATTTGGGTTGCCCCCCTTCTCAATAAGTTTTGTCAGTCAATGGGTTGATAGTCTGCTGAGTTTCCACACCTATAATAAGGGTGGGGGTGTTTAATCATAACCAACCACCCTGGCCAGTCTTTGGGTGAAAGTTGTTTCACTGAATTTGATTAAAACTGTCCCTTTCTACTGCAGAGGAGTTCAACTCATTTTGTGTATCCTTGTTTTCCTTAGTTATTTTCCTTGATTAGTATACATTGGATATTCTGAATTGAAAGGTCAAAAATTCAGAATTTTCCATTACCAGAAAATAGTTATCACTGACATGATTACAGACCCAGAGTTAATTTTATCTGCTGGATTTCACTTTAAAGCTAAACTGTGTAAAATTCACCTCTAGAGGAGATATACAAGCTGGCTATAAAACGTGAAAGAATTCTTTTTCTACACTAGAATCTCATCCTTAAGATACCTAATTAGTTATATGTAGCCTTCCCAAATTTAAAAACATCTAAAATCTATAACACTTCTGGTCCCAATTATTTGAAACATGCAGATTCCATGTGACTTAAAGAGCCACACAAAGACAATCTCCTTTGGAGGAACTCCATGACATCCTCTCTCTCTTTCATTGGAAAACCCTTAATTAAATGTTCAATAATATATTAAATTTCCAAATTTGTTTTAAGTTTTATTTTAATTTACATTTGTTTGAATGATTGTCTGTGGTTCTAGACAAGTATTGGAGGAGGGAAAAGATGGCTGCATTCCCAGTACCTGTAATTACAGGCACCACTTAATATTTCTGCAGTTGTAAGGGCAATATGTGCCCTTAACCACCTAGTCATCTTCTAGAACCAGAGTTTATTATTTGGAGCATGCATTTGTGTATGTTTGCACACGTGTGTGTATGCTTCTCTCTCTCTCTCTCTCTCTCTCTCTCTCTCTCTCTCTCTCTCTCTCGTGTGTGTGTGTGTGTGTGTGTGTGCGAATATGGAGGTTAAAGATTGAGGATAAGTATATCTTATTTGAAGCCAGAACTCTAAAATATAGCTATTCCTGCTTACAGCTGAGTTGATGGATCCATGACCACACTGCCCAAGGCTAATATTACAATGTACCTGCACATGCAAGATGACATGGTATGTTATTCAGCTTTAAAGCAAAAAGCAAGAGAGAAAGCAGGCAGGCTAAATGCAGATCTCTTCCTCTCCCTCCAGCCCCCGAAATGCAGTCCCTCAAATCTCATCCCCAGGTCTGTAACAGAACACAAACTGCAGTCTATCTATCCTCCTTCTCTAACACCCATTTCCAACAAATCACGTAGACCTTCTCCTCCTCACTTCCTTCCCTTAACTCACCCAATTCTCACAGCCTCCATTACAAGTAGGAATTCACTAGGAACATGCTCAGCCTCAAAGACCAGGGAAACGAGCAAGCTAGCAGCAGATCTTCACCTCCCTCTCCTTTCATCCAAATCCAACCCTCCATTCCCAGCACCCCAGCTCTGGAGCAGACTACCTGCCTCAGTTTCACCTCTATCCCTGCCCCAATCTCCAGTGGAGCACACAGATCTCTTCCCCTCCAAATTTTCTTCCCCCACTAATTTCTATATCTCAGTACCAAACTCCAGGAGGCATTTTGTAAGAACCCAAGAACACTCTGGCCATGTGAGCAGATAGCTTAACTGTGGATCTTTACAACTCCCTCTTCTCCTCCAAGTGTCATGCCCTGTGGTCTTTGCCTCCTCTCTGTGCCCATATCCAATAGATCAATAAGATCTCCTACTCCCGGCCCCATCAAGTTCTGTTATCCCAGTCTCCAACTTGGAGGGCTTTCTCTGTAAGGCCACCAGCCAAGTCTGACAGAGAAACAATCAGGCCAGCTAGGTGGGTAGGGGGCCTTCAGTCATTCACCTGCCCTCCTCCCCTCCATATACCCAACCGCCCAGTCTCATCCCCAGCTCTGCAGCAGACAAGCTACATTGCTGCTGTGGTCTCTCCACATTCTCTGTCCCTATTCCCTTTGGATTGAGTAGATCTTGGTGAAGCACCATGCTTTCCCCCCTCCTGTGAATCAACTGATCCTCCACCTCTTAGCCCATTCCTATTCCTAAACATCAGCTCCCAATACCTAGGAACTCATTTTACTAAGAACTTCCAGGGGCCACACACTGCAAGATCTCAGAATTCTCTACCAGGCAATACACGGACATCACACTCTCCCAAGATCCACAAAGGGTAGCAAAAAGCATGGAACAAAATGAATATCTAACAAATTTAAGACCAGATACCAGCACCTAGAATTCTGTCTCAAACCCAAGAGCCTTGATTCCAGTGTAAAAATAATATCAACAACCAGAACAATACATCTCCAATAGAGCCGAGCAATCCTACCACAGTAGGCCCTGAGAAGTGCAATGTATTAGAAGCACAAGAAAAAAACATTAAAATAGCATTTATGAATGCAGCAGAATTCCTTAACAATGAAATGGATATATCCTACAGCAGAAGTCCTTAATGATGAAATGGATATATCCTACAGTGAAATCTATGATATCACTGAAGAGGAAAGGAACAGAGTTCAAAGTCTGAGAGTGAAAGTGGAATCAATAAAGAAAATCCAAACTGGAAGATATCCGGAAACTAAATATTTAGAAACTTGAACACGAACTTAAGAGGGAAGTCTCACCAATAGAATATAAAAGACAGGAGAAATAATCTCAGGCATTGATGATACAATAGGAAAAATGAATACCTCAGTCAAAGAAAATTTACACCTAAAAAAATCTTGGCACAAAATATCCAGGAAATCTGGGACACTATGAAAGACTAAATCTAAGAATAATAGTAATAGAGAAATGGAGAATAAAAACCAGGTCAAAGGAACAGAAAATATATTTTAAAAAAATCATATGATAAAATTTTTCTAACATAAGGAAGGAAATGTCTATCAAGGTATATAAAGAATGGAGAACACAAGATAGACTGAACCCCAAAAGAAAATATCCTTGGTGCATAAAAATAAAAACACGGAATGTACAGCACAAAGAAAAGACTGTTGAAAACTGCAAGAGAAAATAAAAAGAAACATAAATGTAGACCTAGTAGAATAACACCTGACTTTTCAATAGAGGCCATAAAAGCCAAATGAGCTAGGAAAGATGTTCTACAAACCCTCAAAGAACAGAGATTCCAGCCCAGACTACTATACCTATTAAAACTTTCAATTTCAACAGATGGGGGAAAAAAGAGAAAATATTCCATGACAATAACAAATTTAGGCAATATGTATCTACAAATTCAGGTTAGAAGGAAAACATGAACCTAAATAAGATTAAGCAAAACCAAGAAGACATGTGGATTAAATGATTTTGAATAGCAAAATAAGAGGGAATGAAATACACATCAAAATCACAAAAACAAAGGAATCAATAAATATTGCTCAATGAAAACTCTAAATATTTACAGTATTAAGTCCCCAATAAAAAGATACAAACTAACAGAATAGATCCAAACACATGATCTATCCTCTGCTGTATCCAAGAAACACAACTTTACATCAAGGATGAAAATCACCCTAGGTTAAAAAGATGGGAAAAGGCCAGGCAGTGGTGGCGCACACCTTTAATCCTAGCAGTTGGGAGGCAGAGGCAGATGGATCTCTGTGAGTTCGAGGCCAGCCTGGTCTCCAAAGCGAGTTCCAGGAAAGGCGCAAAGCTACACAGAGAATCCCTGTCTCAAAAAAAACAAAAAAAAAAAAACAAAAAGATGGGAAAAGACATTGAAAGGAAAAGGAGCTAAGAAAAAAGTTGCTACAGATGTCAAAGGAAAAAAAAATCCACCCAGAGGACATTGCAACTATTATTATATATATGTCAACCACAAGGCCACTCAAGTTCATAAAAGAAAGACTATTTTAGCTTAAATCACATAACGACACTCACACACTGATAGTTGGAGACTTAAATTTTCTAATCTTATCAATAGATAGATTATTTAGACAAATCTAAATAGAAAAATGTAGGATGTAAATTAAATTAAAAACCAAATGGACCTAACAGACATTTACAGAACATTTTACGCAAATACAAAGGATATATTTTCTCAGCACCTCATGTAACTTTGTTCAAAATTGACCACATACTCAAACACAAAGCAGACAAAAGAAAACTGAAATAAAACACTATCTTATCTGACCACCATGGATTTAAAGATAGATATCAACAACAACAGAGACCACAGCAATCTTACAAACTCATAGAAACTGAAAAAACACTTTAGCAAATGAAAAAGGAATCAAACAGTACTTAAGAAATAAATGAAAGACTTTCTAGAATTAACAGAAATGGATATACTCCTCATACCCCAAAAATTGGGACACAATGAAAGCAATACTGAGGCAAGTTTATAGCACTAAGTGCCTATATGCAACAATGGGTAGATCTTATATTAGTCATTTAAGAGGATACCTGAAAGTTCTACAGCAAAGGGAAGAAATCAGACCTAAAAAAAAAAAAAAATCAGTGTAATTGGAAGTTTTCCCGTGTCCTGCCCAGTCCCACAGCCGCTCAGACCCAATTAAACATGCAGAGACTTATTAAAAAAAAAAAAAAACAACTATGGTCATGGCAGGCTTCTCACTAGCTAGCTCTTACATCTTAAATTAACCCATTTCTATAAATCTATATCTTGCTATGTGGCTTGTGGCTTACCAGTACTTTATATCTTGCTTCTCCTGGCAGCAGCTAGCAGTGTCTCTCTGCCTTCTTCTTGTCTCTCTGTTTGGATTTCCCACCTGCCTCTAAGCTGCTATGCCATAGGACAAATGGCTTTATTTATCAAAAAATCAGAGCAATACATATTCACAGCATACAGAAAGATATCCCCCATCACTTCTCCTTTCCTGTCTAAACAAAAGGAAGGTTTCAACTTTAACATAGTAAAATTACATATAACAAAACAGTTGCATATAACAAGCAAGAATTACAGTTACAATATCTAGTCTATTTATATTTGACAAATTCAAAGAAAATATTCTATTTATCCTATATTTGTGAGTCTAAGTTTTCATATCAAACATCTTTTATCATAACCAAGGAAAATTATAATTATAACTAACTAGTCTTCAACTACATCAAAGACCCCAGAAGGATATAATATTACCTAAGTAAACAGGAAATGCATTATAAGCAACTTCTGAAAATTCTGAAAATGACAGAGACAGCTGCCTGCCTGAACAGTCATCCAAAATTCCTCTCTAACATTGGGGTATCCATCTTCAGCTTATAGGCCTAGAATTTCTCAGTTGCTTCTCTCTACCTAAGAATCCATCTACCACAGGGTAATTCTCTGCTGGTTCTAGAATGATGAGAGAACCCGGTGGAAAAAAAATGACTGGGGAAACATAACTTTATCCCATGGATTACAGCCTTAACTGTACAATACTATATTGTACAAAGAGCTAAGTCACTTAGAAATATATTCTAGCAAGGGAACATGCTGAATGATGTAGGTTTGGAACCCCACTCCAACTTAGACAATCATGGGAGATTGTTGTAAAGATTCTATTTGAGCAGTCTAGAAACAGAATGCCCCTTAGGAGATTTTTCTTCTCATTCTCTTTTCTTCCTTTTTGGGTTTGATAACTAACAGTTTACTCTTATTTCTGTTTCCTAAATAAAGTTTGTAGAAAATTACTGTCTGTCTTGAGGGAAGATAATGTAAATAGTTCAGTTAAGAAATCTCTTTTAGGTGTTGGTTGAAAAAAAGTTAGTTCTGCTAAGAGGTTCTTTAAATAAGAAGTGTAAATAAATGTAAATATACGTAGTAAATGGCCATGCTAGTTGTAAATGTAAGTTTAAATAAGAAGTGTAAATACATATAGTAAAGTAAGTCATAAGTTTAGTTTGGGAAACATAGGTTTAAGTGTTGGTAAGAAATGTAAATACATGTAGTAATTGGCCATGCTATTTGTATACATATAGTAAATAGAATATGCTTTAGGCATAAAGAGATTTTGTGTAGGTTTAAAGAAGACTTAGGTAAAGTTTATAAAGTAGTCCTATAGAATGTAAGTTTAAATAAGAAAGATTTTCCCAACCTGGGATGCAGAAAGTAGTATCCCTAGCAGACTGTGAGCTGGACAGCTGAGTGGCTTCAGTAGCTCCAGAATAAAGCCACTTCAGAGACTGCCAGCTTCAGAAAACCACACTAGAGCATGAGCTGCTGTGCCAGCCAGGTGTCTGCAGCTGAAACTCATGGAGTATCATAGCTTCTCAAGCAGCAGACACCAAGAGCCAGCAAAAACAGTGCCAGCACTAGCTTAAGGTTCTGCAAGCTTTCTGCCAAGAGGAAGCTGCAATAAAGAGCTGAGTGGAGACATTGTTCCTTGAGAGAGACAAACAGCAGGCAGCAGCTTGGAAAGCCCACAGTATAGCAACAAATAAAATTGAAAAGAAATTTATTATTTTCTCAATACATACCACTTATCAATGTTAAGTCAAGTCAAGATTAGATAAGCATTATCTATTAATAGGCCAATTACCCCTATTGAAATAGTAGTAATGATTTGAAGTCTCCCAACCAAAAAAAAAAACTCAATGGCCAAATGATTTTAGAGGAGAATGTTGTGAGACTTTGATACAACAGTTAATGCCAATATTATTCAAATAATTGCACAAAATAATAACAGAAAGGTATACAGGCACAGAGAAAGGTAAAAGCCCAGAGGCAAAAGACAGATGGGATAATTTAAAGTTAAGATAAGCAAGAAACAAGCCAAGCTAAGGCCAGCAATTTATTATTAAGAATAAGCCCAACATGTGTGATTTATTTGGGAGCTTGGTAGAGGTCCTCCCAAAAGGGTAAAAACCAACAACAGGCCATTCTAAAACAACAACAAAAAACCCTAAACATTCAATGCAATCCCCATCAAAATTCCAAAACAACTCTTCACAGGACAATCTTCAGCTTTACCTGAAAGCATGCACACACACACACTGACACACACACACACACACACACACACACACACACACACACACATACACACATACACACACATGCACAACAAAAACAACCCCCCAACAGAAAACCTCATAATAACTAAAACAATTCTGAATAATAAAAGAACTGCTGAAGACATCACCACTCCCAATTTCAAGTATCAGTATAGAGATATGGCAGTAAATACCACATGACACTGGCACAAAAGAAGTAATATTGATTAATGGAATCAAACTGAAGTCCCTGATATAATTCCATACCCCTGGACAGCAGACTTTTTGTAAATAAGCCAGAAAAAAATGATAGCATCTTCAATAAAAGGTGCTTGTCAAACTGGATTTACTACATATAGAAGAATTCAAATATATCCATAATTATCACCCTGCACTAAACTCAATTCCAAATGGATCAAACCTGATAGAAGAGAAAGAGAGGAATAACCTTGAATTCATTAGCAAAGATGACAACTTTCTAAAGAGAACATCAATAGCACAGGTACTGAGATCAACATTTAAGAAATGGTATCTCATGAAACTGAAAACATTTTGCATGGCAAAGGACACCATCATTCAGACAAAGCAGCAGCCTACAAAATGGATAAGAGATTTTTACCAACTCCACATTGCTGTGGCATGGTCTGTATGTCACATGTGTTGCTCTGATTGGTCAATAAATAAAACACTGGCCAGTAGTCTGTGTGTTTATTTTATAAGTGGGCTGTGGGACTGCCGGAGCTTGGTGGGAGCTGGAGAGAAAACTCTCCAGCTATACCACATCTGATAGAGAGTTTAGTATGCAAAATATCTGAATAAATTTTAAAAAACTAGATCTCAGGGAAAAAAACAATACTTTTAAAAAATGGTTACATATGCAAACAGAATTCTCAATAGAAGTCTAAAACTCAAATCACTGAGACACATTGTAAGAAATATTCAACATCCTTTCTCATCAGGAAAATGCTACTAAAAACCTCATTTTTTTTTTTTTGCATCCATCATAATGGCTAAGATCAGTAAAATAAAGGGTAACTGATGCTGATGAGGATGTAGAGAAAGTGGAACACTTACACATTGTTGGTTGGCATGTAGACTTGTATAGTCATTATGCATTTCAGATTGGCAATTCCTCAGGAAAATGGGCTTCTATCTACCTCATGATCCAGGTATACCACTTTGGGACATATATGCAAAGGTTGCTTCATCCTCCCACTCAACCTTGTTCATTACTGCTCTATTATTAATAGTCACAAATTGAAAACAAGCTAGTTATTCCTCAAAAGAAGAATGGATGGATATCATATATTTACTTGATGGAATATTACTTAGATGTTATTTAAAATATGACATCATGAATTTATAGGAAAATAGATGGAACCAGAAAAAAAAATTCATCCTAAGGTTACTCAGTCCCAGAAAGACAAATAAAATCAGTTCTTTCCTCAGCATCATCAGAGAAGCTCCATCCTGCAGCAGATGGAAAAAAATAGAAAGATGTGCTGTGAGATATTAGGTAGAGATACCTTGGAACACTTAGCTCTAAATGTGATGTCTCCATAAACTACCACCCGTCAGGGCTCATGAAATCCAAAGGAAGAGAAAGCAAAAAAGTGTAAGAGCCAGAAAAGTTGGAGATCACCATGGAAACAAGACCCCCTAAACAACAGGATCAATCTACATACATATATGAACTCACAGAGACTTAGGCAATATGCCCAGGGCCTAAATGGGTCTGCACCAGTTGGGGTCCTAGAATTGAAGCAAGCACATGACCCTATCTCAAACCCAGAAGCAATGTCTAACTGATAGCTATATGCAAGTGCATATTTAGTTCTCTCCAAGGGAGTCTCAGTGGGGATACAAGTTACTCTTAAGTGTAGGCTGCATGCCCAGAAGTAGATGGCTAACAAATATGAATTCAAGTGCATGTTTAAATGTTCCTTGTCTCAGCCCATGTCAGGGCTTTTCTTTCCTTTTTTTAAAATTATATTTAATTTTATTTAGACATATTTCCTCTTTTTTTCCTACCCTAGAGAGGTTCTGTGTGTGTGTGTGTGTGTGTGTGTGTGTGTGTGTGTGTGTGTGTGTGTTCCAGTTTAGGGTTTTAATGAAATTTCTAGGTATGTGAATGATGGGTCTCTGTTTCCTGTGCATCTCTTGAACTCTTTTTCTTCTGTTTGTTTTAACCAATTCCATATATTAGTTTTTGTTTTTATCATAGTATATTATAGTATAATATAGTATAGTGTCGTATAGTATAGCATAGTATAACATAGCATAGCAGAGTATGTTTTGTTATTATTCCACGGAAGCCTGTGTATTTTCTAATGAGAGAAAAGAATGATGTGAATCTGGATGAAAAGGGTGGTGTGAAGGAGCATAAAGAGGGGGAAGTGTAATCAAAACATATTCCATGAGAAAGAAAATAAAAACACTTTCAATACAAGAAAAAAAAGCACTCAATAAATATATCAGGAAGCAAATCATTTCACCCAGTACAACACGAATGAGTTGTCAAAGGTATTATTCTTTGTAAAACTACTGTATCTTAAAGGCATATGCTGTATGATTCCACAAATAAATCCTGAACGTCACAGAAACAGAATCTAGAATGGTTGGTAATGGAGGCTTTGGTAAGGCAGAAAAGCAGAGCTGTTTAACAATACAGCTTCAAATGTGAGAAATATATTTACATTAAATATTTTTCCATAATGTAAATATATTTGATGCCCTTTACCCACACAGCTAAAATTGTTAAAAATTAATTTTACATTATTGTCTTATCTGCAGAATAAAACAAAAACAAGAAAGCTAGAAAATCCTGACTCTGAAGTCTGTGAAGTCAGATCAATGAGCAATGAAGTGATGGAGTAGCTGTGAATACACAGGGGAAGCAAAGATGAGTATCCCACATGGGAATCATGTTTCTTTCCTTTCTCCTTCCTTTTAGTGGGTAGCCAGTAGATTAACATCCTATAAGCACATGGTGCTATTGATATCTTTGCTTGGTTTCCCACATGCAAGAGATGAATAGGAAAACTTTGTTTCAAACCTGGATGAATTAAAATGCTTAATTTACAGCCACAGCATCATAGCTCCAGGAACAGAGCAATGAGCTTGATTTTTGACTTACCTATTTCCTGTGGATTATTAATTATATTCCTCTTGTTTTCATTTCAATATCAAAGTTCCAAAGTACTATTGAATGTAAAGACAAAAAAGGTTGCATGCTATATCTGTGGTTAAACTGCTATAAGTGATTTTCAAATGTGAAGATTTTCAATCTAGGAAATACATTGCATCAGAACTATACTACTGTTTCTAGTTCTTTAACTAGAAGGTGATGGTTTTGTCACTTTTAAATATCAGCCTTCACTTATCTCTATTCTGAATCCATATGGACTAAATTGTTGCTGGAGGGCTTCTCTCCAGGTTCCCCAAACCCCGCAGTGCCACAATCCACTTATAAAATAATCACTCAGACGCTTATATCACTTATAAACTGTATGGCCGTGGCAGGCTTCTTGCTAACTGTTCTTTTATCTTAAATTAACCCATTTTTATAAATCTATACCTTGCCATGTGGCTGGTGGCTTACCAGAGTCTTTACATGCTGCTTGTCCTGGCAGTGGCTGCAGTGTCTCCCTCCTCAGCCTTCCGCTTCCCAGAATTCTCCTCTCTCCTTGTTCCACCTACTTCCTGCCTGGCAACCTACTTCCTGCCTGGTCACTGGCCATCAGTGTTTTATTTATATAGAGCGATATCCACAGCACTTCCCCTTTTCTTCTTTTTTTGAAAAGGAAGGTTTTAACTTTAACATGGTAAAATTACATATAACAAAACAATTACCGAGCAAGAATTATAGTTACAATATTAAAGAAGATGTCCTATCTATCTTATATTTGTGAGTTTAAGGTTTTATATCTAACTGATCTTTTATCATAACTGAGGAAATTACAACTATCTAGTTTTCAACCACATCAAAGACCTGAAAAGGAACATAATGGTACCTGAGAAATGGTAGATGGATGCAAGCAACTTTCAGGAATCTTGCAAGAGTAGACCAAGACAGCTGACAGCCTGGACAGTCACCTAATGTTTCTGAGCATTGTTGGTGCATTCAAATTGGCTACAGGCCTAGAGTATCTGACAGACCATTTTCAGAAGCAGGAATTCTGAGAGACCATCTTACCCTGTCTTGGCAGAGTACAGTGGTCGCTTTCCTTGTGTCCCCCTTGTCCAGAAAGGATAGCATTCCATTTGTACTGTCAGCCATCAAGGCAAGGGCAGTTCTTTGCCCAGTAGGCCATTTTGTGCCAAAACGACAAACTTCCAAATGGAAATGTCTTAGAAGCCCAACATTCTCTCGGGATCAGTTGGTGCAGCCAGGAGCAATTGTGTCTCACGTCAACAGAATTCTAAGTTATTTAAATGCCATATTCTCTAGGTCTATGAAGTGTTTGAAGATTACCTATCTATCTGAAATATATCTATGTATACCTAGAAGACTTAAGTAATATGGCTACAAATATGATTATCATAGATGACTAATTATTAATCTATTTTTAATTATCCATTACAATTTTAAATGAGTTAAACATAATACCTCAAACAAGAATGGAAATACACACACACACATATATATATATATACATATACAGTATAACAAAATTAACTTCAAGTTTGTATCAATAAACTAAAATTTTTACCAATGTAAAGCATTTTAAAAGTAGGTTCATTCATCTACCCTTTTATCTTATCATCTCTATATCCTCCTATATATCTATATCACTAAGTTTCATTTTGGCATTTGTTTGTTTATATGTTTAAGGTTGTGCAGTCTTATAAAAATCTCAGAATCAATTTGACAACTACTGTCTAGAGATTGCATGACAAGGTAATTCCCTGTAGTTACTTTTAAAGTGTTTTTTTATTCTAATTTTTTATTATAATTTCTCTGAGTTTCAAAGAAATATCAAAACTTATAACAGCAATTTGAAATAATGAGTTTATACATCTTTGACCTCTATTTAATAAATGAATATTTCTGTCATAGAAATATAATTTCATCAGACATTGTAATATGAATGTCTGACAAATTCTAGTGAGCAAAGAGAGAAAAGTCTTCCTTTCTGCATAGTTCTGATAAGAATTTGTTTCTGTAAGAGACTTTTCTCCTTTTGTAATTGGAAATTTTTAATCCTCACATATTAAAAGCTAAATGTAATTATACATTTTTCTCATAGTTATTTGAGGAAACTAAGCAATTTGACATCAATTCTGTGTAACTTCGATGTTTTATAAATAATGTGTTCTTTGAAACATATGAAATGTAAATGCCTTTAACACAAGCCATAAAATTTTTAGACTAATATTTTCCAATCAATAGCATTTTACATATTGTGATGCCATAAATTGTTTTAATATTTGTAGTTTTTAAAAAATAAACATTAGTAATTTAAGTTCAGAAAACAACCCCATTAGTATTAGGCTATTTTTTGTTCATAAAGCATGGCATAGCAAATGGTACTTGCAATTATCACACACATATATAAATATATGTTTTGCCTTTATTCTGTATTTACAGTACCATCCATTTTTAACTCAGACTTGAGAAATGAGACCTAAACACCCATTAGCAGAAAACACACCTGGGTCCTACATTCAGAAGCACTTTGTTTCTTTTTGTATTGTTCTGTTCTTTGGAGTAAATTTTTTAAAGTTAACAAAAACTATTTTATTTAAAAACATTATCTACATTGGTACAATATAATATGAAATTTAGTGATTAACACACAGATTCAAAGGTAGTCCCCTAAATAAATTACAATAACATTCTGGGTGTGGAGGTTAAAAACATCTTGTAAGTCTTAGTGTTATCCAGCTGTTCCACCATAATACCATAATGTGATGATCTCAACATAAGCATTCATTTTTGTATAGCTCCAGAAGCTCATAGTCTGAGGTCAAACAGTACTCATTTCCAGTCCTCTTGTGTCTTGTCTCATAAGAACAATCATCCTATCAGGGTCACACTTTTCAATATTACTTATCCTTAATTACCTGCTGATGTACACTTTGTAGAAATAATGGCTCACTGGAGATTAGAACTTCACATAGAACTTTAGCAGGCTATAATTCTATCCAAACCAGCAGAGCTGCCTCTAAACATGTCAAATAAAGCCAGAAAGATTTGCTCCTGGGTGTGCAAAATGTCAGCTCTATTGTATTTTGTTTACCAAGGAAGAGATCTTTCTCACAATCTTAAACTCTATATTTTGCATTCCTTTTATTATTGATTTAATAATAATTTTATAAATTTCTATCATTGGCTTTAAATATAAATTGAATAATGTAATCACAGTCAAATAAGTGAAAGATTAAGCAATGGTTCTAAAGGCTACTAAAATATGTTACATGAGATTTTAAAATGTTTATGTCTACTTACACATGATATATGATCACCATATGAAAATCCACACAATAATCTTAAAATACTAACCATTGTAAAAGTAATAAATATATGTTAAGGAATTGCAAATAAAAAACTTGCTAATAAACTGTAATGGTTATATTATTATTTATTATGTACTAAGATACTACTAATGTTCATTATCATGGATATATTTCAGCTCTAATGCCACCATATCAAAACACCTGAGACTTTGTAATTTATTTATTTATTTATTTATTTATTTATTTATTTATTTATTTATTTATTGGTTTTTTGAGACAGGGTTTCTCTATGTAGCTTTGCGCCTTTCCTGGAACTCTCTTGGTAGCCCAGGCTGGCCTTGAACTCAGAGAGATCCGCTTGCCTCTGCCTCTGAGTGCTGGAATTAAAAGTGTGTACCACCACCGCCCGGCGAGACTTTGTAATTTATAAGGTTCACAAACTTATATCACTCAGAGGCTGAGATTCCAAAATGAAGGTGCTAGTAGATTCATTGTCTTATGAAGTCCTATACCTGCTTGAAAATGGCAACTCCTGCTGCATTATTGGAATGGGCTAAGCACTGTGTACTTACATGAGGAAGTCAAGAAGGCCAATAAAGATAAGTCACTGTCATTCCTGCCTGTAGCCATTTAATCACATTTAAAAAGGTAAAGATCTCATAACTAAATAATATCCTATTGGCTAAACTTCTTAATTCTTACTATATTAAGGATAATGTTTCAGTGTGAATTTTGAAGTGAAAAAACTTACTTAAAGTTTCTGTTTTTCTTTCTACACTCTTGACAATGTTTTGCTGTTTATAAATAGTACAAGTTCAGTAGTATCCATATTAAAGTGCATTATACAGGTCTGGAGAGATAGTTTCGTGGTTTAAAACTCTTATTGCTCTTGCATCCTGAACTGGATATTCAGCACCCACTTTGGATAGCTACCTGTAATTCTGGTTTCAGGGGTTCCAGTGCTTTCTTCTGGATTCTGGAGATACCAGAACTCACATGTGTACACACATACAAGAGAAACACAAATATGCATATAATTAAAGTAATATGTTTAAAATGTAAATTAAACAATTGTTTGTTTAATATACTTTATAGATTACTGCATCAAAAATATCTCATAGATCAAAGTCATTTATGACAGAAATGTGAGTATATATGGTAGAAATAAATAACAAAACTGCAACAGAATTCTGTAAGAATTCCACAAACAAGAGAAAAATACAAAGAAGGAAATATCACGTGTGGTATTTCTTGTGAGCCGTGGGTCTCTTTTGGGCTGCAAGAATATATTCTAGAGATTCAGCTGTGTATTAGAGCTATATTTTGACCAGTCAAGGATATGTCAAATGGGAAGCCATTTATCATGGAATATTTGGTGTTATCCAGTTTTTAAGATTTCAGCTGTCTTCTGTTCTGAAATTCTTGTATGCCCAAATACTTCCAAACCATTTTGCCAAACAGCTAAGCTTCTCAGACAATGTTTCCCTAGGTATTAACTCCCCCACAGAGCCTAGGAGACAAACAGGCTTCTAGATGCATAGATTTGTTTCTTGTGCAAATGAATCTCAGACCATGCCCTCCCTTCATGCCTAGGGGCATAGCAGAGAGATTGACTGAGGACAATAGGCCTTTTTGTATAACCAGATGTAGTAAGGACTGGAGCAGAATTCCAGAGAGACAGAATCCAGTGGCCTGAGAAAGGAGCAGAAGACAGAGGTTCTGTAGAAGGTAAAACAAATCTCTTGTAGAGTGTATGGGGCCAGGAGTAAAGAGCCAGGAAGGGTAGATGGAAGATGAAGGAACAGAGGACGAAGATCAGGTCAAAAGCATGGGAGTTTACTAAAACTATGAGGATAGGAAAACTGGGCACAGAGAGAAACTGAGTGTGAGGACAGGGCTGAAGCTGTATAGATAGAATTTTGTCCTAGAGGAATAAAGTAAATGGACAAAAGAGTGTAGTGTACAGAGATTGTTTTCCCTTAGATACTCCACACCATCTCTAGCATCTTTCCCAGGACTTTGGGAAGAATTTTTCTCAAGGCAGGAACTTGGGAAAATTCCACAATCCTTTTTAGTCTGAATAGCAAAAGCCAGCGAGGTTCCAGGACTTTACCAACGACATAGGACACTCAGGGCCAAGCAATAGCTGCACTGTACAGCACAAGCATGTTGTGATTGCTGGGTTACCACCATAGCAAGAAAGTGGTGGTAGAAATCCCAAGAAGGGCAAAGCACCCTGTAGCCTAAGATCTCTTTGTTTTTCTATAAGGCCAGCTTTGGGGTGCTTATTTCCTAAACTTCATAGAGCACTCACCTGACTTTATGAACATATTACTGAGATTTCTTCTGGGCCATATACAGTGGTCCAGCCCTAGACCATTTATAAATGAACTTTTATTTTGCTCAATTTGGTGACTTGCATTTTATTGTTATCTTTTTATTTAAAAACTTATTTTTTTAAAAAAAAATCCTTCCTTTCATAATTATTGGATCAGAAAGTAAAAGCAATACACATCCTAGCTGAGTATACACAACATTCTCTTGAGACCCCGTGTGTACCAATTTATGAAGGCCCCTGACCTAAGCCTCACTGCATGGTCTTACATTGGGCATATGTAGACTGTGGCATGGAACTATGCATGTTCTTATGAAGAATAAATAGGACAAACCTGAGCTTCAGAAACTACAGCCTACTCAATGTTGTGCCCAGATTGTTGCCCCCAGAGAGACCACCCAGGACAAGCATACCAGAATGCAAAAGCAAGGTTTATTTCCATTACAAATCGCTGCTACAGGGAACTCATCTCAAGCCCTCAGTGGCCATAGTGCAGTGAGGCAGGGAGGAGTTACTCTTTCTTGGGGAAGTTAGTTTTTATAGGCAAACCCCACAAAATTTCTTAGAGGGGAGGGGGTTAGTACGGGTCCATCCTTGATTGGTCCAGTTTTTCCTAGGCCTGGACTTTGTCTTATTTCAGCTTATCTGTTTGCCCTGTCAGGAGTTTTACAACCCATCTCCAGGGGCCGGTCATGTTATCTCTGGAGAGGGGCATCTCATAAGTTAATCGGTCACCACCAGACATCCTGAATTTGTTCTTTGGAAAACACCTGACTTCACCCTCTCCAGGAAGGGGGAACTGACTCAGTTCTGTTTATTTTTAAGATACCTCTTTCCTCAGCTCTTTTGGGTTTCTGGAAGAACTGTGTCTGGGCCTTTGGTGGGGGTCTTTCACTCATCATGAATTAAAAGCAGCAAAGACAAACATGGAAAAACAAAATGAAAAATCAGGAATAGGATTGTAGAACAGATATTTGACAATACCTAAACTTTAAAAGAAAATCTCTTCAATCATTGCTAAGGCTTAAGGTTTTTAACAGGTAGAAGTCTGAGTAAAACCTTTATTATCACTCATTAAAAAGTAACAAAGGGGTTAATATTAACTTTGTTATAGTTGAATTAATTCAGTTAATTTCAGGTTTCCAAAATGGTTTTTTTGTAATTCCGGGCCTATAAATGGCTCTAACCTTATTTCCTCCACAGTACTGGAAAGTGCTTATTTCTCTATTCACAAATTCTTCACAAGGTTAAAAAGGTGTGTTTCTTAGGCCCCCAAGTAAAGAGTTTATGGAAGAAAGGGTGGAATATACCATGAGAATTTCTTTTGACAATTGTTCTTACTTTAGACTGTCTGATAGTGTATTAAATATAGGTCATTTCCAATAAATTTATTGTATGCAATTGCATCTCACAAAAGGAATGATGATACCATTGAGATATCTGCTAATAATATTTTTTTCTTCCAAAACTCAAAGGAAACTAAAATGTTTGTTAACTTAGTATTAAGCTAAAATTCTTTGCTTTGTTCTTTTATTCATAAACACTTTTTATTCTTTTTTACTTTTATGTGTATGAGTGTTATGCCTACATGTTTGTATGTTTACTACATGTGTTCTTGGTAGCCACACAGGCTATTAGAAGATATTATATCCTATGGAAGAGGAGTTAAGGGTGGTTGTAAGCCACTGTGTGAGTCCTTGGGACCTCTGAATGAACAACTGCTCTTAACTGCTGAGCCATTTATCTAGCACTAAAACTTTGAATAACTGAAAGGATAGATAAGTAAACATTAAATCCATTTAATCTTTTCTGCAAGTTGCCATGTCAGAGGAGCAGCAGGTGGCAGTTGACTTTAGGGGATCTGCCCACCAACATGCAAAACTCTGATGGGTGAATTTCAGATAGGCAAGGCCCCAAAAGCCTCATTCCCAGAATGTCTCTTGCTACTGCTGTGTAACGTGATTATCTCTTGAAAATATCAAGTTCTACTGGGCATTTTTACCTGTGGATTATTATGAAAATGATTTCCTCTTAAGCTGTACTGTTTAAAGTGTTGCCCCCACCCCTGATAGAACAGGGGCTGCAGAGGATAGAAAATAAGAACAAGGAAATGTCACACAGCTAGCTTCTCTTGAGGAGCAGCATAGATTGTGGCTTAGGTTAATGATTAAGAAAAACAGTTGAATCCCAGAAGCTACATTAGCTAAAGTTCTTTTAATCTTAGTGTTGAGAAATGCGTTCACAAGTTTCAATGTGTATCATAGCTAAAACAAAGCTTTAAATGATTACTTAAGGTTAGGTTAAGATGTTTTTGTTAATGGCTTTGAGGTAAAAAGTCTTGAAAAACAATTTAAAGACATACATTTAATAGTTGAGTGAGGGACTTGTTGAGGTCAAGAAACAAGAACAATGACAGCCTGGCTATTGCTGGCTGATGTATCTTTCTTACTAGATGGGATGATGATTAACTCCTTCTGCTCATTTCTGCCCTCAGCTTCCTAAAATAAAGAAAAAAAATGGTGATGAATGGGTATGCACCCTAAATATTTAAAGTAGAGATGACTGATTCTTATTCTTATATAAAAGTTTAGATTTGTGATTCTTCTAAGATTTCTTATAAGATTACTTTTTTCAGATAAATAATTAAATGATTGGCCATTTCTTTTTAACCACACAATGCAACCTGGCAGTAAAAGAACTAAGAAAAATACCTTGCTTGCTTACTCTCTGTTAATCTATAACAAGCTCTTGGACATGAATATATGTAAGTTGGTGGGACAACTTGCTTTTTACCTGTAATATATAAAATGCTTAATCACTTAAGGGATATGGAAAATATGTTGTTGTTTGTTTTTAACCTGTATTCATTTTAATCATTTAGTTAAAAATTAGAATGTAACCACATTGTAATTTTTATACTGGTTGAAAGATTTTGCTGGGATATATAATCTATAAGAGGTAAAATAGAGAAGAAAAAAGGAAAATACCAGGAAAGATGTAAAAGAAGAGTTAGAAGGAAAACATCGAGAGAGATGGAGAGAAAACATCAGGGTTAAAAAACAAACAAATAAAACAGAACAGAAAAGAATAGAGTAGAAAAACAACTTTAAGAATAATGAAATAAAGAACTAAGCTTTGGCCTTCAGAAAAGTCCTTATGTGTTTGTTTTTTCTGCTCTGCATCTTGTTTTTGTTTCTCTGAAGTGCTAAAGGCTTGCTATTCATCAGCACCCTAGGTGAGATCCTGATGTGTTGGAGATGTGTGTGTGTGTTTGCGTAGGCGTGTATGTGTGAGTGTATGTTTCCCCCTTTTTTTTTGCCAGCCGGAAGAGTTAGGTTATGCCCACCTTGCCAGCACCAGAGAATTAAGTTTTATTCCCTCAGATAGGAAAGTCAATTTGAGTGTTAGTCTGCCAACTCTGCTGGTTCCCCCTCAAACCCTGAGCTGCTGGAAGCTGGTCCTCACAGCACCAGTAATGTTCCAATACCCTTAATAGTAGTCTGTGTTACATTAAATTAGTCATTTGACATTATTTATTGACTTATTTTATCAATTTTAATGAAAATCATATCACTTTTGAGCATAATTTACTTAGTCCCTAGGCTAGAATTGAAACTTAGAATTAGATCATAGAAATATATAGACAAACACATACCATACAGCTTATTTACATAGGTATTAATCAATATATTATGTTCATTCTCCCATGACAGACACAAATATTGTTATAAAACTCCTGTAATTTAGATTTTGCATTTACTGTCACTCAAAATGATGAAATAATTATGTGGGTGTAACCAAAAGTTTCAACTCTATAAAGAATTCTGCTTCAGCCCTAAGCTGGGTTCTCTTGATATTAGTTCAATTACTTTTTTTCCTACAACATAGTGCATGTACTTTAAAATGCATCTGATAGGTTCTGTATAATTATTGATGTGATCAGGCAAAATCCCTGGATTTTTGCTTTTTTGGAAAGTGAAGGGCAATGCCATGAACAAGATAGCTCAGAATATAAAAGTACTTTTTCCACAAACCTGACAAACTGAGTTCAATACCCAGAATCCACAGGATAAAGGAAAAACCAATTCCAAAAATAATTTCATTACTTCCACATACATGCTGTGGTACATATATATGCATGTCCACTCATACGTGTATACAGAACCAGTAATGAAAATAAAAACAAAAATAAAAAAGCCATGTGGAAACCTACTTATGAAAGAAGTTTCCTAAAGCATATACATAGAAATGTCCATGTATACAAATATATGTAAATTTTTAAATGGAGTTACCTTGTAGCTAGGCAGCATCCTCTATAATATACACCAAAGCTAAAACACAAAAAGCTCGTTGCCAGCGATAAATTACCAATTACCTGTTCTCCATTTGTTGGCTGGTAAGGTTTCATAGAACCACAGACTTTGTAGAATATTGATAGTGCTTCTAATTACCCGCCAGAACTTGATGGTAAGAGTCTACAGCTCAAGACACCAGGTATCTGAGTCACAGAGCATGATTAAATCACGCTGATACTCACTTTACGAGTATTCTATATTCGCCTACTTTCATCAGACTGCAAGTTGTTATGCATGATATCAGAGAAGACAAGTGATCATCAATCTTGATGAACTTTTATCCCTGTGAGGTATAACATTGGCTTTTCTGACAAAGTAAGTCCACTGGTACAATAGTGGCAAGAAGTTCATAGGAGTAACCAGCTATTTCTTTTTCTTTTAAATTGACCTTAAGTCCCAATCCATAAAAACAAAGTCATATCTGACACCATAATCTTGGCCCAGAACCTGTAGCTAAATGAGCAATAGGCCCCAGGGAACAATCTGCAGTTACTCTTCTCCTAAAGGAGTGGTACATATTATTAAACTGACTTCACAAGTTTCTTATTGTATGTATAAATTAGTTCATTGGTTCAATTAGTTCACTAGTTCAATCCTCATCAGAGAAGCTTCCTCTTGAAGTAGGTGGCAATTACCCCAGACTCAAAACTGATCAGTGTACAGGGAATACAAAATGACAGAGGGCTTAGTCTCAAGTGGAAAACCCATATTAGATCCATTCCCCTAAGGCCCAGGGATTGTTGCAGAAGATGGGGCAGAAAGATTCTAAGAGCCATGGAGAGTTGATGACCACAGTATAACAGTGTTTCCATCATCAAGGCATTTTTCACATAAGGATTCAGCTTTCATTATATCATTCCATATTTTGGATATGGTCTAATAAACTTAATCCAGACAAAATTCCAGCATGGAATTCAGGAGATCAGCATGAAGTTTATGGAGATCAGCATGAAGTTTTATCAGCGGATGAAGAATTTGGGAACATTTACAGCTGATGGAAGGATGGTCAATTTACTTTCTGAGTGTGAACACTCATACTCCAATCACACTCCAGGGGAAGCAGCACACTCATGCATGTTTAGACAACACAAACTTGACCCAGTAGGCTTAAAAAAAAAAGAAGATAAGATTTTGGGTAACTATGGAATAGGGAAGGATCTGAAAGGAGTTGGAGAGGGGGTTGTGAATATGGTCAAAATACATTGTATGACATTTAGAAAAAAAAATGAAATGAAGCTGCTTTTGAGAAATATGAGTTTATTGTCATATATCATATAGGGCCCTAATAAGGAATCATATTTTTGTGCCTAAAGTCTCAATATTCATATTGCTTATAGTTTTCATTATTTAACATTCTTTATGCTGTGACTGAACTAAGTATTTAAAAGGATTTTGACTAGTTGCTCTATTTGAGTATGTGCTCTATAGTCAGCTCAATTGAATTAAACATTTTGTGCTATAAAAATGTCAAACTCAATTATGTGTGCAATTATCAGAACAAATAAAAATAATAAACTTGAAAAGTTAAATTTTTTTTTCACTAAATCAATAGCCGCATGTAATGAAGCACTGCTTCCTTTCAATTTCATTTTTGACTTATTCTAAGTGTTTGCTTAATCATTAGTTTGATGTCAAAATGAGTAAAAGTTTGCCTTATGAATACAGAAGTGTACAAATGTTGGTGATACCTGTCCTTGGGTAAGTCAAATGCATTAACCCAGATGACATTTAAGTGGTATAATTTCAAATGTGATTGGCTGGTAAGATTTTAATAACAGTCATAAGTCATTTGCTACTGTGAGGTTTGAGATGCAATGACTCACTATGACACATCACAATTCATAAATAAAAGTCAGGGTGGGGACAGAATACATTGATATTTGGATTCCAGCAGGAAAAAGAAATGAAAATTCAGCAACAATACCTGTAACATTTGCCTTACAGACTGAGGAAATAGACTAGAAATAAATTGAATATGATAGAAAAACCATAGGTGGACACAATACAGAAATGGATAAATCTACATCACAGCTCCTGCATTCACGGCTCAGAGAATAATACAGAAGAAGGGATAAAAAGATTCTAAGAACCGGAATACCAGAAAGTCAACTGTGAAACAGTCAATCCTAGAAATAGCTGCAAAAACAAGACTAGGATATGGCTATGTCAACAGACATGATAGCATGCATGTGGGAAAATTTCACAAGACAAATTTTATGAGACAAAGAAAATAACGACTGCTGGGAAAGGGAGAATTGTTCTCTCACAGGGAAGAGCCCCTTATTGGCTGTTCATGCAGAGTGACCAGTCTTGACACCATAGGTACCAAAAAGATAAAAACAGGTTCAGTGGTTGTACTTATATGTGCATATATAGGCATGCAATAATATTAATTAAAGGAAACAGGTTGATTAACTGCAGAGAAAGGGGAATGAGAGGGATTGGAGGATAAACAAGATATAATTATTTTTCAATTGAAAACATATGAAAAACAAACAATAAATTGGCTGGACCAATGAATTAGACTGACTTTTCCTAGATAAATGAATTACTGTGATTTATGAATTCTGAGAGAAAAGATGCAAAGAAGCTTGATTTTATCATGTATGGAGAGTGACTAACAATCTTTGTCATGTGTGATATCAAATATCTGTAACCCCAGGACTGGACAGAAGACTGGAAAAGAGGTTTTGAGTTCCAAGCCAGCATAAGCTACAGAGTGAGACCTTGTTTCAAAAGCCAATCCAAAGTATACAAAACAAAAACTAAAAAATTAAAACATAATCTGCAAATAAAGTATACAAAAGATAAAAATTTAAGAAGTATATATAATGCTACCTAATAGAATACATTAAATTATTCGTTATATATCCTCCCATTCACTTTGTATTTTTAATTTCTCCATGATAAATATCAACTTATTGTAATGATGTTTTGGCTTCTTTGTGGACACAGGAATGTCCTTCATAATTAAATAGGAGCTGAATTGTTGAGAATGACAAAAATTTGTGTATTTTACTCTTGTTTATGTTCATTTATTTCACTTGAAATATCAGTTTTCAATTTCTGAATAACTTGAAACCTTTGCTAGGAAAATGACAGTCAACAATAGCACTCAGTAGGTCCGCAATTAGTGTCAAAATAAAATGCACATAGTGGCTGTGGTAGTTTTGGGGGAAAAATCTCATGAGATTAATACTAGACATGGTGGTGTGCAATAAACCCTGGAATCACAGAGTTGTAAGACGAGAAACACTGCTTTCTATTTCATAGAAAAATCTGTGATAAGTCAGTGAGGTCAATCATGAACACAGTAACTTAAGTTTTCCACACTCTGTGATTCTTCGTGTGCTGTTACCTTACTACTTGAAATCCTGAAGTTGGGGACTAAAAGTGAAGCTAAACAACATTGAATGGCCTCAGTAAGACCCATCACTACAGCCCGATCCAAAAACATTGTAACATATAATACAGTGATACAGGCAGAGACCTGACAACTTGGATTAACAGTGGGTGGCTGGGTAGGCATTCACTTTAAAATTCTTCTTTCATTTATTTAGCTGTATTATTTTGATTTTGGACAGGAGGGTGGAAGAGATCGTTTAAGTGTTACAATCCACAGTAGCACACTAAGATGAGTGATGTTCTTCCAGACATAGGTACCTGAGTTGCTTGAACTAATGGAAAATTATCAAGTATTGTATTGATAAATATGAGTCTCAGTTGCTGGGGTCTCCTCCTTACCGATCAATGTTTTCCTCTTTGAAGTTAGTGGGCCCGATGGTGGAAGGATCGACACTACAGAAGGAATGCAGGAACTGTGGAGTGACTGTTTGTGCTTGCTTTCTATACCTTCATATTTTCATGATTGTGTCAGCAGCATCAAAGGTACATGTTTCATTCTTTTCTCTAATTTCAGGTTTGATAGCAGGGAGGACAATAGCTCTTCTCTTCGAGTGTCTAATGAGGGAAGCTGAACTGAACAAAGTCAAGCAGCTGTGTTTTCTGTTCCAGGTCTTCTTAAGACTGGATAAATGAAAGATCACAGAAGGGTCCAGCAATATTCTCTGGTGCAGTACCCTTTGCTCATTGCTGTGCCTACATTTGGGTAGGCTCTTCGACTCCTATTTCCCAGGCTATTTCTGTAAGTATCAGATTGGGAAAACAAACCTATAATCAACTTATACTTAATTTCTGCTAATTAAATTGATGTCTCAGCAAACGTTATTATTTACATGGATTATCTCACTCTTCTCAAAGACAATAAACATCTTATGATTTTGGAGATTTAAATATAATCTCATTAGAAATATAACTTACATGATTCTAGGGCAAATGCCCTAAAAATATCTTTATGATATAAAGACTTCAAAGGTGACCCAAATTTCTGTAACTATGCCAGATCCCCTAGCTATTACATTGGTCCTTTAAAAATCACTTTCCATTTTTAGAAAAATATTCTCACACTTAAAGTTGTAATGAAAGAGAAATAAAAAATTTTAATTAGTAATATTTGAAAATGGGCGCAAGGTTTTATGTATGGAGCATATAACTGTTTGCTGCCTTAAGAATTTAGGCTTAGGTTCACATGTTTGTCAATACCTGCCGATTATAAAATGTAAGAAATGACTAAGTATTTAATGTCCTTTTCAACATATAATGCCAGTGGTCAGAAATTAACAAGACTGAATCAAATCCCAACTGTACCTTCAAAGCTCATTTATATATAGAAAGCAGATTAGAGATTTATTGATTCTTCAGACCCAGGGTAAAGGAATCATGAGATAGGTTGTCTCAAGCGCAACTAAACCAGTTTAAGTTTACAGCATAATAAAATAACAGAAATTACCCAGTGTTTGGGGGACAACAAATGACAGTGATCTCAGCCAGTTACCTCAGAGGTTTGAAATGGTAGAGGAGTCTTGGTGTGTAAGCTATAATTGATAATGGCAAAGTGCTCAGTGGAGACCTGAGAGGGTAAAAAGGATTCTCGGAGGACCAGCAGTGATTCAGAAGATACTCTGAATACTAGGCCCAGGATAATAATTTACTTTGAATTACGTTCCCCATATCAGTGAGAGAGAAAACTCAGTTATTTGGAAAGATAATTACAGATGTATTTGTTAGAACTATTTTAAAAGATAGAACTTGTAAGCACTCTTCTTCAACATGGTCTGTAAAATAAAATGTAGCTTTAAGTTTAAAAAAAAAAAGACTGCACAGTTTTTGTTGTAGTATAAACTCAATTCAAATCCATTTATTAGCACATTAAAATATACCAATTACAAGATTATTCTCATTACATTTTCTTACAAAAATTTGTAGGCTTTTTTCTGAAATATATTAACTATAATGTTTAAAATAATTTTTCTTCATCTTAATGCAAAACAATCTTAATAGTTAGTGGAATCAGATGGAATTACTCTTCCAACAGAAGAGTAATCAATATATCAGTGTTGTGTCAGAAATCTTAATACTATTGTTTTACAGCTGGTGTTCATCATTTTCGCTTTAATTTCTTCCCCAGGTAGCCAGGTAGAAGTATTTATTTGCTGCCTAGTTGACAATGACTTGAAGCCAAATTGAGAATTATTTTTCAGAGAAAATATTGGTAGAACTCCAAATAAGAATGATTGTTTACTAGTTAAATCAGGTAGTAAAGCCATTCAAACTCTTTCATTGTAGTAAGATAATTCATGTGTTTATTTGAATGACTATTTGCCTAAACAGATTAAAATTGACAAATGACAGTTGCATAGAGGCTCTTTCATAAGCACAGAGAACCATAGGTGATTTTACCAAATGACTTTTGAAAAATAAGAACAACTTGTCACATAATCAGAGTATTGGCTTGAGCATAGCTCCTTCGTAATGTAAGTAGCATTTAATATATTAGTGAACTGATGTAAGTTAAAAGTTTAAAACTTGTGTGTCAACTACAAAAACAAGTGCGTTTGTGTGTCAAAGAGTAGTTAAGGCACAATAGGCAGATGTATGTTAATTTTTTATACTTACCACAAATACCGTTAAAATGTTACTCAAGCAGGCTATTATGCCAGAGATTACAACATTTCAGGTATGAAAATTAATATCATGTACCTAGTAAACAAAATATAACTTGCGATTGATGTGATGGTTCAGTGATCAAAAAACAAAACAAAACTCTATGCACAAGCAAGAGAATGGAGGTTCACATGCCCAGAACTCTGGTGGAAGGATGGTAGCTTCTGTTCAGAAGGCAGAGACAGGAGATCTCAAAGCAAATTAGCTGGTGAGAGCAGCCATGTCAGTGAGCTGTGGCTTGGTTGAGAGACACGGCCTCAATGAATAAAGTGGGAGAGTTGTGGAAGAAGATTCCTGACAACATCTGGCACCCATATGGGTGCGCCGCGCCCAACAAGCCCATATACCAGGGGACACACCCCTGCGAACACACACCACCTTAACAAAAGAAGATGAAGTGGTATTTTATTAATTGATATTCTTCTCATCTAGAAATAAGAAAAAAAATCTTTTAAAAACAGAAAGATGTTAATTACATTTATAATCTAGTCAGGTATGGAAAGTCAATTCATTGTGCAATTGTGTCCTTATCATTTACTGCTCAACTGTTGTGTGTCAGAGTAAAAAAAAAAAAATCAGTGTTCTGTGTAAAACAGAAAAAACTCTGTAAGTAATGCATTAGAAAAATATCCTCACTGAACTTATTTGGTTTGACCAAAGTGAATTTTTTACTACATGAATGTCAAATAGTCAGATTTTATCAAACTATGGCTAAAAACAAAATATCAATAATATTTAACACATGAGAATTATTGAATTTTCCTGAGAGTTCTCTGTCTAAAATGCACTTATTCTATAACTATGTGTGTTCTTCATTAAATAGATAAACCAGTTAATGAAAATATTCTATTTTCTTGTTTATCCATGTGCTGTGGCAAAATGTTGTTACCCTCATAATTACAAGACCCACTGCTGAGCTGCAATGTCAAGAAAACGAAAAGTTTCTCTCAAATCCTCTAACACAAACCAAGGTCAGAATAGGGAAATATACATGTAAAAATACGGATAAAGGGATGAGAGGTCTGGCTGAACAAAAACCGAAAAGAATGTGCTGAAAATATGAAGTTGTAAATGTTCATAAATTTGGAAATGGCAAACCTGTCTCCTTGTTCAGCCTAGCCGAACCGTGCTGACAAAATATCCCATGAAGCCTTGAGGCTAGAAGCAGACAGTCGTGTACAGATTGGGGATTTAGAGGGCAGGAGAAATTTTCTAAGTGAAAGCAGCAATTTTTCACATCTTGACAGTAGTAAGTCAGTCGGCAGGGAAGCCCAGGAAGGTAGACAGGCAGCAAATGAAAAGGAAAGGCGAGAAGACAGATTTTGCAAGAGCAAGCTAGTTGACAAATGGAATGCGTCTGCTTAGGGTTTTTAAACGAGTAAATTGCATATTAAGGATTCTTTCCATTTTACTTGTGGCTTTAAAATGAACTCATTTCAATTTCATGTAGGAATTTTTTTTTCCTTTCAGGAAATGAATTGTGTCTTTAAAACTTGTTGAGCAATTATGTATTCACAACAACAAGTAGTCATAAAACTATCAATATCTTTGACTACCCATGTACTTGGAGCATATTTACCTGAATCATTCGAGTGACAAAGTTAAAACTTTGAATCTACTTAACATTACAGATGGAAAAAGTGACAGTTTCTGATAATGACCAACCAAAGTAAATTTTAGTCTAGACACTTCCATGGTGTGTAGCTGGAAATTTTCCTGTGTCCTGCAGCTGTTTGTTTCCAAATAAACACACAGGCTTATATTAATTACAAACTGTTTGGTCTATGGCTCAGACTTATTGCTAGCTAGCTCTGAAATCTTAAATTAACCCATTTCTATTAATCTATATTTTGCCACACAGCCTTACCCGTCTGCTGTCATCTTCCTTGGGCAGCTGGATGGTGTCTCCCTGACTCCACCCTTCTTCTCCCTGTCTCTCTGCTTGGATATCCTGCCTGGCTCTTATCCTGCCTTGCCATAGACAAAAGTGGCTTTATTTATTAACCAATGTGAGCAATACATATTCACAGCATACAGAAAGACCATCTCACAGCACATAGTATACCAAGTGTATGAGCATATAGTATGAAATTATAAACAGTGTTGATTCATACACATTAAATATTGTGGAAACATCTAATGATTCACAGGCATGTTTCTCTATACTACATCAAAGAAACCTCTATCAAAGTTTATGACTATTTGTTCTCAGATATTGTAAAAAAAAAATCCAGAACCATCAACTATAATTACCAAACAATTCAGCAAGTCTAGAGTTATGACAAAATATTTTATTGACATCTGGTTGGTATTAAAACAGCCATCTCCACCATTACTATTGTCACACAGTTTCTATCAATCCAGTGATGAAACATCCTGTTTCTATTACATGTTTTTAGAGTCAGAATATGTTTTTTTTCTTTAACTATTGCATGGTTTCTAGAATCATTCAGATTTTCTTGTCAGTGTTCTATGATGATTGAAATCTAGCTCTCACTTGACACATCCAGGGTCTTGGATTAGAATAGTTTGACCTATGTTTTAAGAAACCATTTATGGTTTTATAATTCTTAGTTGCTTCATACTCATGTTTTATGAGTTTAACATAAAACTCATATTTTTATACAGCTGTTTAACAGCTGTATGTGTTTATTGAATTATCATAATGCATTGTGGACTTTTTTACATGAAGTATAAATTGGTAAATATATTCACCTAATTTTACTGACAACTAGAAAGTATATATAGAAAGTATTTTTTTTTTTTTTTTTGGTTTTTCGAGACAGGGTTTCTCTGTGTAGCTTTGCGCCTTTCCTGGAACTCACTTGGTAGCCCAGGTTGGCCTCGAACTCACAGAGATCCGCCTGCCTCTGCCTCCCAAGTGCTGGGATTAAAGGCGTGCGCCACCATCGCCCGGCTTATAGAGAGTATTTTAACAATAATCAAATTATTTTAATGGTTGGTTAGATGAAACTTATATCCACGTTATTGACTATGGACATGGTCAATTCAACACTGCCATGGCTGTTTACAAAGTAAATATATTTGTTAGCGAACAGTCTTAAATTTTCAGAAAATAGAAACTCCAAAAATTTGTTTCCTTTTAAAAAAGCAATAAAATCACTAAATTAATTACATAGTCAAAAAACCTTAATGGAGGTATATTCTCCTGGGAATAAAATGTAAACCATTATAGTATAGTATTCTTCAGATGGATTTGTTCATGTTCTCTAGTAGATTTTTATTGTTATGATTTCATATTTATATGTCAATAAAGTTCTATTACACTTTGTTTAATAAATGCTATTGTCCATATTTGGTATTGACAATATGATGTTTTAGAATAATTATAAATAATCAATTGATTGTTTCACTTAATTATATGATATATATGTACATATATAAAATATATGCTCATAACAATAATTAATAAAAATGGAGGCCATAAAATTGGAAAAAGAGCAAAGACAAGTATATAGGAGTCTTTGAAGGGAGCAAAGAAAGGGGAGAAATTAAATTTTATCGAAATATCATTAAATAAAGGAAATATTCTTAACATGCAGATCATCTCTTTTCATATGTTTTGGACAAGGTCAACCTACTTATTCATCACAAAAATACAAAATCATTAATAATTCATTACTACAGTGCTCCTGTTTGACAAAATCACTACATTTGTCTGACCTAAATGTCTGCTACTACTTCAGCCTATATTTCCTTGTCATTGATATACTAACCACTGTTCTATTCTCTATCACTATATATTTAAACACTTGATTATTAAAATATATTTTACCCCATCTATACATAATATCATAAAATAATTTGTATTCCTGTTTTTGACTTATTTGATTAAAGAAGTGTTTTCTAATAACACATACTAAGGTAAATAACAGTTTCTTTTTCAATTTAAAGTTGAAAGCATATTTATTTGGTAATATGGATAAACATATTATTTTATAGATGTATTCTTTATCAATTTGTTCCTCATTGAGCAATTAAGTTATTGCTACTTTTCACTTCATGTTAGTTTTAAATTTTCATTTAATTTGGAAAAATCTAAATGTTGTCCAGTATTTTTAAAAATATTTGTAATTGACCCTTTCATACTTTTTGATATTTCCTTTTGAAGCTTTGTGCATATATATATCCTGTTTTCCTCATGTGAAGCTAGGTATAGGACAAGCCTACTTACATTATTTTTTTTTTTTGACAAATTGTTTTGCAAGTTTTAATCTAAATGTTTAGAAAGTCTCTTTCTTGCCTCTTCTCTTTCTGACAGCTAGGTATAGTACAATCTTACCCATATTATTTATATTTTACAATAATTTATTTTGTGAATTTTAATCTAAACTTTTAGAAATTATTTCTCTTTCTTCTTCTCATTCTGACTGTTCTTGTGGCCCTAGCTGATGTCAGTGTTATTATGAAACCAGGGATTCCTAAACACATTGCTTCTAATTTGAATGTTAAAATACAGATTACAGAGGAAGCCCCACCAGACCTGATTTAAATATTTACTTTTTCTAACATTCATCTTTGTATATAAGATAAAACAGAGACATTATTGTTTCAAATTATCTCATAGGATTTCCATCAAATCTTACTGGCTATCCACTGACTTGAAATTCCAATTTATATATTAATTGGGTTTACTGGCTCTC
Source organism: Peromyscus leucopus (assembly GCF_004664715.2). Lineage (NCBI taxonomy): Eukaryota > Metazoa > Chordata > Mammalia > Rodentia > Cricetidae > Peromyscus > Peromyscus leucopus. Next base: position 53,398,442 of record NC_051080.1, on the reverse strand, counting down.
TGATATTATTAAATAGCTATTTTTTCTATAGAATAAAACAGCTTTTGTATTGATATTTATGACAAATATTACATTGTTTCAGGCTTTTTTTACTGATTTTTTTATTAAGAAAAAAATTTATTCATATTACATATCAAAGATCCCTCTCTTCCCTCCTCTGCCCCTCCAGCCTCCTCCTCCCAACCCACCCCCCTTTCCCTCCTTCAACAAAGTAAGGCCTCCAATGGGGAGGTACATTTAGTAGAGGCAGGTCCAAGCCCTCCCCTTGCCTCAAGGTTGTGCAAGGTGTCCCATCACAGAAGGCTGGCTCATGCACCAGGGATAGATTTTGATCCTACTGCCAGGGGGGACTTGATGCCCCTTACTCATAGAATCTCTGTTCTCTCTCTCTTCGACTGGACTCCTGATGCTCAGCCTGGTGTTTGGCTGTGGATCTCTGCATCTACTTCCATCAGTTACTGGAGCAAGGCTCTATGATGACAATTAGGGTATTCACCAATCTGATACTGGGATAAGCCAGTTCAGGCACCCTTTCTACTATTGTTAATAGTCTAATTTGGGGTAATCCTTGTGGGTTCCTGGGAGCTTCCCTAGCACCTGGTTTCTCCCTATCCCCATGATGTCTCCCTCAATCATAGAATCTCTTTCATTGCTCTCTCACTCCATATCTTTCCAGCTAGACCATCCTGTTCCCTTATGTTCTCATCACCCATCCCCTACCCTCCATTGCCCACCCCTCATCCCCAGTTTACTAACAGAGATCTCATCTATTTCCCCTTCCCGGGGCTATCCATCCATCTCTCTTTGGGTCCTGTTTGTTACACTAGCTTCTTTAGAGTTCTAGGTTGTAGTCTGCTTATCCTTGGCTTTACATTTAGTATCAACTTATGAGTGAGTACATGCAATGTTTATCCTTCTGAGTTTGGATTACCTCACTCAGAATGATATTTTCTAGTTCTATTCATTTGCCAACAAATTTCATGATGTCATTGTTTTTCCACTGCTGAATAGTACTCCATTGTGTATATGTACCACATTTTCTTCATCCATTCTTTGGTTGAGGGGCATCTAGGTTGTTTCCAGGTGCTGGCTATTGTGAATAATGCTGCTATGAACATAGATGAACATGTGTCCTTGTAGTATTATTGAGCATTCATTGGGTGTATGCCCCAGAGTGGTATAACTGGGTCTTAAGAAGATTGATTCCCAGCTTTCTGAGAAATGGCCATACATATTTCCAAAGTGGCTGTATAATTTTGTACTCCCACCAACAGTGAAGGAGTGTTCTCCTTGCTCTGCATCCTTTCCAACATAAGATGTCTTCAGTATTTTGATCTTAGCCATTCTGACAGGCGTAAGATGGTATCTCAGAGTCATTTTGACTTGCATTTCCCTATTGACTAAGGATGTTGAGCAATTCCTCTTATGTCTTCTGCTAAGAATTCTCTTCTTAGATCTGTAGCCCATTTTTAAATGGATTGTTCATCATTTTGATGTCTAGTTTCTTGAGTTCTTTATATATTTTTGGAGATCAGCCCTCTGTCAGATGTGGGGTTGGTGAAGATCATTTTCCATTCTGAAATGCTAACTAGAACAACAAAAGGACATCAAGGAGATACAAATTGGAAAGGAAGGAGTCAAACTTTCACTATTTTCAGATGATATGAGAATCTACATGTTACCCCAAAAATTCTACCAGGGTACTCCTACAGCTAATAAACACCTTCAGTAATGTAGCAGGATACAAGATTAACTCAAAAAAAATCAATAGCCCTCCTATATACAAATGATAAAGAGGCTGAGAAAGAAATCAGAGAAACATCAGCCTTTACAATACCCAGAAATAATATGAAATACCTTGGGGTAACCCTAAGCAAGTGAAAGACCTGTATGACAAGAACTTTAAATCTTCTGGAAAGAAATTGAAGAAGATATCAGAAAATGAAAAGATCTCCCATGCTTATGGATAAGTTTAATTAACATAGAAAAATGGCAATCTTACCAAAGTAATCTACAGATTCAATGCACTCCCCATCAAGATCCCAACACAATTCTTCACAGTCCGGGAAAGAACAATAGTCAAATTCATATGGAAAAACAAAAAACCCAGGATAGCTAAAACAGTCCTGTACAATAAAGCCACCTCTGGAGGCGTCATCATCTTTGACCTCAAGCTCTGCTGTAGAAGTATAGTAATAAAAACTTGGTATTGGCATAAAAATTGACATGGGGTGCTGTGGGATGATTTGTATGTCCTGTGGGAGCCCTTCTTGGGTTCTTTGTGGCGTTACCCAGCAGGTCCGTATAGAGGATGATTAGGACCACGGGCCTGAGTGCAGGTGTTTGAGATGGTCTGCACTTTGCTGTGCTGGGGGATGGTCTGTATGTCAAGTTCTGATTGGTTAATAAATAAAACCTGATCGGCTGTGGCTAGGCAGGAAGGATAGGCGGGACTAGCAGAGAGGAGAAATAAAAGGACAGGAGGGCAGAAGGACTTGCTGCAGCCGCCGCCATGACCAGAGATGCTGCAGCCTGTGAAGACGCTGATAAGCCACCAGCCACGTGGCGAGGTAGAAATGGATTACTTTAAGGAATAGATTTATGGAAATGGACTAATTTAAGCTATAAGCACAGTTAACAAGAAGCCTGCCACGGCCATACGGTTTTGTAAGCAATATAAAGTCTCTGTTTACTTGGTTGGGTTTGAGCAGCTGTGGGACTGGCGGGTGGCAGAGATTTGTCCTGACTGTGGGCCAGACAGAAAAATCTAAAGCTACAATGGGGACTATTGGAATTGAATTGAAAACTCTGACATTAAACCACACACCTATGAACACCTGATTTTTGACAAAGAAGTCAAAACTATACAATGGAAAAATGAAAACATCTTCAACAAATGGTGCTGGCCTAACTGGATGTTAACATATAGAAGATTGCAAATAGACATATATCTATTGCCATGCACAAAACTCAAGTCTTAGTGGATCAAAGACCTCAATATAAAACCAGTTACACTGAACCTGATAGAAGAGAACGTAGGAAGTATTCTTGAATGCATTGGCACAAGAGACCACTTCCTAAATATAACACCAGTAGCACAGACACTGAGAGCAACAATTAATAAATGCCCCCCCCCCCCCGAAACTGACAAGCCTCTGTAAGGCAAAGGGCACAGTAAATAGGACAAAACTTTGTTTCAGGCTTTGTAAATTTCTCCTTATTCCATGCAAATACTTTTCTAAAATATGAATTACATCTAAAGTGTCATAGTAGAGGTGAGTTAGTAATGAAAATTGTACAGAATTGAAATACAACACGTTAGTGGTCAGGTACGTTTAGCTCATTTTTAAAGTTTATTAATTTTTTCTCCTTTTATCTGTTATAAGACTGGTTATGTATTGTGAAAGGAAACAATGCATGTGTCTGCTACAATATAAGTAGAATGTAGTAAGGAAACTGAGTGAATTAGGGACACATATGGGTCCTCTAGTTTTGGCATAAATATTACCCTTATTCCATTCTCCTACCTTTACCACATTAGGCATATTTTTGAATGATATGGTCAAAACCTCAGAAATAAAATAAGGTAAACTTATTTCACTAAATTGTATTGCTCTTTCATGATTTTGCCTATATAGAATATTTAACCGAGTACTTCCAAATCTCAAGTCTGGCTCAACAAAAAAGATTCATTGATATTTTCTAAATGCATAGTGTACACAATTAAAGCACTAAACATATAGCATCAATTATACTTACTTTAATATATTTATGGGAGTTAGGGATCCATCTTAGAATTGGAATTTTGGTATTGCTATTGCATACCAAAAGCAAACAAGTAAGCAAGCAAACAAACAAACAAAGCCTGATAGCATAGTATGACCCCTAGCTGAGATTTTACAATATTTTACCTTCCTTTACTGGAATCATGTTAGATATTAAAATAGAATGTTTACTCAGATCCTAGTAATTTTAGAGAGCAGTAAAATGGCTCACATAGTTACCTTTTTTTTAACTGTGATGAAATAACTGTTGAAAGCAAACTTTATTTTAGTTTATAATCTTATAATCTTAGTTTATAATAATAATGAGCTAGCTATAGTGGGTGTAGTCTCAGAATAAGGCACTGGTTTGGGTTTGAATCCTCTTTCATGTTACAGGGCAGGAAACATTAGCCCTGGAGGAGGTAAAGGTCAACCTCTGAAGTCTCACCTTTCATAGCCTTCCCTATTCCCTTCATACATTCCAGACTCCTAGGAAGGCAATAGTCTTCAAAACAGCACCATACACTGATTTCAGACACTCAAAACAGGAGCTTGCAAAGTATATTTTAGATGCAAATAATAACCACACCATTCCTAGACATTCTCTAAATGAATCCTCTATGAACTCATAATTGATGCACAGAAATCTTGGACTATCATGCCCTAATGAAATTCTAATAAAGTAAGTCCATTATTTTAAAAATCACTACCATGGGAAACAAAATGTGAAAACAGTAACTCCGTGTAGCATTTAAGTAATTTTTGATAATAGCCATGGAGCTACATTATATAAGGGGATTAAAATATGACTTGGTGATTACAAAAATGTTGCCATTAATAGACACAGTTATCTAATTTATGTATTTATTCTGATGAATGCTGACAAATCAGTGATTTTTTTGAGATTCTTTTCCTTACTTAACTTTTATCACTTTTACCAGTCTACCTTGTGTTTTAACAGAGATGACTGTAGCTGCACTTTTCTTGTCCTTCGAGTTAAAACATATGAAGCTAATCAATTGCAGCTCCTTTTAGAAGCTCTGGGCCTTGCGAACAATCTCTTGTAAAGAGGGACTGACAGATTAAGCAATCTTCAGGCACTGTCCACCAGAGAGAACTTCTTCCTCTTTCACTGTAGTGCTGTAACAAGAGGACATAAAAATGCTTCAAAAATCCATCTATCTTAACTGAATTGGCAAACCTTTACTCTGGAACAGATTTAAAAATACCACTAAGGAGGCATCATTTCATTACCCATGAGAGAGGACACAGTGCCGGGAGACCTGTTAAGGTAATTTTCTCTGTCCCCATAGCCTGAAATTCCCACCCCATGCTTCCTCTTTAAAATAACTATGTCCCATCTGGGAAGTAATGAAATGAAAGAGATGAGGTTCTACTGATTTTATTTTGCATGAAATTCCATTAAGGCAAATATTCCCAATATTTCTAATGTAAACCACAGATATCTTTCAAATTAGAATAGTCTGTCATCTTTTCCATTAATGACCTGGAGGTTTTATGGAGTACAGTTTATTCATGTTATAGCATCATTTCAATCTTTATGTGAGTGTTTGATGCCACTGTTGTAGCTCTGATTGTTTTAGATTCATTTTTATGTTCACAATCTTCTCATCACATGTTCAATAATATTAACTATAATTCTGTTTTTTGTATTTTTTAATAATGTTGTTTGAAAGTTCCCTATATTCATATAATCTATTGAAAATATTCATATATCACTACCTTCCTCCTTCTCCCATAAGTTCCAACAACCTCATCTATATCACAGCTTTATATAAGATTTTCTTATTTATTTATTATTTTCATGTGAATGTGTATCTGTATATCTATATGTGTTTATTAGGTGTACCAAATGTGTGTAGAGGCCAAAAGAAGGCATGAGATCCCTTGAAAGTATTTCGGGAGAGCAATGAACATTCCTAAATGATAAGGCATCTCTCCAGTTATTATGTCATTTACTTATTCATTTTGTAATTGGTAATCCTCCAGTCGAATTAGGGCTGGCCATGGGCACATTTGAGTATGATCATCTACTGACCATATGGTCAAAATTTATCAGTGACCAAAAGAGAGTCACTTCCTTTTCTTCATCAGCCATTGACTGACAATTGTTTCTCCAAGGGGATATGACATGGGATACCCTAACCATGAGAACTGAAATTTTGCCTGGCTTCCTTTTGTACAGGTAAATACATATGGTATGAATTAATGCAGCAAAAAAAGGATATATATATAAAGGTTTCCAAAGGCTTGGATGATAGGAAGTTGATACAAATGCTCTATCCACAATTGAGCACTCAGTGTTAATTATCCTCAGAATTTTCATCATCTATGTGTTTATGTAGTAAATGCTATCATGGCAAAAATAGCTCCTCTGGCTAATAAGAGCAACACAAATCTGTGACTATAAACATACCTATTTAGAATGCCATTTGCTAGCTTGTTCATTTATAAAAATAACAACAGCTGTTTCTCTGTAGATCCATGATCTCTTGGGCTTGGATATTAGTTGACTGGGAAGAAGTCAAATCCCAAAGATGAGTAAATTCTGAAAAATCATCAAAGGCTTCCTTTGAAGTGTTCTTTTCTTTTTCAGCCTAACTCATCTAGGGCTTCCCTGTGTACTAATGAACTGTACCACATCCAAGTCATTTCAGGGAAGGGCAGAGGGAATTACAGAATACTCCTGCAGACTAAGGCCACTGATCACACTGAGACAAATCATTTACACACTCTTCCACTTCTTTTCTTACTTGCCCTAGAACACCTTCATAAAGGCTGAACTACACAATACGTTTATTGCTGTTCTTCTCTCTTGTTCAAACCTTGATACTTTCCTTACATCCTTTTCCCTGGCCCTGTAACAGATTTTTTTCCTTAAGTAGCATTGAGCTCAACACTACATTAACCAACTGCTTCCATGAATCAACACCCCATATTTTAAGTGAGAAAACTTCCTCTTTAAAAGATTCAGATGCGGCAGTTTTATAAGAATTGCAAATAAATGATGTAGTGTCTTTCTTTATGCTTTTCTTTAGGAAACTTATTATTTCAATCAATCTAACTATTATTAAAGTATTATTTAACCAATCACCCAATTAAGATGAGGTCTGCCAGATTTTTCAAATTCAAAGTTTTGCATTTGTATTTAATTAATAAGCATCTTCTATGAAATATAGACTATATGCATATCATGCTTCACATTAGGTCTTATTTACTAAATTTGTATACAATGGTTCATACCTAAACTGTATATTGCTATGATAATACCAGTAGTAATCAAGTATGCTTCATCTGGTCTACTAATGAGATAACTTTATTCTTTAAAATCTAGCAACATATGGCTTCATAATTCACTATTTCCTCTATCACACACAGATAAAATTAGTTCTTATTATTTTCTGAATTCATACATATCTACAACTGTATATTTGTCACAATGATATAAAGTGAGAATTTTCAATTTCTGATTTATGAATGCATACTTGTTATGAATTTTTAAATATAAAAATTTAATAAGGCATGTCAAATAATGATTTTTAAACACAGGTAAATTTCTTGATATTCCTTTCTTTTTGAGTCATCACCAATGATATTCATATGACTGTTATGTGGAAAAAAATTGCCCCCAAAACAGTTGGTAGAAACAATAATCTATGTTGTTGTTTCTCATTCTATTACTTTCATATACACAGATATGGTGGTCATGAAATTCAGTTCACATGATTGGGAAAGTGTAACTTTGTAAAATTCTGTATTCATATTACCATTAAATCAAGCTGTTGACTAAGTAATTGTCCACTTTGATTACTTGTGAGCTCTTTAAACTTGAGTCCAAAACCATCCATTGTACATTGCAATAATAATATATTGTTATAGCAAGTGATACTATCATTTACTCATTTGATGCACTGAGTTTATTACACTTGGGTTTAATGATGGAATAATATATTGAATTAATATATTGAAACTAAAAAGGGTTCCATATAGTCCAGAAAATGTGAACACATTCAGAAACTGTTTAGTTGTTAGGTAAAACTGTGTTTAGAAAGTTTTATATATTGATTTACACTGAGACAGACTTAGATTGCAAAGGTGTTAAATTGTTATAAAAAAAAAAGGGGGGGAGGTTTCAGATAATGTTATCGACAACAAACTAGAGTGATTTTTTTTATCCACAGAAATAGAGTTTAAACTTCTGTTTGTGTATATGGTGTCAGAGAAGTTAATTACATAATATCTTTTTGAAGAAAAAGTCCAGGTAAAACTACATTAATCAGATTTATATTTAAATTGAAGCATCTACATGTATCTACCTATCTAATATGTCCATGCAATTGCTACTGAATTCCTTGTTGTTATCTCTGAAACCAAAATAGAAGTTTCCACTAAGCATATTCTATTGGAGTTCACTCAGGAGTGAAACAGTAAGTGGCCCCAACATTGTTGGCTTCTTGGAAATAGGTATGAAAGGGTCAATTTTCAGGTAGAGTTCAGACAATGAGATAGTCAAGAAACCATGCTGTCAATTATTTGGGTAGAACAATGAATAAGTCATCATGTAGATTTTCAAGACAGATGCACTGTTTTTAAGGCAAAAAATTAGATGAATAGGAGAGATATGAGTCTTTCTCTGAAGCTTGTAAGAGTATAACAGGTTCCAGGTTGGGTGAAAGAGCTAATTTCAAGGGAATAAAGTGGGAAGTGATAAAGCAAAATACTAGATATCCTCCTCTTCCTCTTCATGTGCATTGATGTATACAACAACATGCTCAGATACTAAGTATATCCATTCTCTCTCACTTGTCTCTCTTCCTCTCTATCTCTCTCAACATGCACATTCGATTAAAAAAGACCAATACACAAATAGAATGAATGAAAATGTCAGTGAACTGGTGGTTAACAATGATGTAAATGAAAATAGAGTGGAAGGCATTGATGTTGAAATCAAAGGTTAATACCATGGAAAGTGACCTCTGAAACTGCTGCTAATAATCCTGGCTTTCTGATATGCATAGCCTTGTCACTGTCTCTCCTGGAAAGTCAGCCAGATGTATCCATCTCTCCTAATTTAGTAAAGTTATGTGATGTTCCTTTGAGACCGGGTCACAGAACTAGGTCTCTCTCTGATTCTCTTGCTTGCTTGTTATGCAGAAATCCAGCTGACATTTTCTGAACTGATTTAACTCTGAGTCACCTCTGACAAGAATCTATGTCTCTAGGTATCAAACAGTGAGAACCTGAGTCCTGACAGTAGTCACATGAGTGAGATGGTAGCTCATGTTAAGCTTTGATATATGGGAAGTTGTTGCTGGAGGGCTTCTCTCCAGGTTCCCCAAGCCCCGCAGTCCCACAATCCACGTATAAAATAATCACTCAGACGCTTATATCATTTATAAACTGTATGGCCATGGCAGCTTCTTGCTAACTGTTCTTATATCTTAAATTAACCCATTTTTATAAATCTATACCTTGCCACGTGGCTGGTGGCTTACCGGCATCTTCACATGCTGCTGGTCATGGCGACGGCTGCAGTGTCTCTCCAAGTCAGCCTTTCACTTCCCATAATTCTCCTCTCTCCTTGTCCCACCTACTTCCTGCCTGGCCACTGGCCAACCAGTGTTTTATTTATTGACCAATCAGAGCAATTTGACATACAGACCGTCCCACAGCAGGAAGTCTGAGCAAACACCTTAATCAAAGCCTTCTTGCAAACCCAAACATGAAAACACTACAATGAGCTGTACTCAGGTTTGTGACTCTTACCAAAAAAAAGCACACGTGGTCTCTATTATACAAATACGTTCACATGCTGGTTATCAAATGAGACTACAAAGTTGCTCTCGGTTATATAACAATATCATTTCAACATTCCATATTATGGAATTTGTTTTTATTTGCTTTTTGTTTTACATTACTTATAACATGGATACTACATCTTAAATCATTGACATACATGCTTCATAGACCAGAACTATTATAAAATCAAATGCAGTATTTGAAGGGGTATTAACAACATGTTTACATGAAGCAAAGACAGTGAAAGCATGCTCAGTTATCTACAATATATCACCTTCAAGTTTTAGTAAATATCATCAGTCAACCAATCAATAAAGTAATATAAACAGAGCACCTGCTAGATTCCGTATTTGATCCCACAAAATCCTTTTTGGTACTCCCCAAATCTGTGTTAGACTTCTTATATTAAATTGAGATTTGGAGAAATAACTTTTACCCTAGGTTTTATAGACAGAAAACAGCAGAAGAATGATTTGTATCTGAGAACATATAAGCAGATGTACTACATCTTATGGACATAACACTGTGTTCAGTAGTATCAGCTACTTCTTAACTCTGTATACCTGTCCCAGAAAGAAGCAACTTAGATTTTTATCCTGTTGTTTGTGTTTTAGGGCAGAACATCCTGACTGGGTTCATTATGAATCAAGTTTACATTCACCTGGGGAACTACTATGCTTCCTCTTCTGAGGAAATAAAATTGTTTCTTAGCACAGTGTTATCTATCATTTCAAAGTAAAAAAAGGCAAGAAGAAATACACTATTAAGATAAGAATTTGAAATATTTCAAGCAGTTTTTATCCATTCATTTATTCATATATTTGGAGAGTGTAAATACTGTTATGACGATGATATAACATGAAAGCAAACACGTGGCCCAGTTTATGTCTACTGTTGTTGGAATGAAATTGACAGAGGTCTTGGTCACTGTATTCTAGTTTACCGTCTTGTTCATACTGCCTTCAAACTTCTCACACATGCCTGGAAGCTAATATTACAGAGGAGCGTAACACATTACTATGACTTAACTTATGAAAGATACAATTCTTTTCTCTCATTTTCAAAAATTATACTTAATTAACCAGCAGTTTGAAATTTACAGGCTAGAGCACTTGAACCAGACATGTATCTATCAATATCACTGTCAACTGAGGTTTGATTACCTACATCCTCTCAACATAATGCAACATTTGTATAGATGCCCTGAAGAGGTAGAGCCCACTGATATCACTTTCTTTCCCATTATTTTACATAGTGCTTACACAATGCTAAACCCTAATACTGATATTTTCAGGTCTTGCCCTCACCTCTACCATTGATGCCAGGAAAGAGTAGAGTGGCAAAAGCTGAACTTAACTTTGGGTGTAAGTATAAATATTTATAATGCAGTTAGGCATTATGTTGCTTCAATAAAGTAGCAATAGTAGGTTCTCCTCTATGATACCAAACCTCACTGAACCCATGTAGCTGGCTAGGTTTCACATACCAAGTATGACTCCCCCCCCCCACACTTCCCCTGCAGGACTTATTAATTGAGAAATACTGGTTATTGCCGCTATTATACAATTAGGGTTATCATGTCATACTAGTCATTGATATGATTCAAAAATTTAAAGGTAATCCGAAGACACTACCTGTATTCCATTAGATGATCCAACCCACCTACTCACATATACACATCATGAAGCAGACTCAAAAATAAAATAAATGAACACGTGAAGTTTGGAGAGAAAAATGTTAGTGAGGATATGTCAGGATTGAAGGGGAGGGAATGTGGGTAAATTTGATCAAAACACATTATATGTGGTTGGAGCGTTAATCAGCAGTCAGCAGCATCTGTTGTTGTAAAAGACCCAGACTGAGCTTCCAGCACTCACGTAATGGCTCACAGCCGTCTTATACCTCCAGTTCCAACAGAGTCAACATCCTCTTCTGACTTCCATGGTGTGCATGTGTACATTCAGGCAAAACATTCATACACATAAAATAATATATAAATATAAGGAAATTAAACAGCCTACACATTATGAAATTAGCAAATAATAAAATGTTTTTCCAAAGAAAAGGTAGAGAAGCAAGAGGAAGTGCATGGCTCACACTGCCTAAATTCAATGGAGTAATGGACATTTCTGTTACTCTTCCCACTCATCTCTTTCTTCTGAGTTTTCTCTCAGGAAAGAGCATAAGGACATACAGTAAAGGTCAAGAATAATTTAAGTAGCAAAGCATGGTTATATATTCAGGTGTAACTGAAGAAGATACAGCTCTCTTGCAGATTGACTCTGATAGTTTAAATATCAACTCGCCACATCCAAAAACTACGTGGGTAGAGTGTTTCAGTTAAGGGATTACTTGGATAAGGTTGGTGTGTGGTTTTGTCTATGGGTATCATCTTGATCATTACTCATGATGTAGGAAGACACATTCCATTTTCAGTGACACCATTCCCTTAGCAGGATATTCTAAACAGTATGAACAGTAGAATGCTAGATGACATGGAATGGAAAACAAGTAAGCCAGCAGCATGAGAGATTAATTTCTCTGAGATCTTGACTGTGGGTCATGATGCAACCAGATGTCTACAACTCTGTTGCTGTGACTTCCCACATAATATAATCAGAAATTTTAAGAAAAATAATGCCTTCTCACCTTCACATTGCTTTTTTATCATGGTATTTATAACAATGAAAGAAATGGGAACTAAAGCAGACATCTAGGATCTGATGCCCATGGTTGATTTTATATAGTCAAAATGGATTCCATTTATTGTAACAATTGCATGTCTCATGAAAATGAGAAAACACCCATTCAAAGCAGCCTAAGGAAGGGAGGGTTTGTTTTTGCTTGCTGTTTGTAAGAATCAGTCCAAAACCCTGGAAAAGGCACACAGGAGGCAAAAGGAACCAGCTGCTGTCATTGCCTTAGTAGAGAAGAAGCTGAGCAGATGTGGACGTGGTACCAGGCTCTACAAACCAAAGACCCATCCCACTGACTGTACTTTCTAAGAATTACAAAATCTTCTTTATCAGTGTCACCAAACAACTAGAGAGCAAGTGTCCAAAAGTATGTGCCTGTTGGTGACATTTCACATTTACATCAGAGAACTAGTACCATGTAGAAAAAAATAATTAAATTGTGCTTTATATATCATTTAAGGCATAGCATTTCAGTTGCAAACATATTCTAAACACAAAATCAGGAGAAAACAGACTAACTTTGTTAAATCCTGAATGAGACAGTCCAGTTTTATTAAATCTCTGATTTTTTTAAAGTCACATGATAGTAAATAAAAGGCAAAGCAAATCTGAAGCTGTAGATGTTTTTCATTTCTCTTATACTTCATATTGATGGAAATAGCAGAGGAGGAATCTATGCTTGGCAATTCTTACTAAATCCTAAATAACCAAAACAACTCAAAATATCAAATGCTTTAATTAAATCTGAGGTTTGCACATGGAATACAAAAGCAAAGTATGAATAGAAATAAAGGGGATGATGATGTTTAGTGTAGAGCTATAATTAAATTTCTCATTTCATAATACTTGCCATAATTCTGTGATAAACGATGTTCAGAGAGAATTTTCTAGGGATAAAGTGTTTATCTCAGCAAAACGCAGAAGTCTAAAGACATCAGGTATTAGGCAGTAAATTACACCTTTGGAGTCTCTAAATGTCACCCCGCTGCTGAGGAAGAATTAATTTCTCATGTTATATATTTAGAACATACAAGAAAATGTCAAATCATGAAATAATTATCACATAATTAGTTTTATTATTAATAATAGTAATATATTTATGCTGTACTCCATAATCAGCAAGGTTCTCCCAGTAAGCTACACAGTAAAAATAAGTTAAACACTTACAAGATAATTAACTTTGTCAGGGTACTAAGCACTATTTAGCATACTACAATTGCAATTTAGCAGATGGCAGAATTTCAACTAAGTCAGAAAATGTGGCTATGTAGTTTTAATATATTGGTTTTATTATTCTCTGCAACTTACATTCTGTAGTTATTCTCCTCTGGGCAGTGTCCTTATACATACTTAGGAAGAATATAAATCTTTGGGTTGTTGTCTATAATGCCATTTTTTGAACTGGTAGTCTTTATAACAAATACTGTGATGAAAACTATAGTCAGTTAAACCATGTGTGATGAATATCTCCCTTTGAATCATTCAAGGATAGTATTAAAATGCTTTGAATGACAAAACCAATTGTCAAGACATCTCTGAGTAACAGTAGACCTTTCTTGTAGAAGTAATTTATTCAACTAGATTTTAAAATACTAAAATCATATTTCAAAACTCTATTTTAATATTTCATAATGTGTACAATGAAATCCGATCATGTCTACCCTCACTTACCCCTTTCTATGTCCCTTCTTATGCCATCATCAGAAGTCAGACTTGTCTCTTCCTTTTTTTCATTTACAATTAAAAATATTATACCTTATCATTTCTTTTTTCTTCTTTTATGAGGAAAGAAATCAGATGAAATTTTATTTTTTTCATTTATTGAAAGAAACTTATACTAAACTCGTGTTTTCCTGAGGAAAGGTGTTTATTATTATTCATAAATATAAAAAATAAGAAAAAGTTTGCATATATTTTGCTTTTATTGAAATATGTTTTTTGTTTCCTTAGAAAATGCTTTTTAGTTATATCCTTGTGGTAGATGACTTGCATGTCCCTTCAACCTTGTCACACCAATTTTATTTGATATCTTCTGTCTTTGTGACACTCTGATTTATCATTCAAGTTTTCTGGGCATTGAAATAAGTGATTATAGGTTGCTCAGTGTCACGGTACAAGCAATGGACATTGTGATTGATTGGCTATCATTATTTGTTAAGGAAATTTGTAGTGATTGGTGACAGTGGAAATTACCATGTTTACAGCACATCATGCTGATTTGTAACATGGAAATATTACAGATTACAAGCAATAATTTAGTTATCCTAAAAACAAAAACATGACAGAGAGACATTAAGCTAGAAAAATGGCGAAAAAGTCATTATTTTGAAATAATAATACAAACCAATAGTAAAATACATGATTGGGGAAACCTGGGATATGTTTAAAGGAGGTCTTTTAAATTTTGCATCTGCATTTGCTCATCTTCTGAAATGACTTATTTTGACTCAAGCAATAGATGCTTTGCTCAATTCTTCCTAAGATCTGAAAAGAATGTCCTTAATAATGCTCCCAAAGAAAATCCACTTTTTGCTAAACTCAAATGCTTTCTTTGTTCAAAATCACTTACTCATGATGAGTTGTGAAAAAGCAGCCAATATAATTGACAATTTCTAGTTTCTTCCTTTTCTTGTTCATTAAATTTCTCTATAGCATGAATTTTCAGAATGTTTGTAACAAGGCATACCAATTTGTTTGGGTTACTTATGATGAACTCAACTATAAGTTATCAATGTGTGTATATGATACTCTGGAAGAATTGTAGGAATAAAATAAATAATATTCTGACCAATTAATATTGGTAATTTTATATTTTTTTCAAGTCATAGTTTATTGTCTCTCAGTTAGGAATTCATTTCTTCAGCCTGTTGTAAAAATACATGTCCTTTAAATATTTTTTCTGTGTTATTTTATTTCCTGTTCTTATGTTATATTGTTCCTGTGTCTTCTTATAGATTTATCTTCTTTCTACACCTGAAGTGTGGCAGGCAGGATTTTCTAATACCCAGAGTGTATTTAAAAAAAAAAGGAAGAGTTACTTTTCTAGCATCCAGCCCCTGTTAGTACATAAGAGTACAGCACTTCATGATAGCTTGCACATTCTTATTCTCACAATTCTGACACAAGGTCACTGGTCAACCAAGCCAGCAGTAAATGGCACTCCAAGCAGCTAAAATATTGATTTGTCAAAAGTTTGAGAGGGTGTTCTTGCAGTCAGGATTATTGAGAAGGAACCAAGAAAACTTCTTCCTCATACAATTGTAATATTTATGGATTTTCCAATAAACTTGAGATCTCCATTTCTGAGAGGCAGTACCTTACAAGGATAGTATATCTCAACCATAGGTTTAGTAACTGCTCCTTAAAATTTTCACTGCAGAAGTAGATAGAGTGCCTAGCATGCATGAAGCCCTGGGTTTGATCTTCAGCAGAGAAAAAACAAAAACAAACAAACAAACAACAACAAAATAAGCCAAGGAAATGAATGTACATAGTAGCATCTCCAGAAAGGAGATGGAAACAGGAGGGTCATAAATTCAAGTTCATTTTTGACTATATAGCAAGTTTGAAACCAGTAAAAATGAAATGTGACCCTGTCTTTAAAAGAAACCAGTACCTTGAATTTCTCCTCATTTCTTTCATATCAAAACAACTTTTCTAATCATGTAACAGTTAACAATTCATTTTATTAGTTTACACTAGATGTACAAAATAACAGATTAAATCATGACATTTTCACACTGTGGTGATTACTATGGATGACTTGACTGCATCTATAATAGCTAGGAGAAAAGCTTCTGTGCATTTTTATATGATTTAAATGAGGTTGTCTTCTGGATGAGCCTGTGAGGACATCTATATTAGGTTATTTGATGTGAGAAGATTGATTTTAATGGAGGGTGGCAACAGTCTGTGCACTGCGGTTATGAGGTGAGCAGAAAGCAACAGGTGAGTTGGGCATAATTCTTCATCACAGTACTGAACTGTGGATTAAATGAGAGCAGCCTTCTAAATATTTAAACAGCCTCTACTTATTTACTGTCTTTTGCATATTATACATATAAAAGAACACATGTGATTAGCACTACTGATTCCGATATATGTTGATAAAATGGTGAGCCCTCGTTCAAAGTGTTTATGTATAAATGAGGAGGTTTTCATGTTAATTGCTAATGATTATTTTGGTGTGTAAATAAGCCATTTCTCTGCTTTTCATCTGTTCAGTTCACTTAGATTCCATACATATTCAATAATTTCATTCCTTGTACTTTATTGCTATGGTTAAAAGAGTAAGTACCCATAATGACTGAAAATAAAAATAGTGGGTTACCATGCCTCAAACCCAATTTCACAACATAGTCTTTCAGTTTCCTCCCATTTCTTATAATACCCACTATGGGCTTACCATGTATAGTGTGATTTATTGAGATCTTGTCCTTCTATTGCTAATGTCTTGCTGACTGTCATCATGGGGGATAGTAAAATTTTGTCACTTTTCAGAGTCTATTGTTATGTTCTTGCCCACATCATCATTGATTATATATCATTTAAGTTTGTATAAATTAACCCAACTTTGTTTCTTTAAAATGAAACCAGTTTTAGCATATAGTTGACCTCATATTTAGTTTTGTTTGCATCTATGTTCATCAAAGACGATAATCAAAACTTTTGCTATAACAGTGTGTCCTAATTATGGTATTGTCTCAGAGATACACCACTTTCATAGAATGAAATAGCAGGGGTGATTATCTTTCTGTTTTAATAGAGAAGGTTGAGGAATAATGTTGTTCTTTATTTTATAAATGTCAGATATAACCGAATAGTGAATCATACATAAATTTTGTTGTTTTAATCACCATTGTGTGAGAGTGATTTTTCATTGTTGTTTACATCTCACTGTCTATTACTGTCCATAGAATACACAGGGTGAAAGGGAAGAAGTGACTTACAAAAGACATCCTCTGTTCTCAGAAACTGGCATGCACTTACCTTGAACACACACACAGACAAAATGCACAAACACAGTGGTGCGGGTACATAAAACCACAGAAAATAAATACATAGTGAGAAATTCCTAAACCAATGACAATCTGGATTTCAGGATGATCTGTGTTAACATTTCACTTCTGATATTAATGATACTCCATTCTTGCATTCTTTTTATTTTTTCCTCTTACTGAAAATAAACTTTCTTTACTCATATAATATATATTGATAATAGTTTCTCCTCCCTCTACTCCTCCCAGCTCCTTCCCACCTCCTCTCCCATCTGGATCTATCCACTCCTTGGCTCTCATTGGAAAACTAACAGGCTTCTAAGGAAAAATGTTAAAGTAAAATAATATAAGATAAAAACCAAAACTAAAACATCATATTAAATCACAAGAAACAATCAGAGGGAAAGAACCCAAATAAAGAAAAAATAATAAACAGATATAGATGCAAAGCCCCACTTGTTTGCACACTCAGGGATCCAATGAAAACATTAAATTGAAAGCCATAATTTATACATATATACAAAGGCCCTGCTGGTCAAAAAGAGAGAAATGAAATACAGATATTTGCTGTGGATATTGCTCTATATAAATAAAACACTAATGGCCAGTGACCAGGCAGGAAGTAGGTTGCCAGGCAGGAAGTAGGTGGGACAAGGAGAGAGGAGAATTCTGGGAAGTGGAAGACTGAGGAGGGAGACACTGCAGCCACCGCCTGGAGAAGCAGCATGTAAAGACTGGTAAGCCACCAGTCACGTGGCAAGGTATAGATTTATAAAAATGGGTTAATTTAAGATAAAAGAACAGTTAGCAAGAAGCCTGTCACGGCCATACAGTTTATAAGTGATATAAGCGTCTGAGTGATTATTTTATAAGTGGATTGTGGGACTGCAGGGCTTGGGGAACCTGGAGAGAAACCATCCAGCAACAGATATTAAATGTATTAGATGGATATTATTATATATAATAAAATGAAAAGTAAGATAACTTAAAAGGAGGATTTTTTTTTAAAGCCCAACTTGGTATTATGAGACAAGGAATATCCAAAGATGCCACTGAGTTTATTTCTTTGGCCATCTACTTGTGGGCATGCAGCTTACCCTTAACAGTAATTTGTTTCCCCCGTGAGATTCCCTGGGAGAAAACTAAATTTCCATGTACAAGTTGTTATCAATTGGAGATAGCTTCTGGGTTAGAATTGGAGGCATCTGTCCACTTCTCCATTCTGCTCTAGGACCCATCTGGTGCAGATGTGTGCAAGGTCTCTGCGTGTTGCCTCAGTCTCTGTGATTTCATACTGTGCTTCCATCCAATTGATTTCAAGTGCCTTCTTTCCTTGGTGGCCTCCAGACTCCTTAGTTCTTATACTCTTTCTATGTATTCTTCCAACAAGTTGAGTGTCCCTGAGCCCTAAGGAGAGGGATTTAATGGAGACAACCCATTTAGGACTAACTGTTCCAAAGTATCTTATTCTGTGCATATTGTTTGGCTGTGGGTCTCTGTATTTCTTCCCTTCTGCTGTAGGAAGAAACTTCACTGATGATGGATGAACTAGGCCCTGATCTATGGATATAGCAGACAGTCATTTAATTGCTGTGTTTTTTTAGTAGAAAAGTAGTATTTGGTTTTACACTAGGTAACTGAGCTATCTAGTCCCTGGTTTTTAGTTACCATAGCAGTGTCGGGTATGGGTTTCATCTTGTAGAGTGAGCCTAAAGTCAAATCAAATATTGGTTTGTTACATCCACGAGCTTTTTGGCTAGGTTGGTGTTTATGTTTCTCATTTGTTAGCCTGTATAGGACTTACCCTCTACCAAAGACACTAGTTTGTACAGGTGAAGGCTCTGGGTAGGCAGAAGCACAACTTTGCATCTTCTATGAGCTGTGTAGGTGTTGTCTTCAACAGTAGGAATTTACAACAAGTGTACAGAGATCAACCTATAATTTTGTGAACAAACTAGGTTGTTAGGGGGTTCCCATGGGGCCTCTTTGAGCAAGAACTTAATTAGATGTAACCCATTCCCAGTACTGAAAATTTCGTTTGGTGACAAACCAGTTTGAGCCCAATATCTCCCCATTATTTGGCAATTTCAATTAGATTGTCTTTGTATATGTATATATTTTTTACAAACATTTTACTGTATTATTTTTATACTATACTTCAAATGGCCTTTAATTTCAGCTTTCTCTTCATAGAAACCCCACATTCTCCTCTTCTTTCCCCCTCCTAATGGATCTTCACATTCCTGTTCTATGACCCTGAAGCACAGCCCTAGGTAGCAGGCAACTCTTCTACCTGCCTATGACCTTGAAGTACCTGCCCATGGGGCGTGGCCTCTGGCTACCCTTAAGACTTGAGATGCACATATGCTCTTTTCTCTCCCTCTTGGGCTTGGATGTGGGACTGACTCAGGTGTCCAGAACAGCAGGAGACTGTGCCCCAGCGCTCCAGAATCTGTGACAATTCTGTCCTGTATGGTGAGTTTTTCTTCTCTAATAAATCCCTTTGTCCTTTAAGCAGACTTTCCTACATTCCAGTCCTCCATCCATACATGAACCCATAAATATCTACTCTATTTCTCTTTCCAGACAAGATCTACTTCTTTCCCCAAGTACCTTACCCTATACCTATTCTGTGTGGTTTTACTGATTACAGGCTGGTTATTATTAACTTAACAGTTAATGCCTACATACAAATAAATATATATCCTAATTTATTTCTGGGTCAGAGTTACCTCACTCAGGTTGATTTTTTTTCTAGTTTCATCTATTTTTCTGTGAATTTCATAATTTCATTTTTAATGGTATAGTAATCCTCTAGTGTGTAAATGCATATATTTTCTTTATTCATTCATCAGTTAAGGGACATCTAGGTTGTGTTCAATTTCTATTATTAATACCCCAGCAATGAATATAGTGAGCAAGTATCTTTGTAGTAGTATGAAGCATTCTTTGCATTTATGCCCAAGTCATATACCTGAATCTTAAAACAGAGCAATTCCCATGTTACTGTGAAACAGCCCCACTGATGTCCATATGTGATTTAAGCTGTAGTAGTGTTTTGCTGTTTGCTTGTTTGTTTGTTTGAACTTGGGCCCCATTGTGGTTGACATGTAGATATTAAGAATTACAATGTCTTTTTGGTGAATTTTTACTTTGATGAATATATGCTGCCCTTCCCTATCTCTTCTGGTAAGTTTTGGTTTGAAGTCTATTTTGACAGGTATTAAAGTGGCTGCATCAGCTTGTTTCTTATGTCTATTTGCTTGGAATATCATTTCTCATCCTTCTACCCAGAGATGATGTCTGTCCTTGATGTGTCCTGTTGTTGGATGTAGCAGAAGTATGGGTTCTGTTTTCATATCTATTTTATTAGTCTGTATCTTTTTATTGGGAATTGAGACCATTGTTGTTGATAGATATCAATGATCACTGTTTTTTGATTCCTGTTATTTTATTGTTATAGTGTGTGTGTGTAATTTGCCAGTCTGGGATTACTTAATCCTTATAATTTCTTGGGTGTTATTAACCTCTTTATTTTGGAGTTTTCATTCACATGCATTCTGTTAAGGTGTATTTGTAGATTAGGTACTGCATAAAATTGAGTTTATCAGGGAATCTCTCAATTTTTTGCAATTGTATTTAAATGTTTTGCATGGTATAGTTGTCTGGGCATCTGTGATTACTTAGAACATTTGTCCAGTTCCTTCTATCTTTTAGATTCTCTATTGAGAATCAGGGTTTTTTTTTTTTTTTTTTTTTTTTTTTTTTTTGGTTTTTCGAGACAGGGTTTCTCTGTGTAGCTTTGCGCCTTTCCTGGAGCTCACTTGGTAGCCCATGCTGGCCTCGAACTCACAGAGATCCGCCTGGCTCTGCCTCCCGAGTGCTGGGATTAAAGGCGTGCGCCACCACCGCCCGGCTAAGTTACTTGTTCTTTTACCCTTGAAGCTTTATATATTTTGTCTCTGTTTCATAAATTTAGGGGTTTGGATTGTTGTGTGTTGAGTGGACTTTCTTTTCTGGTCCAGTCTGTTTGGTGTTCTATATGCTTCTTGTACTTTAATAGGCACCTCTTTAATTTAAGGACATTTTTCTTCTATGATTTTGTTGAAAATATTTTCTGTGATCTGTGTTTCTTCTCCTATCTCTATTAGTCTTGGATTTTTATCTTTTCCCAGTGTCCTAGATTTCCTGGATATTTTCTGCCAGGATTTTTTTACATTGGTTCTGTGTTTCTTATTTTAATAAGATGGTTGGTTACATCTACATCTTTTTTTTTTTTTCAATGTAAAAGAGAAAGCTGAGAGGTCAGAGCTCAGAGCTAAAATCTTACCTCCTGCAGTGCTCCTAGCTTCCCCGAAAGAGAGAGAGAGCTATTTCCTGTGTGTCTGTCTTTAAATAGTCTTTCTGTTCTGCCTTCTCATTGGTTGTAAACCCAAACACATAACTGCCTCGTCATTGCCTGTAAGTACCGCCCCCCCAGGTCTTAAAGGTGTATGTCTCCAATGCTGGCTGTATCCCTGAACACACAGAAATCTACCTAGCTCTTCTACCAAGTGCTGGGATTAAAGGCGTGTGCCACCACCACCACCACCACCACCACCACCACCACCACCACCACCACCACCACCATGCTCTTGCTATGGCTCTAATAGCTCTGACCCCAGGGCAACTTTATTTATTAACATACAATTAAAATCACATTTCAGTACAAATAAAATACCACTGCTAGGTCATCCTTGTGGATTTCTGGGAGTTTCCCTGGCATCAGATTTCTCCTTCATCTCAAATTAGCCCCCTCTATCAAGATATCTCTTTCATTACTCTCCTGCATAGTTCTGCCCCCAACTTGATCAATCCAATCCCTCATGTTCTCATCTCCCTATCCACCACCTTCCTTCTTCCCACCACTCTCAGTTTACCCAGGAGGGCTCATATAGTTCCCCTTCCTAGGGAAATCAATGAGTCCCTTTTAGGTTATTCTATGAACTACTGCTCTGATTTTTGATACTCTTCCCCATATCTATTCTTATATGGTTTTATTATGAGTGGGCATTGCAAATTCAATATGCTAATTTATGTTAGCTATCAGTGATTTTTCTCATAATGCTTTAGAAATCATTAAAACTGTATTTCATTGTTAAAATAGTTTCAAATTCACTACATTTTTCTCTCCCTCTGTCTTTTAGGAAACTGAATACAGTAGAAGCTTATTAAAATATATACATATATGAAGGTAAACTAAATGAAATTTTCAAATAGCAGGACAGACAGAGCCCCAACTAGAAATCTCTTATCACCAAATGAAGCTTCCAGGAATGGGTTACATCTAATTGAGTTATTGACCAAAGAGGTCCCATGGGAGCCACTAAACAGCCCAGACTATTGACAAGGCCTTTGATTGCTCTCTATAAACTTACTACATGACTCAATTGTTGATGACAACACACCTATAGAACTCATGGAATGGGGAGGAGTCAAGCTGGTGCCTACATGGAACCTTCACTCCTATGAGCTGGTATTCTTGATACTAGAAGTAATTCTGTGTACTACCAAAGTAGAAATGCAAACAGCAGTCCAGCTACAAACCCATTTACCTATAACGGTGTCCTGCCTGTAAGATATTCTAGTGAAATAGTGGTATAAAACTTGTCAGAGTCAATTAAAATTAAAAATTCCCAAACCCGCCTCTTTGAAAGTAACTACTAATAACATGACCATAATTTGATGGAAGTTTATTGCAATCTCTCAATCCTTTAGAAATGTAAGTTGTTATCATTTTGCCTATATTAGCACATTTATGTAATTATTTTTACACATATACATATTTCATTTATACGATAATGTATTGTAATATGCTAGGTGCTGGGAAATTTTCCAAAGGATAATAAATTCTGCAATTCTGTATGCTATCTTCATAGTGAAATATTATTAAATAGCTTGAGAAAAGATTCTGAATATCATCTATTCCACAATATTATGCGTTATATTCTTCTGCTGTTAATCATTACTGATTTGAACTATCAGATAATAAGATTTCCCTTATTATTTCCTCACTGATTCCTCCTTTCTAATTATATATTCTCTCACAATATTACTCATGATATTCCATTGAAGATGTTATAAAACTTTTTTCTTACTAATTGATCTTATCATTGATATCAAACTGTTCTTTAGTGTACTGTGAAATAACTGGGAGCCTTGAGAGATTTTCTGAAAAATCACATAACTAATTATTGCTTGGTGATGACTCATGATGATAGAGTAGAAATTATTTAAATCTACTTTAAATGTGGGAATATTATTAGCATGAATTTTTTATGTAAAACTGATTTTTTAATTTATTTTAGCAAAATCTTAATAAAGATGTCAGTTAAGAAAAATATACTTTGAAAGTGAATGTCTGTGAGACATAAGTTAGGTGAATAACCTAATGGTATACCCTGAGCACTATATCAATGGCAATTTTGTCTGTTGAGTACAATGGGGGAGTTCGTAATTCTTGAAGGCTTACAACTGACTGAATACTTATGTATCCCCAAATAGTACCCCTAAAATCATCCTCACTCAAAAAATATGTTAGGAAGGAAACTTGGTCTTTTTGTGATGTTTTTCCATAAGAATGTAAATCTTGGAATCTATTGTCTTCAAGGAGAAGGAATCCTGCAAATAATTTCTCGCTCTGGCATGTAAGGTTACAGTGGAGGCAATATTGGCTTAGGAAATATAACTTGACCAGACATCCAATCTACTGACATATTCTCTCTATCTCAAATTGTAAAAAGCTTCTGCTGCTATAACCTACATAGTTTGTGTTGTTCTTGTTTATGATATGTACATCATAACCTAATTGTTAAGTAAAGTATATTGGTAGCCCTAAGTACAAATGTAGTAGCAAGAGGAAGTTGATACAATTAGAGAGAGTGAAATTCCATTTGGGCATTATCATGGGAGTGCTTCACTGTTTCTTAGGCTAGGTTTTCTTCAGAAAGGTTTGGGATGGAAGTGTTTCCAGTATTCTAACTCTGTCATGATTATCTGCCTAAAAGGCAGAGAATGCTTGTCTATCTCTTAAGATTCTTTTCCATTAGCCATTCTCTTTATATGGTTGGATTTTGAGGGAACATTTGCCAAAGCAGCAATATTTGTCTCAAATATCATCAGTATAAATTCTGCTAAGCATGTGGAAATACACCAGTATCCCGAACAATCAAAATGCCACGATAATTGCAAGTTTCGGGCAAGATATGGATACAACAGGAGAAACTGTCTAAAAAATTAAAAATTATTTAAGAAAGTAAATATTGAAAAATATAAGTAATGTATCCATATTTGTGTATATATTGACATTATGTACACATACACCTGATAGAGTCACATTCATTTATATTACAAGATTTCCAATTTATTGTATATACTATGACAATAGAATGTACCAAGGACTAAGTTATTTGTCCCATTCAATTACTTGGTCAACTCTCAGTATGAATTCATAATTATTCTTGCTTCAAATCCTAACATCTTTTCTCAAGACAACAAATTTATTCCTTCTCAGAGCAGGTGCATGAGAAAAACATAGCAAATGAATTACTTCAATGAAAATAAATAAAAAGAACATATATTTAAGGAGTCCACAGTATGTCAGACAGTTTTTCTTTTCATTTCCAAGAGAAGTTCCAGATTGTATGGTATATCCATTAATTTATTTTCCAGTCCTCTTGGATAATAAAGTGAAATATGAAGAAAAACAAGTTATTTTATCTAGGTTAACAATGATTGCTTGAGGTATGTACATGTTAAAGATGATTGAGATAAAATAATAACAATAACAACAAAACAACAACAATAATTATACACAAGAGATAACATTTGTATTGTTTATTTCCATATTACAATGAAGGCTTTCTTTATGTAAGCATGCATTTTATGTGGAATTTTTACTATGATAACAGACCAAAAAAAATCAGGTTCTTAAGTGGGCTTATACTGAATCATAGTTTTAGTCATCATTTCCAATTCTATATATTCTAGGATACCAAAACAAAACACAGGATGCCACAAATAAAATTATGCTATTTTGCGTGACAATTTCCTGGTCTCATAAATACTCCATGTGTTTTCATAACTACAAATACTATCATTATTAAAATATCTATGAGTGGTAGAACTTTAAACTTCTTGTCACTAAGAAGGTTGGAATAGCAAGACTTTTGATTGATGAAGACCTATTTCCCATTCACAATTAAAAATTGATATCTGTTTTTTTTAGAATTGGCCAAGAAGACCAAGCAAAGTGCAAAGAGGTAATGGTTAGCTGCTTTCTCTTTTTGAACATACATAGAATATTCTTGGAAAATTATAAGAAATTAAAAGTCCCAGTATGCTGTTTGCCTTTCCTGACAAGTTTATTAAGGTAATGTGAGAAGAGATAGGGTTCAGACACCAAAGTGGTAAGACAACCTGCCTAAAATCCAGAAAGAAAACTCAAGATAATCTTTGGGAAACCCACCCTTTATTAAGATTTGTTTAATTCATGCTTTTATTGGTGAGATTCATTGTCTTCATTGACATTATATGATCACCCAAATTTCACAACTTACATTACTTTTACTTTCATTGATGCATACTGTACCCACAGTCATGCAATGGCATCCAATTATCACTGAGCTATTACCAAGAACACTCTCTAGATGCTACAAACCCTGTGTTCTACCTAACCTGCCTTCACTCTGAAGCTGGGTATCAATAGATATTTTTTTCCCTATTTCCACAGTTTTGCATTGATAGCAAATTCATTCAGTGTTAATATCTTCCAGATTTTTTTTACTTCATGGTTTGTATTTGAAGTACCTCATATCTTTTCATAGCTTGATGGTACATTATTTCTTAGCACGAAACAATGCTCTATTCTCTCTATGTACGAGTTTATTTTATTTATAGAATATCTGAATGGTATCTTGCTGGCTGAAATATTTTGTAATGAGTAAGTCTTCTGTGAACATCTGCATGAATGTTTTTATGTACAAAAATATCTTCAGCTAATTTGGGTAAATAATGGAGTGTGATTCCTGGACTTAATCATAAAAATTAATCATAAATATCTGTTTATTCTTACAAAGTGGTTATACCCATGTATATCTCTACTACAAATTAATGAGGGAGTTAGATATTACAAATTATTTTACTTTTCATGGAGCATAGATCTGCGGGGACGTCAATAAAAACATGTCCCTAGCATAGCATGATATATTTACACATGACTACAAATCTTTCACTCTCTATTTTCCCTTTTCTTTAAATTTTTTAAAATATATAAAATTGGGTCGGGCGTTGGTGGCACACGCCTTTAATCCCAGCACTCGGGAGGCAGAGCCAGGCGGATCTCTGTGAGTTTGAGGCCAGCCTGGGCTACCAAGTGAGCTCCAGGAAAGGCGCAAAGCTGCACAGAGAAACCCTGTCTCGAAAAACCAAAAAAAAAAAAAATATATAAAATTGTGAGGATTATAATTCTGGGACAAAGAGGACTAGGGCTATTGATGACAAAGAAAATAATGTATTGAATTAATAACTAATAAATGAGAATGCAACACTTTAATCAGCTATTAGAATCATTCCAGGATTGGTAGTCTATAACGCTTGAGTATAATTTTTGTAGTTGTTGTGAAGAAATTGATGACTTGAATCTGTGCCATCAGATCCATATTCTCTATTAAACCAGCTTTTAAAACAGACTGAGTTAATGTGGAAGAAATTCTGAGAGAAATGACTAATGAGAAGGATTCTGAGTAGCCAATTCCTTGCTGTGTTTGTGATGCATTGCATAGTCTGGACAGAGACAAATAGCCTTCTCATAGTATTTTTCTTTAGAAAACCAGTTTCTCAAATCCATAAGATCTGTAGTAGCGATTAATAAAACGTAAAAAGAGATTGATTGAATAGCAGAAAGAGTTAAACTCTAAGAATCAACTATATCCAGGTCAAAAGCCCTGACAGACTATCAATTTGCACAGTAAAAAGTTCTGGGATAAGAGCCAAGAGAGATCACACCAAGATAAAGAGCTGTAAATCTTAAGAATGATGTTCTCTCTCTCTCTCTCTCTCTCTCTCTCTCTCTCTCTCTCTCTCTCTCTCTCTCTCTCTCTCTCTCTCCATGACCACCTTACTTACCTCACTCTTTTTAAACTTGAGTGAATTTTCCTTAAAATCTCAAAAGTATATGGAGCAGAGCTACAAATGTAAGTATGACAAATCCTAATTCTTGATATAATATTCATTAAAGTCAGAAATACCTGGAGATACCCTAAACTACATGTGCTATAATTTAGTGATTTTATGGAAGGAAAAGTTGTATTCTATGTTATTTGAAAAACTACTATATTTTTTTGAGAAAAATAAAAGAACTTGAAGATTATGTTTCTATATTGAAGACTGAAAATTCTATGTCAATTTATGGGGATGTTGCAAAAAAAGAAAAACAACCTTTAATAATTAGAGTTCATAAAGTACAGGCCACTGTTAATTGGACATTATAAATGACACATCAGAGAGTCTAATGCTCAGCCAAATTGTAATCTTCAAGAAAGTAATAGTTATTACATGAGCTACTGATAAAAAATTAACAATTTCGGCCGGGCGGTGGTGGCGCACACCTTTAATCCCAGCACTCAGGAGGCAGAGGCAGGCGGATCTCTGTGAGTTCGAGGCCAGCCTGGGCTACCAAGTGAGCTCCAGGAAAGGCGCAAAACTACGCAGAGAAACCCTGTCTCGAAAAACCAAAAAAAAAAGAAAGAAAATTAACAATTGCATAAGTTTTGATGGAAATATGAAAGACCTAAACTCCTATTTATTATTTGATACTATGTAGATGACACTTTGAAACTATCTCTGGACATTATTCACTAAACAAAATTGATGTGAGGTGTATTTTGAAATAAGCCTTTATATTATGATATATGATACAGAAGTTCACATCAATTTTTAAAATTAAATGAGGAGTTTTTGTTGTTATTTGTTTCCTTTGGGATACATTATATGGTGTGAAGAAAATAGAATTTGTAAAACATACAGAGTTGAAATGTCACTCACTCAAACCAAGACTTAAGCTATTAAAACTCAGAACTTTGGGTGAGGGTGATATTTTATATTTCCTCTATATTAAAGAAAGGCATCATTCCAACATCTCTGTTGATATTAGTAGTAGATTAATGATGGTTTCATGGGTAAATGTAATTTTAGACAATTAAGTTTTCTATGGAAATGAATAACTAGAGACACATAGTTAATATATTTTACCTTTGATACTTATAATGCATGAGGGAAATGAATACTATTTTCTAGATGTTGGAATCTTCAAGGAAGTTTCTAGAATCCAATACAGGCACTCTTGCTGTGCTTTGGTATCACTTATTTAGACAACATATGAAGATAATAGAATTTCAATAATCCTCCTCAGTATATTTTACCAGATCTTTTACAAGCTGATGTTTATTGTAAGCTGGTAAAGTCCTAAGGACCACCACTTGTTGATACTCTATTCCTGAAAATGCACATTTGTAGCTCAACTTATTTATATTTATTGCTGCTATCTGTATTCTCCTGCCAAGTGTATATTGCCACTATACTTGATTTTAATTTTGGTGAGTCTCAGATAAATACCAAGGCTTGACAAAAAAAAGCATTATACCAATATGGCCTTAGTGTCTTGTCAGTAAGCACTTAACAGATCATAGTTGGAGAGATTTCCCATGTAAGTCACAGTTGGACAAACAGAGGATATGCAGCGGATCATTTGAGTTTCTGAGAATGAAGTTTCGGTGAGCTCCTTCTTGATAATCAAAGCTAATTATCCCTAACAGGAGAATGACACATTTTGCTGAATTTTGGAATGTGAAACCTGAAGTGAAGGAGCAATAGCAGTCAAAGTTTAATTTTAACACTTATAATCTCTAATAAAAAAACAAAAACAAAATGAAACAAAAAACTCTTTTGCTGTGGGATGTCTTTCTGTACTCTGTGAATATGTATTGCTTTGATTGGTTGATAAATAAAGCTCCATTGATCTATGGTAGGGCAGGATGGAGCCAGGCAGGAAAATCCAAGAGAGATAGGGGGAGGAGAAAGAAGAGAAAGGAGACGCTGCTAGCTGCTACCAGGAGAAGCAAAATTGTGAAAATACTGGTAAGCCACAACCATGTGGCAAAGTATAGATTTATAGAAATGAATTAATTGAAGATGTAAGAGCTAGCTAGCAAGAAGCCTGAGCCATTAGGCCATATAGTTTGCAAATAATACAAGCCTCTTTGTGTTTATTTGGGACCAAGTGGCTGTGGGACACAGGTGGGAGAGATTCATTCTGACTGCAGGGCCCAGGCAGGGACACAGGAAAACTTCCAGCTACACTCCTTTTGGATGCAAGGTTCTAAATGAACGACAGACTTGCACAAATGGGAATTCCAAAATTCTCCATTGAGTCCTTTTAAGAATACCATTAATCAAGGGTTCTTACTTACCATATGAAGAACCATGAACTGATTTTATTGATTATATCAATTTAGAATATAAGCTATATGCTTCTGTGGGATAATACTTTTGAACACTGATTTAATAAAATGCTGTTTGGCCTGTAGCCAGGCAGGAAGTATAAGTGGTATAGCAGACAAGGAGAATTCTGGGAAGAGGAAGGCTGAGTCAAGAGATGCCAGCCCACCGTCCAGGGAGCAGCATGTAATGGCACACAGGTAAAGCCACAGAAAATGTGATGACATATAGATTAACAGAAATGGGTTGACTTTAAGTGTAAGTGCTAGTCAGTAGTAAGCCTGAGCTAATGGCCAATCAGTTAAATTTATATAAGCCTCTGTGTGCTTACTTGGGGGATGCAAGTGGGAGAGATTTGTCCTGACTGCTGGCCAGCTGGGACACAGGAAAATTTTCAGCTATAATATGCTTGCATATGTACCCATATTCATAGAATATTCCATTAATATTATACTTTAGCTGCAAGTTCAACAGGCCATCCATTTGCTATCTTGTTTTGTTTGTTTGTTTATTTCTTTTTCATGTTGGTGTCATTGTTCAGATACGGTCTCAGGATCAACTTTCTATTCATCTGAAAATAGCCTTGAATTCCTAATTCTTCTACATCTATCTCTTGAATTTTAAGATTATAGTTCATTTGCTTTACTATGCCAGTATTTTCTGGGTTCTTACTGGACCAATATCTGTGACCATAATTTTATAGCTTAGTACATGTATTGTAAATTTTTTTCATAAAATTGATTCTTTAATCCAACTCCATATTATTAAGGAACTTATGATAGTCAATGAAACACTTTCATATACATATTCATATATATACATATATATATTTATTTATACATTGTGTTCATTCTAGCAAAAATGAATTGACATATCTTTTAGGATGGAGAGTTCACTATAATCTCTCCTTGTCACAACAAGGTGCCTAGTTAATCCCCTTAAAGAACAGTGATATGTTAAGTGTTGATTGCTATTTTCTTTTGATAACAGGTTGAATCTATGGCAATTATGTCAATGCAATTGCCTCTCCATAGTTCATGTTCACCACTATCTTCTGTTCATATGCCTATTGTTTTTGGTTTCCTAGTATTTCATTTAATTCACTCCCAAAAAATCTAAGCAGTCTCTCTCTCTCTCTCTCTCTCTCTCTCTCTCTCTCTCTCTCTCTCTCTCTATCTCTATCTCTATCTCTATCTCTGTCTCAGCTTTCTCAGGCTTCTGTTTCTTCACAGCATGTATATGCAGGTGCAATGCCAAAGTGCTGTGGGATGTCTTTCTTATGCTGTGAATATGAGTAGCTCCCATTGTATAATAAATAAAACTGTTTTGGTCTATGGTAAGAAAGCTTACAGCCAGGCAGGAAATCCAAGCAGAAATACAGAGAGAAGAGGAGTGGAGTCAAGAGAGATTAGAGCCCATTGCCCAAGGAGCAAAAAGATGCTAGCAGACTAGTAACTCCACAGTCATGTGCCAACATATAGATTAATGGGAATGGGTTAAATTAAGATGAAAGAGCTACTAGCTAGCAAGAAGCTGAAGCCATAGACCAGGCAGTTTGTAATTAATATAAGCCTCTGTGTTTTTATTTTATAAGCAGCTGTGGGAATGTGTTTGGGAGAGATTTGTCAGGACATAGAAAAACTTCCTTCTACACCAAAGTTTTGTATAGCAGTTTTTCTTCTCTACTGCCTTTCAATGTCATTGACCTAAGATAGTAAGATAAATAAATAAATAGATATATAAATAAAAGAAAATCAAATTGTTAAGTTATATGTCATACAAAGAATAAGTAAACATGCCATTCTAAGACAGTAGATGTGCAATGAAACCATTATTTCATTCCTCCAAATGATAATTATTAATTGGCACCACTGATAATTTTTATTAGTACCATTACAAAGATTAAGGATGAACTGATGGAGTGGCATTGGTAAAACAGCAATGGAAGATGAGACCTGGCAATTGCTCGGTGACATAAAATCCTTTCATCCTTCATTCTTGTTTATAAAAATGATTTAATCACTCTTACATCATCCTGGATGGATACCAGATCAATTTAGTATTGTAACTTAGTGATTACAGCAGAACTTGCCTTACATTTGTTATTTCTGGTAGTTCCCTGTTCCTTGATCATAAAGTTGTACCAGAACTCACTATTATGAAAAGACAGCTTCAGAAAAACGTGTGTTTTACTCTTCAAATGGAGTGGCTTAATTTGATAAGTATATGATCTCTACAGGTCCTATTCTAAACTAATCAGAATGTCTTTTACTAACAGTAAAAACTTTAATACCAACAGATATACCAGATAATATTCTAGAAAATAATATAAGCTTGCAACACTGCCAGGATTTTATACAGCATCATTTTCTGTTTTGCTCCCCATTTGTGTCTTCCAACATTTTGTTTCAAAGCATATGGCTTAAAACAATACTACCAATTATGGGATATGTTCATTTCATGCCCCCCCCAATCTAAAACTAACTTACTAGAGTTTGTGCTTCTCTACCTTATAGTGGAATGTGTAAAATTTAATAATTGTTACCTTGGAGGTACCATCCCATGATAGAGCTATCCCATTCACGCTTATCCTAAACCACTGGAAGTCTAATATTTCTGAGTAGTACGGAATGCCCATTAATGTTTTTAAGATTTACCCTGGGCCGGGCGGTGGCGCATGCCTTTAATCCCAGCACTTGGGAGGCAGAGGCAGGCGGATCTCTGTGAGTTCGAGGCCAGCCTGGGCTACCAAGTGAGTTCCAGGAAAGGCGCAAAGCTACATAGAAAAACCCTGTCTCGAAAAACCAAAAAAAAAAAAAAAAAAAAAAAAGGTTTACCCTGTTTCACCTTGAGTCTGTGATTTTGGTTGAATCCAAATAACTTACTGGTCACCTCTTGTTCAGGGAGAGAATTACTGGAATGTTGTTGGTACAGTAGATCAATGTCATGGTTTGTAGATCTCTCAAAGAGCATTAATGGAAGGAGAATAAATTAAGATTATAGATCTACATTTTTATTACTATTCAGAAACATCAATTCTGTATTGACTTGGTTTATATAAAAATCAAATATAAAGTCATTTAGTATAAAGAGTAATTTAACTGCTAGACTATGTGATGAACACTTTAGCCATTGCATACAAAAACTAATAACTGTAATATATATAGAAAGAAAAAATATTTTGTTATAAGAACCTCAGGTATTAAGACAGGTCCAAGAGACTCTTGACCAAGAAAAAAAAAGTCCCAGAGGAACCAAAACCTGTTAGTGGAACACATAAATCCTTATCTATGAGCAGTCCAAGGAGAAAGCTACGTTCCATGAAAATTGATGAGCATTCAGATGTGTAAAATCAACCACCTATTCACACTATGTTATCCTGAAAAAATATTTGAGTATAATACCCATTATCAATTTTTAATATAAGTTTACTGATTTGATTCTGAAGTAAATCATAGTGTTTCTGTGCCAGGGGTCAAAATGAAAGAAATAACAACATTGCTCTTTTTATACCACTATCTTTGAAACAAAGATATGAGAACTGTGTCTGTTGTACAATCATGCCTTACCTGCAGGGCTTCAACGGGTTCTTGACCACCCTAAGGAGGGAATGTAGGGACAGGAGATACAAAGGAAAACACACCAAGTCTAGATTCTGATCAAGGTGCCCTTTATTTCTCTTCCAGAAAGGTTTATATAGTTTCTGCAGGGGGGGGGGGCGAGCAAGAAGCTTCCATCTGCATAAGGTGGGGCAAGCTAACAAGATGTTTGTATAAAATGTTTACAGGGTGAGAGGTTCAAGGGCTCTGACTCAATGTTTCTAGGCAACCTGACTGTAAGCTGATCTAGTTCCCTGTCTTATCGGGGGTCTGTATTTTTCCACTAACTAGAGATTCTGTCCTTATCCCTGACACAATCAGAGGTCTAATCTACGCACAAGGAGTCCTGCGTAATACAGAAGATGCTGTACAGCTTCTAGCTTCCCTTCCTGAAAAAGAAAGACAACTTAATTTTAATTATGGGAACTCTTATTTGAGAAAGGTCCATAAAGTTATACTAACTTCTAGAAAGTAAATGAAGGTCTTTGATTCTTATCCTGCTTTGAAATACAAACATAGCTCAGAGAGGTGTATCTACACTTCTCTCAGATGTTTTCTTGCCATTAGGGTTGTCATTGACCCATCCCTATTATCCAAGTTTGCCTTTATCTTTAAAGCCCTGAACATAAAACAACTTGAAATTACCCTTTTTGCAATGTCATCATAGCTCCTTATGATGCAAAAATATACTTCACATAGCTACAGAGGTTTCTCCACGCTCTTAAACTCTTCTATCCCCAGTGAAATCTGGAAAAGTGGTTGGCATATTGAGGACTTGTAGTGGTTACTTACAATTGTAAACTTGACACAATTTAGATCACATAGTAAGAAAAATCTCACTGAAGGGTTGCTTAAATCAGCTTGGCCTATGGGCAGGTCTATTGGTGATTATGCTGATTGTTTTACTTGAGGTGGAAAAACATTTCTACTCTGGATGGAACAATTCTCTAGGAAGGGGATCCCTTAACTGTGTAAGAGGAGGGAATGCAGGCAGAGTAGTAGGCATGCATACATTCAAATTCTCTGTTTATGACTGGGTTTGAGCAGCTGCTTTAATTTCCTCCTTTGATTTCATTGCAGTGATATTTAGTAGCCGGAAATTATGATTAAAAAAAATTAGACTCCCCTCTTGCATTCATCATTGTATTTTATCACTGCAAGATGAAACGAAATGAAACAGCGCCTTCTAAAATGAATTAATACTTATAATGTAAGTGTTTGTGTTATAATCTAGTTTGAATTAACAGGAAATTCCATGGTATACAAAATAGATAGATTTATAAATTAATTTCCCAGAAAACATTATAAGGCATCTAATTATTGGTTCACACATTAGAAAATATCAAAAAGTTTTCACTTATACACATTAATACATACAAACACACACACAAATGAGCATATTCAAAGGTTTCTACACACATACACACACACACACACACACACACACACACGAACACATACACTTAATTCACATGCCAAGAACCTTAATTTAGAGAATAGAGGCTGTATTTTCTTATGCTCTGTCTGTCTTTCCCTTCTTCCTCTGTGTCTCCCTTCTCCCTCCCTCCTTTCTTTCTTCTTTTCTAGGGCAATGAGTAAGGTCTTTAGTTAAGATATAAACCGACTTTTTAATATTTACATTGTTTGCTTCAACATCCCTCACATTATAATTACATTTTCATTTTCCTAATTATCATTTTCTCCTTTTTTTTCAATTTTTCTTTGCATGTGATAGTGAATGTTGTGCATGTGATCTATGTGTTTGCATGTGGGTGGGTAGACATGTGTGTAAAGATGTACCTGCATGTGTCCACATTCATGAGTCCAAAGTTGATATCAGGAATCATCTTCAGTTGGACCTCTACGCTATTCCTTATGGTCTTCTACTTTATTCCTTTATGTCCTTTATTCCTTATTCCTCTACTTCATTCCTCTCTGTCAAAACTAGACCTCATATATATTGTTAGCCTTGTACAAGAGCTTACTCTAGGGCACCCCGTTTCCACTTTCTGTAGCTTGATTATGAGCAGGCTCACACTCCCACCTAGTATGTAAGGGGGTTTCTGGCAATTCAGATTCTAGTCATCCAGCTTTCAATTTTAACTCCTTTGTCATCTCCCCTCCCCCTTTCTGATTATGCTTAGGCAGCACACTGATATTAATTACTCTCCTTTCTTATGAACATTGTTAAACCATCCATGTGTACACTTTACATTTAATTGCACCTGATTTGGAAATATGGTTTTAGATATCTAAATTATCTTCTTTACATGGAATTACAGAATTAAATATAAGATGTTTGAGAAGGAGATACTTGTTACCTGTTTCTGACATAGCAACTCTGTATACGTCATGTGTCCATATATGATGATGGACACTTCATCTTTCTATTCTGTCCTATTAATGTGTTGAGGGTATCATGCTGAGACAAACATTCTCCATTTAAAGCAATACCTAATATCTGATAAAACAGTGACATCTATATTCAGCTTATAAGCAGTTGAGAAGAGTACACATTACAACAAAGATTCTGAATAAATATTTTTAGAGTAGTACCTAAAATACTCCATTATAGAAAATTCATAGATGATGCTGATGCTATTGACTCATGGACCACACTGAACAATAAGACAACAGATAATTCTGCAAAGTTGTTTTCATTAGGACTGCATTAGATCTTTAGCCTTTTGCATTATTATTTAAATATTATGATTGGTTGAATTATATACTACAAACACACACTGATACCACACATTCATATACAAGCACACACACACACACACACACACACACACACACACACACACATCATGACATATCATCAACATGGGTGCCCAAACAGAAACTGAAAAGGATCACACCTTTCATCCTAACAAGAAAAAGATGAGAAAGCTTTAATGGAAGAATTATTGGCAACTAAGGAAAGCTAAAAGCAAGAGAAATAATCATCATCAGACAAGATCCTCATGTGGTTATGCGTTACTAAGCTCTAAAATCATATTTATATAAGTAATATTATGTCAACTGAGTATGTTCATTTATATATTTAAGAGTGTGTGTGTGTGTGTATGTATAACAACTAAAGAAAAGAAAATTTATAAATTTTAGGGACAAGGGTCTAAATCAGAGGAGTGGAAAGGAGGAAAGGGAAGGAGAAAGGAGATAATTATATACTATTTGTTTTTCTTTTTTAAAATACATTTATATTGAAACAGAATTACACCATTTCTCCCTCCCTTTTCTCCTTTTAGCCCATCCCAGCTACCATCTCTCAAGCCTCTGCCATAGACTCCACATGTTCAAGTTGATAGCCTTATTTTTTTGATTTTTATAATTACACACAAAAACAAATTTTTGCACAAAGGCAATGCTAAGTCAGTTTTTGTTGTTTGAATGTATATGGTTTCAAGGCTAAGTATGCTTTAGATATCAAATTAGAACAGAATTCTAAACACGACTCCATTCCTCAAGGGATTAAGGGAAATAATTCATAACTGGATACTTAAAAAAAAAAGCTTCTGTATAACTAAAGACCAAGTGAATGAAAAAGAAATGCAAAGAATAGAAGGAGTATTTTCCAGCTATACACCTGACAGGGGATTAATATTTATAATATACAAAAAGGTAAAAAAAAAAGTGGACAAGGAAACAAGTGAACCAATTAAAAATAGGCTAGGAGTGTAATCAAGGAGTTTCCATTAGAAGAAACAAAAATATTTAACAAATACCCCCCAAAGTGTTCATCATCTTTAGTAATTAAGGAAATGAAATTAAAACAAATTTGAAATTTCATTTCAACCTTGTCAGAATGATTTAGATCAACAAAACTACTGACAAAAGAGTGGTGGGAAAGGTGTAGAGAAAGAAGAACACTCATTCACTGTTGATAGGAATGCGAATTAGTGCAGCCACTCTAAAATCAGTACTACAGAAGCCTCAAAAGCTAAAAAACAATCTGCCATATGATCCAGCTATACCATTCCTTGGCATATGCCCAAAGTACTCAGCTCCTTACTCTGCAAATTTACTCAGCACCATCCCTTGCCACCTTCTAAAAATACCTGTAAGTAGAAACCACTGAAATGTCCTTCAATAGTTGAATGGAATGAAAATGGAGTATATGAGTGGTATACAAATGGAGTATACAAAATAGTATGTTATTCTCCTGTAAACAAAATGGAAAAATAACATATTTGGGATAAATGTAATGACCTAGAAAATATTGTATTGAATAAGGTAACTCAAACTCAGAAAGACAAATGCCACGTTTTCTCTCGTTTGCAGTTCCTAGCTCTGAATCGTCAAATGTGAGTATAAAACATGGTGTAAATATCCATTGAAACCAAAAAAGTACAAAAAGACCTTATTCAATATATTAGCTTGAAAGATGAGAATATTGTCAAACAGTCAGGAATGTTTTATTAGCTTATTTGTAAATTAGAAAAAAAATTCTCAGTAATAAGATAACCATGTAAGATACAAGTTATGCTCATTATACTTGAATTGTGAAGATTAACTTGCTTATTGTCACCGCAGAGAAGGAAATGACCTAGATGATTGTAATTTGCATTAACAGAGGAATAAATATTGAATATTAACAATATTTGAATGGTTTAATTGAATATTAGTTCTGTCCTTGGATATTAACAGTATCATAGTTGGCAATAACAATTTAATAGTTGATGTGTATTGCCATTAAAAGACTTTTTTATTAATATAAAGCCACATCAATTTGTATATAATTACAGTGCTGATCCTCACCCAACAGCCAATATGTTTATTTTGCCCAGTTTTTGCTATGAAGTGACAATTTTGGAGTAGTAGAAATTGCCTTTGGAAAGAAGATTTTGTTAGCTTTTATTAGAAACCCTTGGATAATAAGTGAGATTTGAGACAGTGTATGTTCCCTTCATTTTAGCAGTTATTAAGGCATTGAACTAG
Organism: Peromyscus leucopus; assembly: GCF_004664715.2. NCBI lineage: Eukaryota > Metazoa > Chordata > Mammalia > Rodentia > Cricetidae > Peromyscus > Peromyscus leucopus. The sequence goes on along the minus strand of NC_051080.1, from coordinate 53,360,091 downwards.
AATATCATAGAAAGTAATGTGAAATTTCTGAAAATGCATGTAATGCTCTTATTGTAACCTTAAGCTATTCTCTGAATATATAAATTGCGGTTATTCCTCAGTGTTCTGTGATCAGAGAAAATTGAAAGAGGAATAAAATATGCTTCGTAATATGCAGTTTCTAGTGACATATTTGAAAAATATGGTCCTGCTAATGTGGTAATAATTGAATTATACCAATACAATTATTTGTATTCTATTAACTTTTTTTTCATAAAAAAGAATAAAACTCAACTTTAAATATTTTCCATCCTCAAAACTACTTAAAAGACACTGTATAGGAAATTCTTAAAGTTTAAATTTTGTTAATATCCTGTAGACATTACATAATATTGTAAAATATAGATCAATACATATTTTTGAAAGCTAAGCATGAATTTATATTTATATACATTATAAATTAAGAATTTACTATTTAGTAATTTTATTTTAAACCTCAAAATTATACCTAGTTAATTTTTACATGCTGTTTTTATTTTCCAGCCTAACAGATTCAAGAGTATCCATGAACAATTAGATTACAGGCACATACTCACAAATCTGGAAGGTACTTATTAAGCCTTTTATAGGGTTATCTGTCTTAGTTCTAGTTTGTAAGCTTTAGTAGTGATTCGCCTTATCTCCATATAGGACCTTTGCAAGATTAAACTCCAGCTTTTGTCTCCACTGGCTCAACTCTCTCTGGTGTTTTCCACAAGTCCAGAGACTATCAATTACAATCACCAACTGCCATAGTTCACCAAGGCCTCTGTGAGTCTTCAGACAATCCTTGGCTAAGAGCTTAATAGTCATCTTTCATAAGCTTCTACATAGGTATTTTTCATATAGCTTTATCTTCTCCAAAATCCCATTTCAGGACTGAGAAATCCTCAACATGCACTGCTATAATCCAGTTTTATTTGGAATCTGTTTCATTAGTTAAAAATATACCAATGAGATATATTGAGGAAGCTCGTATGACAGACAAAACTTATCTCACTCTAGTTTTAGTGTTTACAGCTAAACGACAACTCCTTTATTTAGGAATTCACTTTTGAAGTTGTTTAACTTGAGAGTTCAAACACAAGGTTAACATCAGGTGATGGTAAATCGTGTATGTCAATATCGGTAAGTGGGGAATTATCTATGGGACATGCTTCTGAGATCTTCTGTGGAGGCTAAAGATATTTTTGAAACTCGCTAAAGTGGATTGAAGCTCCATCTCCCACCCCAGCCACCACTAAACACACACGAAATCCAGCATATGTAAGCTTCCTTTAGAATCTATGCAGATATAAAGATTTCTAAGTCAAAATGTCTGCCTGCCTGCCCACCCATCTGCCTGCCTCCAATCTCTGCTAATGAGGGCGCCTACTCTTTTTCTCACTGCTTCCATAATGAGTTACTGACATCAGGACACATTTTTTAGCTTCCCAATGTGAACTAAAGATTCTCAATTTTGTTGTAATAATATAGGTCTTCCTCATCAAATGAAAACAGCTGTATCTCTAACTACTGTATTTTCAATCTTACTATAGGTTCTATTTCTTTTATAAGGGTTTTATAAGAACCCTGACTTATACAGCCCAATTTAAAAAAAAAAAAAAAAAAAAAAAAAAACTATTATTAGGTCAAGAACAAGAGAAGAAAAAGAGGCTTTTAATTCAAAGAATTAAATTAAACAAGTCTTTCCACAAAGTTTACTGCAATTAATTAAATATACACTTATAAACATGCCAACACAATTCTTTTTTGTTATTTTGTCTTTTTTTTTCAGAGCTGAGACCGAACCCAGGGCCTTGCAATAGCAATCACTCTACCACTGAGCTAAATCCCCAGCCCCCACAATTCTTAAAGTATTATGTAGTGTTAATCTTAAAATATCTAAAATGATTGTGAAAAATGAGAATTGAAAACACATTAAGAGTATATTTATATATTAAAATATGAAAGTATCATAACTTAAATTTCAAGGTAAATTAAGATGTTCAGATGTTTATAGAAGACAGAAAAATGAAATTCTATTGGAGTTTTATTTATCCGAAATACCTGTAAACAACAAATTTTAGAGATTTGAATGTTTTTACAAACGTTATTTAATATACTGGTGATTAATGACACTAGAGTATAATCAGAAGATATATGTGGTGGACACACTTTATGCTCATAGCTTAAATATAATATTGTACCATGTTTTTACAAACTTCATGTTTTGATTGTCAGTTATCAGATGGGGCAGGGTCTAATCTTTCACTGTGGGGTTATGTCAGTCAATGACCAAAATATTTGATTTTGTAGCATAATTTTTTGTAGCATACCTATTTCAGATTAAAATTCTTGACTAATACAAGAAAAATTAAAAATCATCTAAAGTGAGGTGATAGGAACTAAATAATTTGGAGAAAAGTAAAATTTAAATATTAAAATTAAGCCAGTGTGAACCTTAAAGTGAATTAAAACAATGGTCATACTTTTCAAAATATAGGAGTAAGGTGAAAAATTTAAAGCTAAACATAAAAATATGCAATAAAAGTTATTGAAGAGAAGAAAATAAAGATTAAACATGGATAATGAAACTCTGACTTGCTATGACCCTCAAAAGGAAAAAAGAATGGAGCAATGAGGCAGGCCTTATGTTAAAATTTGTTATTCATAAACATATTGAATTATGAACATTGTAAGTGGTCAAATGCTCAAAATGTATATTCCAATAAATTCAGAATTTAGAAAAAATGAATAAGTCCTTTGGATATAGAAACAGAAAATGATAAGCATGAGGAAAAGGTGTAGGCAGTCTTTTATAGCATGAATTTGTATCAAAAAATGTCTCAGTGACAGCATATTTAAAATTTGTGATTCAGTAAAATATGACTGTGTGCTCCAGCCACATCTGCCTAGACTATACTTCAAGAAAGAAAGAAAATAACTGAGTCAGTTGGTTTCTCTTCCCTTAGTACATGGTGACACACATCTGGAATTCCAACAATCAAGAAGCCTGGGCAGTAGGATTACCCTGAATTTCAAGTCAGCCTATTCTAACAACAGACTCTTAACTCAAGAAAGCAACCACCAACAATAGCAAAAAGTAAGCCTTACCTTAAGCAGAACTTAAGTAGTGTTTTTATAGTGAGTATTGCTATGAAGAATAAGCTTCTCTATGAAGAAATTGCCCCAAATGATAGTTACAAGGACGTGCACAATTTTCTCATGAATAAAATCTATGGGGAGTTCAAGTTATTACATTGAAACTTTGATTAACATGGTTTTATAAATGGATGTATGAATCTCCTTCAAATGAATGAATTGCTATATTAAAAGGCTGCAGGTAGATTAACCTTAGCTGCTAAGAGTGCTTCATTTGGAGGAACAGAGTCTAGGTGCTATAACCTATATATAACACTTGTGTGGACAGCTGAAAGATGCCAACAGTGTGGAATTGTCTGTTTTGTTCTCCTTAGTTCGTTTTGGTTCTTCTACTCGGCATGGCAAGGAAGCACAGTTAGGGAAAATCACACATAAGCATTACAGTAGGAACAACAACAACAAGCTAGAAGGCAGTTACAGTCATACTATATTGCAGAAAACTCATTTTGCCTTCCAGCTTCTTGGGAACTGGGAATCAGGGCAGATAAAATACATGCTGAGCATCACTGCTGTAGATGAAGTTTTCCTGGTCCTGCCCATATCCTGCAGCCCCAGAATCCTGCAGCTGCTCAGACTCAAGTAAACAGAGGCTTATATTAATTAAAACTCCTCGGCATCTTCAACAAATGGTGCTGGCATAACTGGATGTCAACATGCAGAGGATTGCAAATAGATCCATATCTGTTGCCATGCACAAAACTCAAGTCCAAGTAGATCAAAGACCTCAACGTAAATCCAGTTACACTGAACTTGATAGAAGAGAAAGTAGGAAGTAGTCTGGAATGAATTGGCACAGGGGACCACTTCCTAAATATAACACCAGTAACACAGACACTGAGAGCGACAATTAATAAATTGGACCTCCTGAAACTGAGAAGCTTTTGTAGAGTAAAGGACAAGGTCAATAAGACCAAACCACAGCCTACAGAATGGGAAAAGATCTTCACCAACCTCACATCTGATTGAGGGATAGTATGTGGAGTGAGTAGAAAATTTCTTAATAAAGAAATATGAAAAAAAAAAACTTCTTGGCCATTAGCTCAGGCTAACTATTTACTAGTTCTTATACTTAAATTAACCCATAATTCTTATTTATGTTAAACCACTTGGCTTGGTATCTTTTCTCAGTTCTGCCTTCATATCTTACTTTCTCTATGTCTGGCTGGTGACTCCTGACTCAGCCTTCCTCTTCCCAGAATTCTCCTTGTCTGCTTATCCCACCTATACTTCCTTCTTGGCTACTGGCCAATCAGTGTTTTATTTATCAACCAATGAGAGCAGCACATAATCACAGCATACAAAACATCCCACAGCACACTGTAGTCACATAAATTAAGTAGTGTTATTCCCATTACACAGATAAGGAAATAGAGATCAAAACAATGGAGACATTTATTAAGGTCAAGCAACTACTAAGTGAGTGATGTAAAGAGAATGTGTACTCAAGTAGTTTGATACAAGAATTCATACACCAAAACACTATACTAAACACTACTTTTGTATCCCACACATAGCACTATTGTTTTATAATCAGAGATACTGTTGTTGTTTTATGTAGTATAATCTTGCCTTCTACCTGGGACATTTGTTTCAGAAAATATAAAATCCTCTAGATGTAGAAGCATATCTGCCTGCCATGATTCCTAGATTTAAAGTTTAGAAAATATCTAAATTGGAGATCTCGGATGATTCAGCTCTGAATTCAAGGCTAAGTGGGGAATTAAAGCATCACAGACCCTTTTGATGGCATCAGTCCCTTGGCAGATATATCTTTAGCATGAATTAACAGTGACCCAGAGAAAAACCACACACTCTGAACTTCCCTTATAAATGAAAACAAAAATTTCCATTTCTTTCATAGACCAAATTATGCTTTTTAAATGTTGAAACTTTAAAGAAAGGATAAGAAATAGCATATAAAACTCCCGTGGCTATCCATTTGTGTTATCTACTTGTAAGTGGAGAACTAGTTTTCTCCAAGGAAGGGTATACTCCATGCCCAGCAGTAGATGGCCAACAACAACAACAGCAACAACAGCAACAAAACGCAAAGCTTTTGAGTTGAGTTTTTTTTTTCCTTTTTCTCTTTTAGCTTACAGGTAATTTGTATATATTATGGTTTCGAGTTTTGTGTTTATAAGGGATTCCTATGTCTGAGAATACCTTATGTCTTTATGTTTCTTGTGCTTATTCTTTGGCTCTTTTTCTTCTGTCTGCTTGTTTTATTTCATACTGATTTGTTTGCTTTGTTTTATCTTATGTATCTTATTTTATTATTTACATGACTGTTTTCCAATGAGAGACATAAAGGGTATATATCCAGGTAGCATGGAAGGTGGGGAGTAACTGGGAGGACTAGAAGGAGGAGAAATAGTAATCAGATATACTGTTTGAAAAAAATCTATAATTTTATTATTTTTAAAAAAAGAACATATAATCAAATTATTCTAAATGCTCTTATTTTTAATTTTAGTTCTTAAACATTTAATAAGGGGATAATAAATTACCTCATTGTTTTTATATTAGTACTGTACTCATCTGAAATATTTTATCCTGCTGGGCGGTGGTGGTGCATGCCTTTAATCCCAGCACTTGGGAGGCAGAATCGGGCGGATCTCTGTGAGTTCAAGGCCAGCCTGGTCTACAGAGCAAGATCCAGGACAGGCACCAAAACTACACAGAGAAACCCTGTCTGAAAAAAACAAAAAGAAAAAAAAAAGAAATATTTAATCCTCACACTGATGCTGGGTATCATTAGTAGATGACTTACCCTACTCATTTTATTAATAATTCACATATATTATTATAGATAATACATGGAATACTATTCATATAATTATATAAATATATATTACAAAATAGTAAATTAATATCAGCATAGAATATTTCAAATATTTAACTAATTCCATTTTAAATATATTTTACTTGCTGAAAACACCAATAAGCTTAATAAATCAGTAATAACTTACTCAAATAGTGGGCCTCCATATTGCTTTTAATGTAAGATATTTATAGAATGCATCCGTAGGATGTTCAAGACAACCCCAGAGGTTTCCAAAACAATGCATGTTGTTGCCATTGCCTTTTATTATCTGTCATAAGTACATGATAAGACTATTGCTGAAGAAACTATGCAGTTTAAGTGCCAGACACAAAGAAAATAATTTCAAACTTACTAGGAAACTCCTTCACTGTTGGCCAGCATTGGTAATATTGACTGATCAGTGATGTTAAAAACTTTACCCAGCGCTGGATGCTATATGATGCAATATTGACCCGTCCAGAGTAACACGCCCACTGATGCAATATTGGCATGAATGTTAAGGAGTAACTAACTGTTTTCTGATTGAAATTGAGAATTGCTTGAGGAGAGGAAATCTCATACTTAGCACTATGATGCCAGTCAATGCTTGGAAGGTCATGGGTCCTAGGGCAGACCTTGCTATTGCTATTCTGCTAAATGTATCTACCCATTAAAGCACCTTCTAAATATTTTGGTTAATACTAATAGGTGTGGGATGTTTTCAACTTTGTTTAGAGAATATTTTTTCATCAGTGAGCAATCAACATAGAGAAGCATAACAGGAGAAAGAATAGAGAATAAGAAACTGAGTACTCATCCTTCAGTGGGACAGCTAAATCAACTTTCTAGCCCTATGATCAGGGAACTTAGAGGAAGTGGTGATGAAAACAATTCAAGAACAGGGGGATGGGGATGAACCCTGCCAAAGACTATCTTCTGGGTATAATAGGGTTTTGACACCCTCAACAGCTGTGTTTACTAGCACAATACATGCACAAAGTGAGGCCATCCAAAACCATCTTATTGATGGTCTCTAGGTTCACTTAGTGAGGACCTCTTGACAGCTGATAGTTGTTGGCGGAAGGAGAATATCTCCATTTTGAGGATGTGGCCACTGGTAGGATTGACATGCTTGGATGGATGCCTCCTTCCCAGTGTAAACATATTGGATGCATGAACTATACTTACTGCTTTATTGATAAAAGACACAAAGATTAAAAGGAGACTTGATGGAGGAGCTATGGGGAGATTTGGAGGATGGAAAAGTAAATTAGAGTGATAAGGAGATAAACAATTCAAGTTCATTGTCTGCATGCTGGAAACAATGAAGAATAAAGAAAACTATGAGAACATTTAAGGAAAACATCAATTTAGCCAACAGAATGTAGCATGAATCTTAGAAAGTCTTATTAATAAAATCAAACTCAAGGCCAGTTATTGGGGTGAATGCTGGAGATCAGAAAACCAGAACAATCCACAGCTACCTCACCTCACAGGATACTCAGCTGGTCTTAGACTAAGGTCTTAGACTTAGACTGGAGGCCTCTGAGTCCTTATCCAGAATGAGTCTTAGCTGAACTGCTGCTAGAAGCCTGAAAGCTTAACCAGCCAAATGCTTAACCAGCCAAATGCTTCTAGTTCCTGGTCCTCATGCCTTTTATATCTTTCTGCCTTCTATCATTACTCCCTTGGATTAAAGGCTTGCTTTCTGGGATTAAAGGCGTGTGTCACCATGCCTGGCTGTTTCCAATGTGGCCTTGAACTCACAGAGATCCAGACGGATTTCTACCTCTGGAATGCTAGGATTAAAGGTGTGAGTGCCACCATTTTCTAGTCTTTGTATCTAGTGGCTGTTCTGTCTCTGACCCCAGTAAGTATATTAGGGTGCACAATATTTTGGGGAAACACAACACAATACCACCACAGCAGAACTTTACTTGGTGATCTGAATTCACTAAGGAGTTCATAGACACCTTAACTGACTATGATAGTCAGGAATCATTCCCTAAGGATATGTTCATTCTATAAATATTAGTATTGTTACTCCACTTTCTATTTGCTAATTTGATTTACTGGTTTTATATTCATAAATTCACTATGTAAAATTATATTTATGGACTAAGTGAATTTATTTTTAATTATGGTATTAGAAAACAAAATAAAAGTAATTCATTTATTTAGAAAGTAACATAACTAGGAATTAAGGGATGTCTTAAGTAGCTGTGGGAAATCCATTTTACAAGTGCTAAAGTAGAGGGGAGAAAAAAAGCCTTGACAGATATGTTGCTTCGATATAAAAATTAACTGACGTGAAGTCACTTAAAACACATCGGATACAAGAAATGCAACTTTGTTCATTGTGCGCTACTATAACACAGGACTGTTAGTTATTTAGCTGCGTTGTGTTCTTACCCTGCAAGGAAGTGTCACAAAACACGACAGAATCCGCTTATAAGAGTTTTATTAGAGATAAAGGGACAGAGAGTGCTCAGGCCTGTGGGAGAGACACGTGCGTGGAGAAGAGAAAGAGGAGAGAAGAGAGAGAGAGAGAGAACCGGGAATATGGCGCTCCGCTTTAAAAACCGGCTGGGGGCGTGGCCAGGTCACGTCACTACTCCACGCATGTGCGTAGATCACATGGTCACGTTGCGCGCTTACGTGGCCATGTAACGTCATGGATCCTCGTCATGCGAGACTCCTTGACCCGATAATGACTATCTTGACTTGGAATTGGCTAGGTGGAAGTGTCCGCCTGGTATATGCGACCGTGGGGGCGTGTTTTGAACCCTTCAAGGACCATACACTAAAAACAAAACAAAATAAAATAAAATAAAGTAAAAATCTATTGTAAAAAATTTTGTAAAACAAATCAATCCCATCCCCCCCACCCCCACCCCCCACCCCCCCCCACCCCCCCCCACCCCCCCCACCCCCCCACCCCCCCCACCCCCGCCACCCCCGGTTTTTCGAGACAGGGTTTCTCTGCATAGCTTTGCGCCTTTCTTGGAACTCACTCTGTAGCCCAGGAGGAGTGTGGGGATTAAAGATGTGTGCCATCACCACCAAGCACCAAATTTTGTCTCTTATTTTTGTCTTCATTGGTTTAACTGGGCTTACATGCCAGAAAACTCTTGTATTCTTTTTCGTTAAGCTATCAACTTAATTCTTATTTAACAAATAGAAAGCTTTGTCTTCCTTTCTACCAGCAATACAACTGGGATGATATTTATGTGATGGACATTGTGGAAGCTAATATCCATCACAAACAAAATGATGTAGTAAGTATGCTGTATTTAGAGTGGAAAAGTAAAAACAATATGAAGATTTACATTCTTCTAAGAACTATAATACCTGAACTCAACAATATAGTATGACAGATGCTGCAAGCCAAACTAACTTTATATTTAGAGGAGCAGAATGAAGAAATGTAATTTAATAAGAATGCAGATATATTGTAAGACTATCCTGAAATGCATGGAGTTATGAAGAAGTTAATTGTTGGGGATACAAACTAAAGGGCACTATTTTTACAGCCTTATGCTAAATATTTGCCACTCACAATGATATTTATTCATAGTAATTAATGTTGGGAATTAATGTTATTTGGCTAAGAAGAGGTTATTATAATTAGATGTGAGTCCAGATTTTGGAGATTAAGTTCATTTTGGTATTAGTGGAAATGCTTGATAACATTGAACTAATCAAAATGTTATGCCAACTGAAATTTAGGAGGGTTCTTCTTCCCTCTTATTTTCTCTCTCTTTTTTTTTTTTTGGTTTTTCGAGACAGGGTTTCTCTGTGTAGCTTTGCGCCTTACCTGGAACTCACTTGGTAGCCCAGGCTGGCCTCAAACTCACAGAGATCCGCCTGGCTCTGCCTCCCGAGTGCTGGGATTAAAGGCGTGTGCCACCACCGCCCGGCTTATTTTCTCATTGGCAATAGTTTAACCACATTTCAAAGGGAACTTCTATAAAGAGTGTGGATAATATTACTACTGTAATACTTTTACAGTTCCCAATAATTGATTCACTTATAAAATGAAGTTCCGAGGTATTAAATTTAAATTTTTCAGGTTTTTCATAATATTTTTATTGATTATTTGGGAATTTCACATCATGAACCCCAGTCACCTTCACTTTCCAATCCTCCCAGTTCCGTTTCCACACCCTTTTGACTTTGTCCTCTGAAGAAAAAGAGAAGGAAAAAAGCCCAATTTGTGTTGCTCATATACTCACTGGAGGATGGTCAAACTCCTGGTGGCCAGACCCTTGAAGAAAACTGAATTCTCCCCCCCCACCACCACACCCACCTCTTCTAGAGCCATCAGCTTTGGAGACTACATCTCAGCATCATTACAACAATATGTAAGAATTCTTTCTGATAACTTTCTGTCTAAGCTGTTACTTTTTGGGGCATGGGGGTGGGAGTAGAGGTTGCCACAGAATCCTTTTATGTTCCTCTTTCTTTTTTTTTTTTTTTTTTTTTTTTTATTTTTTATTTTTTTTATTTTACAACATCATTTATTTCAACATAATAGCCACAGATTCCCCTGTTCTCCCACTCTCGCCCCCCTTCCCCCTTCCCCCATCCCACCCCCCATTCCCACCTCCTCCAGATCAAGGTCTCCCCCGAGGACCGGGATCGACCTGGTAGACTCAGTCCAGCCAGGACCAGTCCCCCCTCCCACACCGAGCCAAGTGTCCCTGCATATGTCCCACGATTCAAACAGTCAACTCATGCAACAAGCCCAGGACCCGGCACTAACACACGGCTGCCTCCCAAACAGATCAAGCCAAATGACTGTCTCACCCGTTCAGGGGCCTGATGCAGTTGGGGGCCCCTCAGCCTTTGGTTCATAGATCCTGTGCTTCCATTCGTTTGGCTATTTGTCCCTGTGCTTTATCCAACCCTGGCTTCAACAATTCTCGCTCATATAAACCCTCTTCTTTCTCACTAATTAGACTCCCAGTGCTCCACCAGGGGCCCAGCCATGGATGTCTGCATCCAGATTCCTCAGACCTTCCTTGGATGGGTTTATGGCACAACTAACAGGGTGTCTGGCCATCCCATCACCGGAGTAGGTCAGTTCCTGCCGTCTCTCGTCCATTGCCAGCAGTCTTTTCTGGCAGTATCTTTGTGGATCTCCGTGGGCCTCCCTAGCTCTCTGCTTCCTCCCCTTCTCATGTGGTCTTCATTTACCATGGTCTCCTATTCGTTGTTCTCCCTCTCTTTTCTTGATCCAGCTAGGATCTCCCACTCTCTTTCCCTCGACCGTCGCTCTTCATTGTTCCCACTCATGACCAGGCTGTTCATGTAGATCTCATCCATTTCTCCATGTCTTTTTTGGGGTCCCGTTTTCCAGGTAGCCTCACTGGTGATGTGAGTAGCAGTTCAGTCATCCTTGTTCCACATCTAGTATCTTCCTATGAGTGGGTACATACCATATTTGTCTTTCTGAGTCTGGGTCACCTCACTCAGGATGATTTTTTCTAGATCCATCCATTTGTCTGCAAACCGTATGATGTCATTGTTTTTCTCTGCTGAGTAGTATTCCATTGTGTATATGTGCCACAATTTCTTTATCCATTCTTCAGTTGAAGGGCATCTAGGTTGTTTCCAGGTTTTGGCTATTACAAACAATGCTGATATGAACATGCAACTCAAAACAACTCTGAGATACCACCTTACGCCTGTCAGAATGGCTAAGATCAAAAACACTGAAGACACTTTATGCTGGAGAGGTTGTGGAGCTAGAGGAACTCTCCTCCACTGCTGGTGGGAATGCAAGCTTGTACAACCACTTTGGAAATCAATATGGCGCTTTCTTAGAAAATTGGGAATCAATCTCCCCCAAGATCCAGCTATACCACTTTTGGGCATATACCCAAGAAATGCTCAATCATACCACAAGAGCATGTTCCTCTTTCTTAACTGTGAGTCTTCAGTCATCAATACCATGCAAAAGTAGTTTTCTTGCCCTTTAAAGTTGGCAGAAGCACGGATCATGGACTTCCACATGGTCTCCAGTGTCAGCACAAGCCAGGGACCTCAGTGTGGTCTCTAGTGACGGTACAGATGATGGCTATCAACATGGCCCTCTACTATTGCATGGGCCAAGTAAACGATCACAACCTTCAGTGACAGCACAGGTTACTCATATCAATATTATACAATTTTAATTATCTATGTATATTGATCCAATGGTATGTGTTCCAATGCTATGCTAATACTAAGTAGAATTACAAGTGAATGAATTCAAGTATGCTGGACACCATTTTATGACTAATTTGATTGCATTCTCTTTTCAAATAGTTCTTTCCACAATAATATTTTCTAATATCTACATAATTTAATAAATGTGGTGTGGTACATGGATAAAAATGCCTAAATCACACATGGACCATTAAATTCATTAACACAAAGTTAACAGATTACTAGACAATAATCAGTTAAAAAATAAGCACTTTTTACACAATCTGGTCTTGCCAGATATGAAATAAAAGGTTTCCTTCTGTTCAAACTCATGAAGCAGTTTTTAATACCACTAATCAAAACAACTATTTTATATTTCACATTTATAAAATCACATTTGCATATATTATGCTTGTTAAAGTTGTCTTAGCATGTTGCAGCTACTATTTCTACATTTTTATTTTTGTGTAGTATTATTTTGTAAAGGTTATTTAATATTCTATTTATAATAGACAAAAGTTCTGAACATTTCTTCTGTAAATATTCATGGACTTTGGAGCATGGTCATATATGCTCCTATTTGATATATACTCTAGAGAATTTCTGGGTTATATTATGTGTTTCTTCTTCATTTTTTATTAAGCTCTCCAAAATATTTATACCTAATTATACTGCATACTGGGAACTTGATATAGCCTTTGTTATATATTATTTCTTAGCCAGCCATGATGGGATTCTTTAAACTGATAAATAAATAAAAGATAGATGATACATGATATAGAGGGATCATGATAAATATTGATAGATGTATGATATAAATAGATGATAGAATATAGAGATGAACCACAGTTTTTATAAATGTATAATTCCTCAAGTTTTGTGGCAAGTTTCAGTATCACAACTGTGAAGGAGTCATAAATGTTTTATTAGTAAATTAAATACAATTGGAACTTAACACAGTCACTTTAGTCCAACTCACATTTTGAGCTGACACAGTTTTAAGGATAAAATAATTGAGTGTTTAAAACACTTGCACTATTTAAAGGCAAATGCCCTCCTTTCTATTTCAATAGTATTGTTTTCATGAAGTATACAGTACTCAAGGGAGAAATGTTATGAACATTCTCATAGAAGATCTTTCATATTAATAAAAATGTGTGTTGCTTTTGGCATAGTTTGATGTACTATTTTTAATTTCAATTCAAATTCAAGCAACAGTTTTAATAATTAGTAATAACTTTGAGTTTTAAAGTAATTCAGGCCATTGCTAATATAAAAATCAATTAAGCAAAACTTACTTAAATCTTGGCAAAG